>NW_015090930.1:1078418-1078893 GCF_001431845.1 Calidris pugnax
AGCCCCACTGCGTGAACACCATTCCAAGCCTTGGATGCCATGCCCAAGACCGATCCACAGGAGGAGTAAAAAAAATAAATTAAAAAAAAAAAAATTAAAAAATAGAATCGAATCAAAATTTAAAAAAAAACCCCCTAATTCTGCTCCGCGAGGGGGGAGAGGGTGGAAAGGGTTGCCCGGAGTCACTGAGCCGGTCCCAGAGAAGTTGGTCTGTTGGTGGTAACGCGTTTTTGCATCTTTATCTCAAAAAAATGTTCCGGAGATGTCTCGGGGCAGCGCTTTTTTATTTTTTTTTTTAAATTTTTTTTTTTTTACACAGTGCCATGTATCTTTACGATATCATATATTTGACGAACGCACGCGGCGTTAATTGAGGTTGCCATGGAAGGCATGCACGTAGTATAAATAAGCTCCCTTCTTGCCACGTGATTTTGCTTTTGTATTCCACAAGCCTCCTTTTTGTATTCTGTGGGTT
>NW_015090930.1:1093505-1094382 GCF_001431845.1 Calidris pugnax
GCGGGGTTCGTTTTCCCCCCTCCCCGAACGCCCCCCAAAACTTGCTGGGGTGCGGGGGCTGCGGGGGGAGCCGGCTGCGGGCTCCGCGCCGGGCACCGGCGGCCGTGGGCGGCTCTCTCCCTCGCACGCCCCTCTCCCGGCTTCAGCTCCTTTGGCCCTTGAAAAATGAAAATAAATTAAAAAAAAAAAAATTAAAAAATAGAATCGAATCAAAATTTAAAAAAAAACCCCCTAATTCTGCTCCGCGAGGGGGGAGAGGGTGGAAAGGGTTGCCCGGAGTCACTGAGCCGGTCCCAGAGAAGTTGGTCTGTTGGTGGTAACGCGTTTTTGCATCTTTATCTCAAAAAAATGTTCCGGAGATGTCTCGGGGCAGCGCTTTTTTATTTTTTTTTTTAAATTTTTTTTTTTTTTACACAGTGCCATGTATCTTTACGATATCATATATTTGACGAACGCACGCGGCGTTAATTGAGGTTGCCATGGAAGGCATGCACGTAGTATAAATAAGCTCCCTTCTTGCCACGTGATTTTGCTTTTGTATTCCACAAGCCTCCTTTTTGTATTCTGTGGGGTTTTTTTTTTTTTTTTTTTTTTTTTTTTTCTCTCAACCTTCCTCTGAGCTTTGTAAAATCACATCCTGAATATGAACAATTTGTCAGTCTGCTTTGCAAAGTGTATTCCTGTCTGTAGTTAGACCTGAGATGTGCCCTGGAGTCACTTCCACCAGTAAAGAGTTCCATCTGTCAGACCCTGTGTGTGCAGTTTGGCTCCCAGCAGCTTTGGGAATGTATTGTCCCAAATAACTGCTGCCACAAAGCAGGGCTATCCTGCTACTGAGCTTTTATCCAGTTGGTACCCGGTCTGTGTCCAAGCAGGT
>NW_015090930.1:1113937-1114414 GCF_001431845.1 Calidris pugnax
AGCCCCACTGCGTGAACACCATTCCAAGCCTTGGATGCCATGCCCAAGACCGATCCACAGGAGGAGTAAAAAAAATAAATTAAAAAAAAAAAAATTAAAAAATAGAATCGAATCAAAATTTAAAAAAAAACCCCCTAATTCTGCTCCGCGAGGGGGGAGAGGGTGGAAAGGGTTGCCCGGAGTCACTGAGCCGGTCCCAGAGAAGTTGGTCTGTTGGTGGTAACGCGTTTTTGCATCTTTATCTCAAAAAAATGTTCCGGAGATGTCTCGGGGCAGCGCTTTTTTATTTTTTTTTTTAAATTTTTTTTTTTTTTACACAGTGCCATGTATCTTTACGATATCATATATTTGACGAACGCACGCGGCGTTAATTGAGGTTGCCATGGAAGGCATGCACGTAGTATAAATAAGCTCCCTTCTTGCCACGTGATTTTGCTTTTGTATTCCACAAGCCTCCTTTTTGTATTCTGTGGGGTT
>NW_015090930.1:1114424-1134676 GCF_001431845.1 Calidris pugnax
TATGGTGCATTAAAGATAAAAATATCTGCTGTCTCAGGGTGTAATTTCCCTCCCTGGAACTATGAGTGTGGATGGAGCAGCAGGGAAAAGATGCCACTAACTGTAGGAGAAGAAAATATGTGTGTGTGCATGCAGAATGCATATTTGTCCTTATATGGGCAATTAAAAAAAAATAAAATTGCTAAAACACACAAAAATAGTATTTTCTGTGGTGGAACATCACTAGGTTGACAGCTTGGTGGCCTTATTTTGCCTTTGGATATATGATGCTAATTAGTGGAAAGAACTACCGTGGTGCATCCAGAGGCAGAACTGCTTTTCCAGTCCTGGCCTGCCTCCCAAAATGAAATAATCTTTTTTTTTTTAAAGAAGAAAAAAAAATATATACTTTTTAATACTATAAATAAGAACGTTCTGCAGATCTTATTGTTCGTTTGTTGCGTTACAGATAAAAGATGGAAGTGCCAGTCACTGCAAACCTTCTCGTAACCTGCCGAGGGGAACTGAAGCAGAAAGCAAAGCCGAGACAAAGCAGCGTCTGACCTTGTCACTGGGGGGCAGAAAACAGCCACTGGTTCCACTGGTGCTTCCATCAAAGCTCCCCCGAGCCATGTGGAACTGCAGCTCGCTCAGAAAGCACAAGTTCTTTCCCGGTCCATGGGGTGAATAAAAGTTATTAACTCTTGGCTTGATTTGTCATCCTTTGGGGAAAAAAAAAAATTAATAATAATAATTAAAAAAAAAAAAAGAGCAATGTCAGACTGGCAATTAAATAGCCGTGCTGTTAGACTGAGCGCAACTGGAAGTGGGTTGTCCCGGAGGTGAGAGTGACTTGGGCCAGCAAAGCCAAGGAGAAGCCTGTTCAACTCCACATCTGCCCGGGATTCCTTGGAGAGGTGATAAAGGGAGTAACAAGACAAAGTGGGAGTTGGAAAGCGGATGCGACAGCTTCAGCAGGACTTGTCTTCAGTGCCACGTCCGCTCGTGAAACAAAAAAGCACGTAACGTTACTCTGAAAACAATTTGAGGGGAAAAAAAATGCACTTTGAGCATCTCTGCAGTTCCTTTGTCTGATGCGTTAAATCAAGAAAATCAATAGTATACCACCAACGAAGGAGAGGAGTGAATATGGCAAAGGCAGCTAAGGAGATTCAAATGGAGAATCCAGGAGAGGCAGAGACGCCCAGCGCAGGGGCCACGTCGGAGGAACAGGCAGAAAAACCCTCCATGCTCTGCTTTAAGAAGCGGAAGAAGTCCTGCAAGACGGGACCGACCGTGAAGGACGCGTGTGAAGGAGCCTTGGAGGAGAAAAGCCAATGTGTCAGCGCCGACCATGGGGAGGCCAAAGTTTCTCATCAATCCCGCTCCTCCAAAGGAGCCTGGGCGGCCATCAAAAACCTGGCAAGACCTCGGAGAAGGCAAAAGTCCTCCTCGCGGAAGAAGGTGCCCTCTGACTCCCAGGTGCAGCTGGAGACCGAGGCTGAGGAGACCTGCACCCAAAGTTTGCCAAAGAAACGGGCGAGCTCCGGGGTGAAGATGCCCTGCGTGCGGTTCTCCAGGGGCAAGAAAAAGCTCAGCCCCTCCGAAGCAGTGGAGGAGTCGGAGGAGAGTGTTCAAGCAAACGAAGTGGGGGCTGGTTTGAGCAAAGCTAGCGAGGAGCCACAGGATTTGGCCACGGGGGACAAGTCCGAGTCCTTCAGCCCGGTCTCCACAGAGGAGGAGCAGGATGCAGGGAAGGAGAGCACCGACTCTGCCGAGAAGAGCGAGCCCTTGGCAGAGCCCACACCTGATGTGGAAGAACGCACCGAGCCCACCACTCCGTCGGAGACAACCCAATCGGAGACAGTCAAGGAAACAGCCCAGGAAGAAGTGCAGGAGGGGAGCCCACCCCAAACCACAGTCCCCACGGAAACAGCCCAGGAAGAAGTGCAGGAGGGGAGCCCACCCCAAACCACAGTCCCCACAGAAACAGCCCAGGAAGAAGTGCAGGAGGGGAGCCCACCCCAAACCACAGTCCCCATGGAAACAGCCCAGGAAGAAGTGCAGGAGGGGAGCCCACCCCAAACCACAGTCCCCATGGAAGATGGAGATGTTGCTCCTGAAGCGCCCCTCTCCACGGATCAACCTGACAGCACCCCCAAAACCCCCCAGGTGCAGGAACCCCCCGACACCTGCAAAGAGCTGCCCGAAGGGGACGATTCAGGAAAGAGCACAGATGTCCCCGAGGAGAGCAAAGCCGGAGAGACCCTCACAGATCTCAGTCCATCGGTGGGGCTGAAGGACACCGCTGCGAGTGTGGAGGGCGGCCCCAGCCACCAGGTGACATCAGAAGCAACGGTGAGTGCCGGCGTCAGCATCGTCATCACCATCACCGAAGCTGAGGACTCTGACCACACCGACTCCGACCAGGCCTACGAGCCGTCCCCCGTTTTGCACCGTAAGAAGCAAAAAGGGAACAAAAAATCAAGCGGGAGCTTTGATTTGGGTAACAAAGAGGGCCCCGAGGCCGGTGGCGGTCCCCAGGCGGAGGAGAAAGGTCCAGGCAACCAGGGGCACAGGACTGGGGAGCAGTACGAATTGCTCCTCATAGAAACCGCATCTTCCCTGGTGAAGGCAGCCATCCAGTCCTCCATAGAGCAGCTGGTCAACGAGATGGCACTGGAACAGAACAAACACAACAATTTTCTGTGACGGGCGGCGGTGCCCACTAGACGGAAGAGCGCGGGGAGTGATTGGAAGCTCCCTTGGCCTGGAGGAGGGAAGCTCCAAGGGCTTCCCGGGGCCGAGGTGGAGTTCATTCTGCATGCCCGTTCAGTTGTGTGTCTATGTGAGACGGATCCCGGGATGGGGGGCAGACCCCGCCGCCTACGGCGTGTCCCCCGGGGCTGGGGCCTCAGGCAGCGCAATCGACCCGTGGCTGCAGGAGAATGAAGGCAGCGACTTCTATTTTCAGTGACTCTATTTTCATTTATAGGCATCTTTATGTCCAGGCCATGTTTCTGCCATTGTCCATGCCATTTTTCCCCCACCCCGTTCATGCTGTAGATCTGTGCTGTGTTTCGTGAGGGGTCTGGAGGGGCAGTGGGTGCCTGACCCTCTGCTGGCTGGATTGGGGACACGTTGGACGCTGATGGAGCTTTGTCTTGGGGTTCCTCAGGGCTGAGAGAGGGTGAAGTGACTGCAATGTTGACGTGAAGATGTTACCCAGAGGGGGTTCAGGCTGGTGTTTAGAATTGCAAACAGGTACTTGCTGCCTACAGGTGCCGGAATCCATGGTCACCCCTGTGGTCACATTGCGTGAAGCCGGGATGGTGGCAGCAAGCAGCGTGGGTTTTTTTTTCATCCGGCCTCATCCCCCGTCACGAGCAGCCCGTTGTGTTTCCAGACACGTTAAAACACGGCGTCCTCCGCTCGCCTGGCTGACCCCGGGCTGTGTGAGCGCCAAGGAAACCACATCGCTTCATTTGCTGGGGCTGTGGGGGGGAGGGGGGGGGTTTGGCCATTCTCGCCCCATTAAGCTCAACGGGCAGCATTCCCAGCGGAGTGTGCCTGCCGCGGGGAGACCCTCTCCTGCCTTCACCCGGCGTCACCCCAGTCGCGGTGTCATGGCAAAGCCTCCCTGGGATGTTGTGTATTTTCTGATATATGGTATGGGATATAAATAGCAGCCAGCTGCGTGCGTGCTGACAGTCAACTGCTGCAGTGCCCAGGGACAGGACAAGAGGAAATGGGCACAAACCTGACTGTAAGAAGTTCCACCTAAACATGAGGAGGAACTTCTTCACTTTGAGGGTGGCAGAGCCCTGGAAGAGGCTGCCCAGGGAGGTGGTGGAGTCTCCTTCTCTGGAGACATTCCAAACCCTCCTGGAGAGGTTCCTGTGCAACCTGCTGTGGGTGGACCTGCTTTGGCAGGGGGGTTGGACTAGATGATCTCCAGAGGTCCCTTCCAACCCCATGGGATTCTGTGGTTCTATTGCCTAGGTGTCAGCACGGTTTGGGGAGCCGGGATGTGATTCTGTGATGCCGGTGCTGGAATGGCTTGAAGCGGGGAGGAGATTTGGTCTGGGTGGTGCCAGTGTCCTCGGGTGCTGGTGGCAGCCTGTCCCCCACCGCTGCAATCTCCAGCGAGCCCGGGCATCCCCTGGGAAATGCACATTACACCCGGGCTCTGGCTGGCACCGGTGGCCACGCAGCTTGCTCTGAAACAGGCAGGGAAACGCCAGAGTCATCTTACCAAAGTCCTCAGGGAAAAAAAAAAAGAAAATAAATAAAAATTTTAAAAAATCTAGCCATGAGGGCCTGGGGATGCTGCCATAAAATGCCCAGACAGGCCAATCGCCGTCAAAACCTACAAACTGCCCTGCTCCCAGAGGGGTTTGCGCCGGCGTCAGCGTGTGCATGCCAGCGGCCCCTCTCAACTGCCAGCTCTCCGAGGGAAAAGGGGCCTTTTTAATAATTTGGGATTGCATCCGGATGGCTGGGGTGGGGGGATGAGGGGGGGTTGCATACAGCTGCAGGCGAGTCAGCCTCTTCTGCTGAGAAAATTCTCCTGCCTCTTTCTCAGCCCATCCAGAAATAGCAGCCTCGCTCGGCGATTGCTCGCTGACCACGGAGATGTCCCTTCCCAGCACGGGGGTTGGATTCCCGTTAAAATACAAGGGCTGTAAATTTTCCTGTGTTTTAAACTTTGATAAAGGGTCTGTGTCGTTGCGATGGGACTGCGAGCAGCGGGTGAAACAGCTTATTTCTGTGTGAGTAAAACTTAGGAAAAATCAGAGGATGTTAAAGGGAAAAGAAAGAGAAAAAAAAAAAAAAGTGTCATTTTTTTTCTGTGAATTTATTTAATAAGTTACCAGATATCGATAATTCGGTGTGTACAATTTTAATGGCTTTGTACTTCATACTGGTCCTTCCAGGTATTTTGCTATAGTTTCAAAAGGGACTTTCTAAAGACTTTAATATGTACATTTGGAGCTGCTGCAGTGCCCTGAGAAGATGCTGGACATTGCCCATGAGATTACGCCGGACACCGCGGCCGGTCGGTGCTGGGCAAAGCATCCCTGTGCGTCCTGGCTGGTGTCAGCTGCAGAGGAGGATGGCCAGGGTCAAGAAAGAAGGAAAGAAAGAAAGAAGGAAGGAAGGGAAAGGAAGGGAAAGGAAGGGAGGAAGGGAGGAAGGAAGGAAGGAAGGGAGGGAAGGAAGGGAAAGGAAGAAAGAGAGAAAGAAAGAGAGAGAAAGAAAGAAAAGAAAGAGAAGAGAGACAAAACAACCCCAGGGGGGCAGGCTGTCATCTCCTGTCAGCCCGCCGAGCAGTTTTGGGAGGATTTCATATATTTCAGTTTTTTAGGCAAAACAGGTCTTCGAAAGAGGAGGAGAATGGCAGAAATGCTTTGGTCCAGCCCGGCCCCCGCGAGAGTTGCTCTGCGTCCAGGGTTGTGTTTGCATCCTTTCTGTTGCTGGTTTTTGCCCTGGGTTATAGCTGTATATATAGAAATGGCAATTATTTCATTAAAGTTGGATGTACCTGTTGCTCTGTTGCCGTGTGATTGAGTGAGCAGCTACGGAAAGATCTTCTTGGGATAAACTCTTGGTGGGGCTGCGTGGTGTCCAGCTTTTGCAGGCAGCGGTGTGGTGAGCAGAGAGAAATCTTAAAAATTGAAATCTTTGGAAGCCTGTTCCTCCTGCCCTCTTTTTATGAGGTTTCTTTTGGGTTGCTGGCCAGCCATTTCCATTCACAGGGTCCTGGCTGTCCAGGGACCACGATAAGGTATTTCTGAGGGCTCACCACCAATCTCCAGTGGCTAGGAAAAGCCATCCTGCTGCCTGACAGCCAAATTCCTTGTGGGATGCCCCCACACTGCCAGAGGGAAATGTTTGAGGATCTGCAGACCAAGCAGGGTTGAACCCCGCTGTGTCGAATCCCTGCTCCTGCCGACCCCACGGGGGGGCTTTGGGTTTTTTTCTGGGAGCTGCTGCTTCATGTTTTCTGCTCCCAGGGCTCCGGGTTGCTATTTCCAACCTATTTCTATTTACAGCTAAAATAGGCCCCAGACCCTAATTTATTTATTTATTTGTTTTTGCATAACATCTTTCGTGTAATCTCTTGAAACACTTTATAGCATAAAGAAGATACTAGGAAAAAGTTATACATTTTAATGGTATTAACACTGTTTATTCTTTCAGGTTTACAGAACTTGCAACAGCTGCTAATGACTTAATTAAGACTCTCTGCTCCTTCGTTATGATTAGAGAGCTGCACATTAATAAACATTTATTCTTTTGGAGAAGGAATGGTAAATTTGTTATTGGGAGGGAGCACTGGGACAGGGGAAGCTGTTGAGGACATGACTGCCTGGTTGTGCCAGAGCACCAAAGGGTGGCCTGGCTTTAGGACAGCTGAAAAAACTGGAATAATGCATAATCTTGGTTTCTTATAGCCTCATTCAGGTTCCTTTTTGGGGAATCTGGCTCTTTATCTGGGAGTCTGTTGCTTGCTGCCCCTCTGAATTATGGAAGGGGTTGCTTTGCAGCAGCATCTCCATGAATTACCTGGTTCTCCTGCTCACCCCGTGGCCCGGACCGTTGCTTTTCTCCCAGATGTTTCTAGATCTCTCCTCGGCGGGGACGACTCGGCTTTATATTCCACAAGTCCCCTGTCCCTCCTTTGCCATGGAATTTTGAATATTTTCATTCCCCTCAGCTTTTTTATATTAGCAGCAAAGAAAAGAGTGTTTAAATACTCTAACTGGTGCTCAGGGGGATAAAAAGCTTTTCTGTTGTGTCAACACTGAGCCCAGCAGAAAACAAGTGTATCCGCTGAAAAGTTCCATATGGAGTTGGCTGGTAGACAATGATGGCACAAAGAAATATTGCGTTTTTCTTTCCTGCCCTGGGGCACCAAAAGTGCCTTAGAAATGCACAGGCTGCTGAGGGCCAGATCTTTGGCTGCTGGAGGTCTCTGCTTCAAAGGGCCAGATCTACAGCAGCCAGGAATTCAGTGGTTGAGTTTTAAGACGCCGACCCGGCATAAATGATGGAGTTTTTCATCTGCCTGCTTATGGATAAAAATGAAAATCGAAGGGTTGTTTTCACAAATGCATGTAAGAAATTGAGTAAACTCAGGAAAAGCATCTGAATGCTGGTCTGTGCTTGGGATGGACAGATGATGGATGGGAGCTGGACCCTGATGATGGACCCGCACGTTACGGGCAGCAAAGCCCTGATATTGCCTGTCGTACAGACACTGGGTTTCAACATGAGTAGCTCAGAACGACGGCACACTCCAAGAGAACAGACTGATTTAAATAATTGGCTTTAATATTATTTTACTTATTTTATTTCCAGTCAGACGGTTCTTGTTAGGTCCTGCTGGGCGGTATTAAAATAATGAAATGCTTTCATTTGCAATGAGATAAAATCTTTACATTAAATGTGATTTCGTTTACAAACTAACCAGATGATGTTATTTCTTACACAGCTATTTAAACAACAATATAGGTTACCTTTTTTTAGGAAGCACTACTTTCACATTTCTTCCTTTTTGCAGAGAATTGTGAAGGGTGCAGTTCTTCTGCTCTAAGTAATGGGATTTTCCTGCAATGGGGTGAAAAGTCCATTTAGCTGGAGAGTGGATTTTGGCTAAAATACCCAAACCCAGCGTTTTAAAACAGGTTTTGTTACATAAAACCTGACAAATATGCTGCATAGAAAACAGGGGGGAGACGTTAAGAAAACACATTTTGCAATTCAAATTGCTAAGATGAAAGCATCATCTGCAGCTAGAGCTGACTGGCAGTCACCCCATCCGTCCTAAGTTAGACTTAGCAGAGATCATCCTTTCAAACCTCTTTATTCTGGAAGAGGAGACACTTAGAATCATAGAACTGTTTGGGTTGGAAGGGACCTTAAAGATCATCGAGTTCCAACCCCCCTGCCATGGGCAGGGACACCTCCCACCAGACCAGGTTGCTCAAAGCCCCATCCAGCCTGGCCTTGGACACTTTCTTTATTTCTCATTACCCTGCTCTGACTTTTAATTGGCAATAAATTAAATTCATTTCCCTGAGTCTGTTTTGCTCAAGATGGTGACTGCTGAGTGTTCTCCCTGTCCTTAACTCGACCCATAAGCTTCCATTTTATTTTCTCTCCCCTCTCCAGCTGAGGAGGGAAGCCACAGAGCGGCTGTGGTGGGCACCAAGGGTCAACACACCACAAGTCCTTACTGGCGCCTGGACACACCGATCATCACTTTGCCATTGCCCCCCCAAGAGCAAATTTTGATCTTGAGAGGGAAGCCACCTCTGCAATCTAAGGAGAGTCACTGGTGTCACGTTTGCTCTCGCTGTTTGCCATTTCCATGAAGACAGGAGGCTGAGGGTGCTGATGCGTCAAGGCTTGGTGCCATGACAGCTCCCTGTGACGAGCCACGGGTGAGATGGCAGCCGGGTGGGAAGTGCAAGTACTCTTGACTCCTACTGTGCTTCGGAGCATCCCCACCAGGGAGGAGGAGGAGGAGGAGGAGCCATGCATCCCCTTGCTCCTGCCAGCAGTCTCAGCCGCTCGCTTGCTTTCTGCCTGCCGAGAGCTCCCGGCACTGTTGCAGCGCGGGCGGATGCTGCACCACACTTCATCGCAGCCCAGACAGCCCTGCCACCACATTTGCATTTCAGTTTGCCAGCCGGAGCACGGCAGGGAAGGCTGAAGCACCGAGAGCCTCTGGTCCCACATCTCATAGAACCATAGAATGGTCAGAGGTGGAAGGGACCTTAAGGATCATCAAGTTCCAACCCCCCTGCCATGGGTAGGGACACCTCCCACCAGACCAGGTTGCTCAAAGCCCCATCCAGTCTGGCCTTGAACACCTCCAGGGATGGGGCAGCCACAGCTCCTCTGGGCAACCTGTTCCAGTGTCTCACCACCCTCACAGCAAAGAATTTCTTGCTGGTATCTAATCTAAATCTCCCCTCTTCCAGTTTAAAACCATTACCCCTTGTCCTGTCACTCCACTCCCTGACAAAGAGTCCCTCCCCAGCTCTCCTGTAGCTCCCTTCAGATATTGGAAGGCTGCTCTAAGGTCTCCCCGGAGCCTTCTCTTCTCCAGGCTGAACAACCCCAGCCTGTCTTCACAGCAGAGGTGCTCCAGCCCTCTGAGCATCTTCGTGGCCCTCCGCTGGACCCGTTCCAGCAGATCCATGTCCTTCCTGTCTTGAGGACTCCACAGCTGGACACAGTGCTCCAGGTGGGGTCTCACGAGAGCAGAGCAGAGGGGCAGAATCACCTCCCTTGCCCTGCTGGCCACAATTCTCTTGATGCAGCCCAGGAAGGGGTTGGCTTTCTGGGCTGTGAATGCACACTGCTGGCTCATGCTGAGCTTCTCATCCACCAACACCCCCAAGTCCTTCTCCTCAGGGCTGCTCTCCAGCCATTCTCCGCCCAATCTCTATTTGTGCCTGGGGTTGCCACGTCCCAGCTGCAGGACCCTGCACTTGGCTTGGTTGAACTTCATGCAATTTGCACGAGCCCACCTCTCCAGCCTGTCCAGGTCTCTCTGGGTGGCATCCCTTCCCTCCGGCGTGTCCCATCCAGCTCGGTGTGGTTGGCAAACTTGCTGAGGGTGCCCTCTCTCCCACCACCCGTGTCCCTGAAGCCTGTAGAGCAGCTGCATGCCTCCAGGCGCGATGCAGTGGGACGGGGACGGCAGGGCGTGTGCGACAGGCACAACAGGCTCGCACACCCGCAGCCCGCTCATTAAAAGCCATGAGTAAGTGTCTGGCAACCGCGTGGGCCGGGGTGAAGGGAGGCTGTTTGGGAGATGCTCGGCCCCTAATGACAGGCTCTGCCGGCTCCGGCGTTGCTGCGAGGCGGCGGAGGCGACAGTCCCTCCCGGGGGTGGCTGCGGGGAAAGAGGGGTGATGCTGAGCCCGGCGCTGGCACCCAGACCTGGCTCCCTGGTTGGGTGCTGTCCTTCTGCCCACGGTGAGGTTTCTTCCCCCATGTCACCCCTGGTGGCTCAGGGCTTCCCCGTCCCGCTGCCCAGAGCCGGCTTGACATCCCGCGACCCGGTGGGTTGCAAAGGCAGTGCCGGGAGGGCTTTACACAACGTTTTCTTACATCGTTTGTCCCAGAAACAGGGAGGTTGACATGAACTAAAATTCACCCAACTGCCACTGGAAGCCTCGAGCAGCTTCGCCTTATGCATCTCGGGAGGGGAAAGCCACGCACGGGCTGCCGTGCCCCCCCGAGCCCCACAAAGCTTCACAGGGGCACCTGGGCTTTGGTGAACACCGGCCAAATTCAGCAGGCAAGGCTTTGAGCTTGGCCCGGACTTTGTTCTGAGGGTACAGCATCTGGTTTAGGGTAGTTAGTGGAAACGTTTCCTCTCTTAGGCTGCTTTTGAAGCTGTGTCATTACTTCCTAATGAAGGATGCAAATCCTGTAAATGCCGCAATTGTGTCTGGGGCAATTCACTCCTGACACAGCTCCAGTTGTAAATATCTAACGCTCACGTAACTTAGGGCAGACCCACCCTCTTTGCCTTTTTCCTCCCAATTTCTTATCGCTCAGAACTTATCTTCTGAGGCCCCATCTGGAGCACTGGGTCCAGTTCTGGGCTCCCCAGTTCCAGAAGGACAGGGAACTGCTGGAGAGGGGACAGCAGAGGGCTACAGAGATGAAGAGGGGCCTGGAGCATCTCCCTTACGAGGAGAGGCTGAGGGACTTGGGGCTTTTTGGTCTGGAGAAGAGAAGGCTGAGGGGGGATCTGATCCCTGCTTATAAATACTTCAAGGGAGGGTGTCAAGAGGATGGGGCCAGTCTTTTTTCAGTGGTGCCCAGGGACAGGACAAGAGGAAATGGGGAAAAACTTGAATGTAAGAAGTTCCCCTTAAACTTCAGGAGGAACTTTGCTGTGAGGGTGGCAGAGCCCTGGAAGGGGCTGCCAAGGGAGGCGGTGGAGTCTCCTTCTCTGGAGACATTCCAAACCCTCCTGGACATGTTCCTGTGCAACCTGCTGTGGGTGGACCTGCTTTGGCAGGGGGGTTGGACTAGATGATCTCCAGAGGTCCCTTCCAACCCCTTATCATTCTGTGATGCTGTGATTCTGTGGTGCTGGACTTCTGGGAAGTGCACTTGGTTGCAGTCCTTTTTGGCAAACCATGTTGAGAGGCGGGGAAAGACAAGGCTGGGGCTTATTGAACAGTGAAGCTGAAGGTGATTGCAGTGGTATGGGATGACCTGTTGTTGGCAGATTGCCGTGGGAGGGCTTTGACAAGCCAATAAGAAACCTGCCGTGGCTACTGGTGGCTCACCATTCCATTCAGTGATGCCGAATTGCCTACGCTGAGATCACTTTTCACTGCACTTCTGAAGCCTTTGCTTACACGGGATTTATACCTTCTGCCTCCAAAATAATCAAAAACTCTTCAGTATCAGCATTACACTCTTTCTAGAATGCTTGTGCTAGCAGTATTCCTCAGCCTTTCCTCATCAGGGAGATGCTCCAATCCCTCCATCATCTCTGTTGCCCTACGCTGGACTCTCTCCAGCAGTTCCCTGTCTCTCTTGAACTTGGAAGCCCAGAACTGGACGCAGGATTCCAGTTGTGGCCTCCCCAGTGCAGAGCAGAGGGGGAGAATGACCTCCCTCCACCTCCTGGCCACACTCTTCCCTACGCAGCCCAGGATCCCACTGGCCCTCTTGGCCACCAGGGCACATTGCTGGCTCATGGATGACACACAAGCAAAGAGCCCATCCAAATGGCTGGTGTAGCCAGATGGCTGAAGACACATGTTGTAACCCCAGTCTGAAGGTAAAGTGATCTGAAGGTTTTTTAACTCCTACGTGGAGATGGGTTGAGCAGAGCCCAACCATCCGCATCACCTCCTGAGCAGCCAACGGGCAAGCGCCGGCATCGCTCTCCCCCTGCTGCCCAAAAATCCAAAGTGGAAGAGGTAAAAGCCAAACATTTGGGGATGAACACGGAGAAGGGGTGGGTTACCTTTCAAAGGATGACCTGTGTGAGTAACAGGCCCAAATCTGAGCCCAAATCTTCCCGTGTTTTCATACAACCTGAGCTGCAGCCCGCAGACAAGGGACATCATCCCCCGCAGTTTATCAGCTCTGCACACTGGGACCCCTTCACAGCACAGGGCAAAGCTCTGGGGATCTCCTGGAGCTTTTAGACTTGCCAGCCTTCAGGTACCACCACCCTGGGGCTTTCCTTGCCCAAACCCATGTGCACCTATCCACCAATCGCTGGTATCTGGAAGGAGTCACAGGTATCATTATTCTGCACACCGGGACAAATTCTTTTATGTAATAATGAAAAAAAAACCAACAAACCATAAGAAATGAATATTCACCAAGCCCAGCTGTGCAAAGTCAGGCAGATTTTCAAGCACGCACCAGCATAAAGGTTAAGCACTCAGTAATTCAAACATCTTTTTTACATGCAGTAATAAACCTTCTTCTGATGTCTCCAGGAGCAGCTGCTGCCCTCGCTTAGCAAACGTAACCCGTCTTCTAAAATTATTTTCTATTCATAAAGACTTAGAAAGAATGATGCTTTCGAGTTAACGTAACTCAGACCTGACAAGTTCTGTCTCTGGAGCTTTTTCTACCGCTTTAATTAAAACAGCATTTCAATGCTTGCAGTAAAAAGCTGCTGAAAATGCAATCCTTGTACTGCAAATGATGCAAAAACTGCCTTCCGCAGATGTTTGATGTCACAGATGTTCAGCACCACAAACGTTAGCCAAAGTGCCCCCTAAAAAGGGGTGTGACAATAAAAAGAAAAAAAAAAAATCACTTACAGTTGTAAGTTTTCAAAGACATGCTGAGGATGTACACGAGCACAGCGCCAATTTCGGTGTGACTTCAGCTTTTCTGGTGTATTTGCAGTCAGTGCCACAGAGTCACTCCTACAACACATACAGCTGATAAACATTTGGATCTTCTGCCCAAGTTCACAGTTCACAGAATCACATGGGGTTGGAAGGGACCTCCGGAGATCATCTAGTCCAACCCCCCTGCCAAAGCAGGTCCACCCAGAGCAGGTTGCACAGGAACATGTCCAGGTGGGTTTGAATGTCTCCAGAGAAGGAGACTCCACCACCTCCCTGGGCAGCCTCTTCCAGGGCTCTGCCACCCTCACAGGAAAGGAGTTCCTCCTCATGTTTAGGTGGAACTTCTTACAGTCAAGTTTGTGCCCATTTCCTCTTGTCCTGTCCCTGGGCACCACTGAAAAAAGACCGGCCCCATCCCCTTGACACCCTCCCTTGAAGTATTTATAAGCACTGATCAGATTCCCCCTCAGTCTTCTCTTCTCTAGACTAAAAAGCCCCAAGTCCCTCAGCCTCTCCTCGTAAGGGAGATGCTCCAGGCCCCAGTTGGTATTAAAGCTCCCTTTCAATGGCCAAGAAGTGAACAAAACAATCCTGACCACAAATCTGAAGGCGAGCAGCATGTCCCAGAGTTGCCTTCAGGCACTGCTGCCTGCTGTCCCCCCTGCTGTCCCCAACACTGAGCTCTGTTACCACCACCTTTGCAGAGTCACCAAGGGCTGGCAATTAGTTCAGGCAACTTCGGCATCTGCTCCAAGGTCCAAGGCGCCCGTCTACTTGCTGAATAGCCTGAAAAGTCACTTTTAATGTCTTTTCTACAGCTATCCCCAAGCCAGCAGACATTCCTCCCTGTTCTTAAAGTAAATGTAGGAACCCGAAGGAAGCGAGCAGGACCCAGAGAAGCCAGCCCACTCGGTAAAGTGTCACATACAAATAGGGAATACTATAAAATACTTTTTTTTTTTTTTCCCCCTCTGTTTTTTCACAGTCATGTAGAAATAGAGGTCAGTGTACACTGGAGGGCGTTTGCTCTAGTTACAAGTGGTCTGGGCGGGATGTGATTTAGCTGATGCTGAGAGACCCAGGAGACCCTCTTCTAGGAAATATTCCGTGAGAAATCGCTCCCTGCTCAGACACAGCACTTCGGGCCCGGCTGTCGGCGGGGTTTTGTTTGTTTGTGTGCTTTAAAGCAAGGCTTTTGAAGCGGCGTTGAGATCCTGTCACGCCGGAGCAGCTTCAATGGGTACAGGCAGGGAGAGGAGCCCTCGGTCTGGCGGGCAGGGACACACCAAACCACAGCCTGCATTTTGTAACATCACCCGGGGAAGGCTCTGAGGCTGTTTGTTTTTTCCCCTCCTTTGTCTTAAAGCACCATTTGGCAGCCCTCGGTGGCCAATCCATCCCCTGGAGTGAGCAGCTCCCTGCCCAGCAGAAGAGCCCGCGCCGCCTTCACAAAGACCTCAGATGGTCTTTTAATTCAGCAGCGATTTAATTGCAGCTCTTGCTCCAGGACAAAGAAGACAGCTAAAGGGTCCTGACTACAAAGAGCTTTGGAGCGGGCATTCTGACAATAAACTGTTCTCACCATTGTTCGGGCTCCCCCTTTCCAAAGGCAATGACTCAACTCCACCAGGACTGGCAGGGAGCCTCCAGCTTCTCAAAAACTGGGTAATGAGATTACGGGAGCAGCTCACACGGCTTTTGCTCCTCGCTGCAGAAGAATCATAGAATCATAGAATGGTTTGGGTTGCCAGGGACCTTAAAGATCATCCAGTTCCAACCCCCTGCCATGGGCAGGGACACCTCCCACCAGACCAGGTTGCTCAAAGCCCCATCCAGCCTGGCCTTGAACCCCTCCAGGGATGGGGCAGCCACAACTTCCATGGGCAGCCTGTTCCAGTGCCTCACCACCCTCACAGCAAAGAATTTCTTGCTGGTATCTAATCTAAATCTCCCCTCCTCAGTTTAAAACCATGACCCCTTGTCCTGTCCCTACACTCCCTGACAAAGAGTCCCTCCCCAGCTCTCCTGTAGCTCCCTTCAGATATTGGAAGGCTGCTCTAAGGTCTCCCTGGAGCCTTCTCTTCTCCAGGCTGAACAATCCCAGCTCTCTCAGCCTGTCTTCACAGCAGAGGTCCTCCAGCCCTCTGAGCATCTCCGTGGCCCTCCGCTGGACCCGTTCCAGCAGATCCATGTCCTTTCTATGTTGAGGACTCCAAAGCTGGACACAGTGCTCCAGGTGGGGTCTCACAAATGCAGAGTAGAGGGGTGAAATCACCTCCCTTGCCCTGCTGGCCACATTTCTCTTGATGCAGCCCAGGACGGGGTTGGCTTTCTGGGCTGCCAGTGCACATTGCCAGCAGAAGAAACTGCGCTGGAAGAACTTCATGTGTCTCTTCGGGGCCTTCTGATTCAAAGCATCTGTTGAGAGGTGGGTTGGAGGTGACAAAACTACAGAGGGACAAAATACAAATCCAAGAGGAACATGTACAATTGTAAACTCCTCTTGGATAAGTTATTACTCTTCAGGTATCGCGTAATGACACGTGAAAGGCAAAAAGCTTGTGTTTTACCATTTTATGCTGGCTCTGCAGGCAGAGAAGAAATAACACATTATATGTTTGCTCTTCGTGAATATACAGACTGTAATATTTAAGAACGTGTTTGCTCCAAGCTGTTTATAGAGTCAGAAATCATTTTCATGAGAAAAATTTGTGTGGTGTTTAATCCTGTGAAGTCTTACGTTAGGATGTGCCTCCTCTCCAAGAGGAAAGGACAGTTCTGGCCAGGCTGGATGGGGCTTTGAGCAACCTGCTCTAGTGGGAGGTGTCCCTGCCCATGGCAGGGGGGTTGGAACTTAATGATCTTTAAGGTCGCTTCCAACCCAAACCCTTCTATGATCCTATGATTCTTTACAGCTTTCATTCCTCCTTGCAGAGAAGCCAGGCCAATATTGGGACGTGGTCCTAGAGGGGGATCAAAATCTGTCTCTGCTCGTGCAGTAGCAGTTGACAAAGGGAGGCATAGGAATGAGGAAAAATGCACGTGAACCACTTGAGTCTAGAAAGAAAATGCAGAAGATTGTATTGACTAGGACTCCGGGGCTTGTCAAAGTCCAGGCTGTCACCCCTACGGCAACACCACCAGCTCCCTTGAGGAGACCGACCTCATGGCTCCCGCGTGTATTTATGCAGAGATAAATTAACTGCAGCTACACAACACGAACTTCAGGATTTATCTCCTTGAGATATTTATTTTAATTAAAACCAAACTGCTTGGGAAACACCATACCATGTATTTCCCTCTACATTTCCCTCCCATCTAGTTTCAGAAGAGCAATCCTACAGGGTACAAAGAGTCCCAGGCACTGCGCAGCGTAACAGATGATGTTTAAACCTCACAACTATACAGCCCTAACTCCAGCAAAGCAGAGCCAGAGTGAAGTTTACATTAATTAAAAAAAAAAAATGTAACTGAGTTACACAGAGGCTTCCGCGAAGGACTCAGAAGGAAATTAGCTTGAGTTTAAAAGTTCGAGAAGTAAAAAAGCAAGTACACAAATCAAAGTACACGGTCCACAGTCATCTCAGAGGCCACAGGAGATAGTGGTTGGAGACCACAAGCTGCAGCAGGTAGCTGCTCACTCGGTGGAAAACGCCAAAATACCCAGTTTGAGCACCTGAAGGCTACACAGGGGGAGAACTACTCTACCAGGATCGTATCGGCACTTTCTTGGATGAGATCCGACTCCAGTATACATTCATCTAAGTGGTCCTGGGGTAAACTGGAGCTTTTCCCCCCGCTCTCGCCATCGCAGTAGGGATGAAACCTGGGGGTGGTGGGGCTCTCCAGCCGCTGGCAGCGGCTGTGCTTGTGCCGCTTCCCCCTGTGCGCGTACGTGTGCTCCAGCAGCTGGCTCTTCTGCAAGAACGTGCGGCCGCAGACGGTGCAACCCATTTTTCTCTTCCTGGAGAACGAGAAGTTACAGTTCAACTCCACCGGCTCGTGGTCCTTGGAGATGAGGGAGAGCTGGCCGATCTGCAGAGGCTCCAGGTCGCTGCAGCTCGGGTGCTCCAGCGGGTGCTCGTCCTCCTTGAGAAGGAAGGCCTCCAGCCGGGGGCCCTCCCCAGCTTCCCGGTCCTCAGCCAGAAGCTGAACTTCCCCCAGGTCGCCGCTCTCCAGGATGGAGGCCGGCACCCCGAAGGGCAGCAAGCCCGAGACGTGGGTGGTCATCAAGTGCTGCCGCAGGCCCCCCTGGGAGTCGAAACGCTCCCCGCAGTAGTGACACAGGTGGACCTTGAGGCTGGCCTTAGCAAAGATGGGGCTGGCCACCTCCGGAGAAGGAGGGGCGCAGCTCTGGGAGGCCGCGGCCTCCGAGTCGCACCTCTCCTGCTTTACGGAGACGGAGAGCTTCGGGCGCTCCTCTGCCGGCTTGGCAAGGGCAGGGGGCTGGGCCGAGGGGCGAGCGACCTGCTGGTCGAGCGAGGTGTCCTCCAGGCCGATGGCCAGAGAGAGCTGCAGCTGGGGGGGGTCGCCCTGGGCAGAGGACCTGCTGCCCGCCTTGGGCAGGCTCTCCTTCGCGCCCGGGCGCTCCTTCGCCGGCTTTTGGGCTGTGGAGATCTGGATGCCGTACAGGTTGGAAGACTGGACTGGCTCTGGGGAGAACACCTGGTTCATCTGGATGGCGATGTGGGAGAGGTGGTCGGCGTGGAGAAAACGGATGCCCTCCTCCAGCCGGCTCTGGCTGACACTCTGCTTCGGCCCCTTCCCCGTGTACATGATGTGCAGCAAGTAACTGAAGATGTCGGGCTGGATGTCTGCAGGCTGAATCTTTATGCATTCGCTGAAACAAGACAGATGATGAGGGACGTACAGGGCTCCAAATTACAGTCCCAACTTGTTACCTGCCTGTTCACTTTTGCTGTGAGAGCGTGTCTGCTGCTGCCTGCCTCCTGGTCACAACAAGCAGCACTCAATCACAGAATGATAAGGGGTTGGAAGGGACCTCTGGAGATCATCTAGTCCAACCCCCCTGCCAAAGCAGGTCCACCCAGAGCAGGTTGCACAGGAACGTGTCCAGGCAGGTTTGGAGTCCCTCCAGAGAAGGAGACTCCACCACCTCCCTGGGCAGCCTCTGCCAGGGCTCTGCCACCCTCACAGCAAAGAAGTTCCTCCTCATGTTTAGGTGGAACTTCTTACATTCAATTTCACGCCCATTTCCCCTTGTCCTATCCCTGGGCACCACTGAAAAAAGACCAGCCCCATCCTCTTGACACCCTCCCTTGAAGTATTTATAAACATTGATCAGATCTCCCTCAGCTTTCTCAAGACTAAAAAGCCCCAAGTCCCTCAGCCTCTCCTCGTAAGAGAGATGCTCCAGGCCCCTCATCATCTTTGTAGCCCTCTGCTGTCCCCTCTCCAGCAGTTCCCTGTCCTTCTGGACCTGGGGAGCCCAGAAGTGGACACAGGACAGTTCTGCAGGCACAGCCCATTGCTGCTGCACGGCACCGCAGCGACGCCACGCCGGCTGCACGTCACCGGAGCGTGCCACTCCAACAACACCAGCCCAAGAATATTTGTGTGCTTAAGTAATAAATTCAGCCGCCGCGAGCGTGTAATCTTTATGAGCTTTGCACCGAGGTGTCAGTAAGTAACGTCTGTCGGAAAGGAAGTTAACTGATCTTCCTGCTTCCAGCCAAAGGGCTACGTGCCCGATGGCTAATGATTATCTTCCAAAGGTGCCGGGGGCCACTACCCTCAAAAACGAAGGGGAACGGAGAAGGGTTTAATTGATCACAGGCAGCAAGCTCCAGCTCAGAGGCCAGATTAGGCCTCGGCATGGCTGCTGTTATACCTGTGGAGCCACTCCTGACCCACTCGCTCTGGTGAAGTATCTGAACAGCAGCTTGAGATAAACTGATCACCTCTGTCTCGGGCCTTATCTGCAAGTGTCTGAAGCGCAGAACTACAATAAAGCTATGGCTTCTCAATTGCTTTGAGCCCATGGGTCCTACCAGAATCACGGATTCGTCAGAGTTGGAAGGGACCTTCTAGAGACCATCCAAGTCCAACTCCCCTGCCAAAGCAGGGTTGCCCAGAGCACATCACTCAGGAGCATCCAGGTGGGGCTTGAAGATCTCCAGAGAAGGGGACTCCACACACTCCCTGGGCAGCCTCTTCCAGGGCTCTGCCACCCTCACCCCAAAGAAGTTCTTCCTCTGCTTGGAGTGGAACTTCCCATGTTCCAGCTTGTGCCCGTTGCCCCTTGTCCTGTCCCTGGGAACCACTGAAAAGAGTCCAGTTCCATCCTCCCTCAACCCACCCTTTAGATCCTTGTCAGCATTACTAAGGTCTCCCCTCAGCCTTCTCTTCTCCAGACTAAATAGACCCATGTCCCTCAGCTTCTCCTCGTAGGGAAGATGCTCCAGGCCCCTCATCATCTCTGTAGCCCTCTGCTGTCCCTTCTCCAGCAGTTCCCCGTCCTTCTGGAACTGAGGAGCCCAGAACTGGACCCAGTGCTCCAGATGGGGCCTCCCCAGGGCAGAGCAGAGGGGCAGGATGACCTCTCTCGACCTGCTGGTCACACTCTTCCTGATGCCCCCCAGGATGCCCTTGGCCACAAGGGCACATTGTTGGCTCATGGGCATCCTGTTGTCCGCCAGGACTCCCAGGTCTTTCTCCTCAGAGCTGCTCTCCAGCAGGTCAGCCCCCAACCTGTCCTGGTGCAGGGGGTTCTTCCTCCCCAGGTGCAGCACCCTACACTTGCCTTTGTTGAAGTTCATCAGGTTCCTCTCTGCCCAGCTCTCCAGCCTGTCCAGGTCTCACTTACGCTCTTTTAGACTTTACTATATTTAGAAGGGGGGGAAAAGGAGAAAGTTGAGCAGAGCAGTTAAAAGGCGGAAGGAGAGCCGCGTGTCCTTACCTCGTCTGATGAATAAATATCATCTTAAAATAGTTTGAAAAAGCAGCGAGCACCGCTCTGTGGGCTTTGAAGTAAACATCTCCAATGGCAACCGTGCAGTCGCACAGAAAGCCAAACTCCCGCTGCATGTTGAGCTGCTGGAGGAGGAGGACGCTGTGGCCGGTGGTATCCATGGCGTGCCTGGGGGGGAAAGGAACAAGACCTTCACCTCGGGAAGAAATCCAGGAGCTCCCAAAGGCTCCAACGTGGGGTGTCTCACCACCCAAAGGAGACGGGTGGCCAGCACAGACTGCAGCCTCGCAGAACCTCCTCCCCTGCACCCCAGTTTAATAATTTCTCCTACGGGGGCCACCACCAGCGCCCAGATGAGCTCCGTGAGCTCAAACCACCACCCCCCTCCCGGTGACTTTTCGAGGGGCCACCTACAACTGGAGCCCTTTCTCCGAAGAACTGACCGCCACCAACTCGCAAGGTGCCTGGTGTTTTCGATC
>NW_015090930.1:1134786-1138964 GCF_001431845.1 Calidris pugnax
TCCTCCGCGCCCGCGCAGCCGCTTACCCGCGGAGCCCGCCCCGGCGTGATGGGGGTGGGCGCTGCTTTCCGCACCCCCCCGCGCTTCCTGCCGCCGCCGCCGCCACCGGGGCGGGCTGGGGGCGGTTCGGGCAGCGCCTCCCCCGCTCCCCCGCCTGGAAAAGGCGAGGGCGGCCCCTTTTGCGCCGTCGCTGCGCGGCTGCTGCGCGGCCCCGGAGGGTGTTTTGGAGGGGAGCGGCCCCCGGAGGGTGTTTTGGGGGGGTGAGGGGGTGGGTGTTTCGCTTCTTAACTCACCCTGTGACAGCGTTTGAGCTGCTCAGCCCCTTGGTGGAAGTGGGGTGGGTTTTTTTTGTTGGGTTGGTTTTGTTTGGTGTTTTTTTTTAACAGGAAAAAAAAAAAAACCAAACCAAACCTCTTTAACAGGCGCCTCCCCGCTCATGAAAATGGACGTGGAGATACGATCTGGGCTTTTTCTCTCCACTCCCACTCCCTTGAATCCTGTGGACGCCCCGTTTGTCTCTCGGGTCTCCTCCAATCAGCGTTATTAATTTTTAAACCCGGGTTATTTTGGGCGAGAGCAGCCGCGCTGGGTCCGGCTGCAGGCGGAGGAGGGGGTACCACCACCACCACCCCCAGCCCCGACCTGGACCCTCCTGGAGGGTCCCCCCTGAGCCCTAGGGAACCGCAGTGGACACCACTTTGGTGTTCAGCACCACCTCGGAGCCATCCTTCCCACGGATTTTAACTGAAGGCTTCCTCAACCTGCTTAAACTTCCAACCCCTGCAGCCTCCTGCTGCCACCAGGTTAATTTGGTGTCCACAGGTTCGGGTTGGGTTTTTTTGGGGTTTTTTTTTTGGCTGGAAAAGGCAGGGAAAATCACTGGTTTGTTGTGTTTTTCCCTGGTTTTGGTGTCGTTTCAGAGCTCCATCACTCCCACCTCCTCAGTGTCTCTCCTGGCTTCAGGGCCTCTGCAGAAGACATTTGGTGCCTTGGATCCCTGCTCTTGGTTTTCTCTCAGCATTTGATACTTCGCAGTTTATTTTCCCATTGCAGTCCCATAAATGTGATTTATTTTAATTTTTTTTTTTATTTTTAATTGGGCTGTTCCCGAATCCTAAGGGCAAACGATGCCCCTGCCCCCCCAGGGACCATCATTCCCTCCCGTGTTTGCGCAGCAGCAGGACTGAGAGTCAATGGAGCTGCTGCTCCTATAAACACTGGTTTTCTTCCCCAAAAAGGTTGGCCATAGGTGGCTCGAGGTTTTGTACTCCATTCTGGGTTATTTAACATATTTATCAACCTGTGTACAGAGTGACTGGCTATTTGCAGATGGCATGTTATTTATTTAAATGATTAATTATTTACATGTTATCTAGGTTGACTGGGGGCCCAGAGAAGACTTTGAAGAGCTTCAGAGAAACCGGAGCCAAAGTGATGGAAGTGACAATGAGAAATGAAATTTCGGCGTTTTGCTGCAAAACGCGGGTGATGGTATCGTGTCCCTCGGCAGATACAAACTGATAACAGCCCGCACCGATGGGTCAAATAAGAGACCAGGAGATAATCGCAGCGATCTTGACGAGCGCTTCTGCTTACCCCTCCTACTGTGTGGCCAGAAAATAATAATTATTAAAAAAAATAAATAAATTACAAAGGCAAGAGCGGTAGGAGGGCGCTGAGAGAAGGGGGGACTGTGAAAAAGGGGGGAGTGCCAAAAAGGGGGGAGTGCCAAAAGGGGGGTCTGCCTTGTGCCCCATCTCACTGGAGGTGGCAGGAGCCCCTGGTGGGCTCTCTGTGCTCCCACTGCCCTTGGAGCCGGAGAGAAAAAAGACCCTCAAGCCAGGAGAAAAAAAAAACAAAAACCAACAACTTTTTCGGCGCGATTTGAAAACCACGTCTGTGTGGGCTTGTGGAGGCCATTTATTCAACTTCCTATCAAACAGGAAAAGCGACAGAGAAGTCGCGCTGCGGGGGTCCCTCCACCTCTGGCGGGGGCTGGTGCCTCACGCGGCCTTCACGCTGCCACGGGCCTCCCAGCCCTCGGCCACGGCTGCAGCGGGGTGAGGTGGGGTGGGAAAGGAGGGGGATTTTTCAGAGACACATTTCGAAAGCTCCACTTTTATTCCCTAGGGGTTAGAAAATCCCCGGATGGGCCCAGGTGACATCCCATTTGGAAACTGGGATTCTATTTGGTTTGTCCTGTCGGCTTTCAGAGGGAAAGAAGGATGCTTTAGGGAAACGTTTGGAGTCAGGGAAGCAGGGATCTGGGGTGGTATGTTTTAACATTGTTGCATTTTATTTTGTTGTGCTTTTTTTTGGTTGTTGTTACTTTTGTCATTTTCAAACTTGTAATCAAACCTATTAAGTTTGCTACAATTAAATTTTTCCCCGTGGGATGGTCTGGAGCTTGGAGGGATCTTGGATGGTGGCAGCAAACATCAAAAGGGCTGGTGTCTCTCCAAACTGTCCGAATGAAGGAGCTGTGAAGATTAAAGGCTTCCGATGCTTTTGCTAAATGAGAAATGTCACTTTTGGGGGTGGAAAAGTCAAGTGGCAGGACCCCAAGGGATGCCTGACCTGGCAGATATTTTCTGGTGGCCCCACGGCAGCCTCGGGAAATCCCAGTCGCTCACTTGGGCCTGCTGGAGAGGAGCTGGGTGTTGCTGGACTGGGAGAGGTGCGATGGGAAGAGGACCTGGGAAAGCTCCCAGAAAGGAAGGAATTTAAAAAAAACACCCCAAAAACAAACTGTCCTGGGGATCTGTGATAAAGCACGGCGGGGGCTACCAGGCCCTGGGCTCCCTGCGTCCTCCTAGAACGCCCAGGGGGAAGGCAGTGATATTAACGTGTGAAATTGCAGCAAAAAAAGGGTATATAAATATAAAATACTGTCTCATGCAACTCGCAGTTGCTTTTTCTTGTGACTTGCAATGAAACTGTGGCAGGGAGGGGACCGTAAGGCCGCCGGGAGAGAACTCCACAGGGGTAACCAACACTTCCCCGTTAGCACCAGTCATGGCTGGTTTGGGGCAGAGGAGGAGGAAGAAAAGGAGAGGACACCCCATCACTTCATCTCCGGTCTGCTAGTCTGAATCCAATCCGTATTAGCAGCCGTGAAGTTGTCACCTGACAGTGAACTGGCCCGTGTGAAATGAGTTGGCAGAACTTCTCCTGTCCTACTAAACGCAAGACTCAGTGATCTCTTCTTCTCCTCCTCTTTTGCCCACCTGTGCATGCCCTTCTCAAAAATGGAGATGATATTGGCCACCATAACGAAGACAGAGCCTGTACAGAACTGACTTCTGAGCTCAGAGACGTCATGAACGCAAGAAAACAGAACCAGCGCAACAAAATATAAGCATCCACATGGGAAGTTCCACTTAAATAGGAGGAAGAGCTTCTTTGGGGTGAGGGTGGCAGAGCCCTGGAAGAGGCTGCCCAGGGAGGGTGTGGAGTCTGGATCTGCTAGTCTGCTAGTCTGAATCCAATCCGTATTAGCAGCCGTGAAGTTGTCACCTGACAGTGAACTGGCCTGTGTGAAATGAGTTGGCAGAACTTCTCCTGTCCTACTAAACGCAAGACTCAGTGATCTCTTCTTCTCCTCCTCTTTTGCCCACCTGTGCATGCCCTTCTCAAAAATGGAGATGATATTGGCCACCATAACGAAGACAGAGCCTGTACAGAACTGACTTCTGAGCTCAGAGACGTCATGAACGCAAGAAAACAGAACCAGCGCAACAAAATATAAGCATCCACATGGGAAGTTCCACTTAAATAGGAGGAAGAGCTTCTTTGGGGTGAGGGTGGCAGAGCCCTGGAAGAGGCTGCCCAGGGAGGGTGTGGAGTCTGGATCTGGAGATCTTCAAGCCCTGCCTGGATGCTCCTGAGTGATGTGCTCTGGGCAACCCAGGGGAGTTGGACTGGATGGTCTCTAGAAGGGCCCTTCCGACTCCGACAGATCGGTGATTTCCCTCAGAGATGAGGAAAATGAGAATTTCCTTGCCTGGCCTGACTGTAATTTTCCCTTTGGCTGCAGAATCACCGCCCCGTGCTCCTTAGAGCGCCGACGGGCGGGCAGTTTCTGATGAAGGCTCATAATAAATAATGCCAATAATCATTCTATCTCTATTTTGGGGTGGGGAGGGGGATGCGCGGCTCCAGGCCCGGGGGGTACCGGA
>NW_015090930.1:1139162-1139447 GCF_001431845.1 Calidris pugnax
TTTTCCCCTACCCCCCCCCCATCCCCCCCTTTCCCTCCTTTCTCTCCCTTCCCCGCTCTGCCTTCTCTATTTTATTTTCCAAAAAAATCCCCCGCAAAACCAACCCCCCAAAAAAGCAACTGGCACAAACTTGGGAGTGAGTTGCAGGAGTTTTTTAGAGAAGAGCCGGCCCCAACCCGGAGGGAACGCTCCCCCCGCCCCCAGGCCCCGCGGGGAGCGGGTTTCGGTGCGGGGCTGGCAGGGGGAGGGCACAGGGTGGCCCCCGGAGGGCGGCGGGGGGGGGAG
>NW_015090930.1:1139457-1140086 GCF_001431845.1 Calidris pugnax
AAGAAGGGATGGGGGGGAGGAGGAGAGGGGTCGAATAATAATAAGTTTTTGTCACTTTAAAAAAAAAAACCCAAAAAACAACAACCAAGCCCCACAAACCGCTTTTGAGAGCAGCGTGGAAAGTCTCGTCCCCTGAAAGGAGACTCCTCTTTTCCTCCCCGGGTAGAAAGGTAGTCAGAAGAGTAAAGGAAAAAAGGGACTGAAAGTGCTGTGGGTTTGGGGCTGGGGTTTTATTCCTTTCTTCTTTTCTTTTCTTTTTTTTTTTTTTTTTTGTTTTTCTCGGAGTTTTTTCTTTTAAGTTCGGCCTATTTTCCAGCAGACAGAGGAGCGCCGGGTTCCTCTTGACACGTAGGCACGGGTAAACGGACGGCGCGGGTTGGATGCTGTTTGATTTTGGGGTATTTTCTGCCGGATTGTGCCACTTGCTGGCGGCGTCTCCATCCCAAGGTACAGCCCAGGCTGCAGAACCGTCATCCCAGGGCTGCCACGGATGGGGTTGCTCCTTAGGCATTTAATTACGTTAAACAAACATTCCTTTTAATTAAAGGTGTTTGTTTAACATTCCTCATCAGGGCTGTCGGAAAAACCCACGCGGGGAGCCGTGAGGTGGGGGGGGGGGGGTTGGGGCA
>NW_015090930.1:1140324-1154096 GCF_001431845.1 Calidris pugnax
GGGGGGGGGAGGTTGGGGCACGCGGGCTTCTCATTTTTACCCGAATTACAACCGGCAGCTTTGATGGCGAGCGCGGGGGAGAGGCGCCGGGACCATATGGCTGTGGGGAAAACCGGCCAAACGCCAAGGGTTGCAGGGCTGGCACAGATTTTTTTTTTTTTTTTTTTTCTCAGCACACCAGCAGCTGGGGTTTGTACCTCTCTGGCCAGTACATGACTGGTTAATTCCCAATATTTATGTTTCTTGGAAACAGAAAGATTAGCCAGGAATGTGTAACTGGAAAAACTTGAGGTTTTTTTTTTTTTTTTCCTCAGCAGCAGCAGCATAGCGAGCTACACAAAAGATTGCAGAGAGTTTTTTTTTGGGTGAGCGTCCAGAAAACCCAAAGGGTAACGAGATGTATTAGTATATTGCGCTAATATTTAATTGCTGTTGGGGTAGGGGGGGGCGTTGAAGGGATGGAGGGGTGGCTGCAGGAGGATGGAGGTGATGAAGACCCAGGGTTGGTGCTGCGTGGGAAGCTCGGAGAAGTAACAGAAGCCCCTTCTTCCTGGTAGTTGGGAAGTTTTTGTGTGGAATGAGGTTACAGAATAAGCTCAGCTTGCACAAGTCTTTTCTTCATGCCATGTTGTCGCTGGCGCAGGAGTTTGCAGCAATTATGTTGAGAATGCTCGTATCGACCAGTGGCTTTGGGATTTTGAGATGCTTTTCTTGCTTGAGTGTTTGAGGCCAAGTGCTGCTTTCACAGATTTCACAGCGGGCAGCCCTGGAAGTCTGGGACAGGCAAAGCCTTAACAGTTACTTATCTGCTGTATGGAAACGAAATAGAATTGAGAGAACCAAAGTTTCCTGATAAAAAAATCCCCCGTGTCCTTTTTCGAGTTGTTACAGCTGGACCTCTCACGAGAGCCCTTCCGGATCTCAGAAACATGTAGGATGAGAAGCTCAGTGTGTGTGTGCATTTTTCAGTTTGACCAGTGGTTCTCCAGTAGCTGGTTTATCCTACCCTGCCCCTGCTTGGGTACCCTAAACACTGGCACCCAAAGAGTTCTGCTGCAGGGACAGCGTGTGGGCACAGTAAATGACATAATTTGCATGAAGACCATTTATATCCTCAAATTTGTCTGGTAATTTTTTCTTTGTGCTTGTTGTGCCATTGCAGAATTCTCTAGAATTAGTTGGTTGTTGCCCTTTTTTGCCCCTGTATTAAACCTGTTTCGTTGGATGGAGACCTTACCAGCTTTGTTTATTTATTTATTTTAATGGGTTGCAAGTAAAATGTGATGTGTGTAAGAATAGATAGAGTCCACAAAATCTGTAGTCTGCCCCGTGTGTCACAAGTCACTGTGCTTTGTCCATGTGCATCCAGCAGGTTGTTACACCACAGCACGACTTGTATTTAGCCAAGGATGCTTCCCTGGAAGGCACACGTGTCTTCATTTGAGGGTCTCAGGAGCTGGCTAAACCACCAAGGTGCCTTTTGAAGTTGAAAATAAGGGTAACTCGGAGAGCCTGGATAAAAAGGCTCATCTCTCTGCTACAAGGCATAAATGGGGTGTCGTAATTTTTTCCCCCCACTAATTGTTTCTTGTAAACGTATCATTATCATGTTGCCTGGCGACTTTTTACAACTGTAAAGGTGTCAGATAAAAGATAACTGTGACTTTCTAGAGTAATCCTTTGCGGCTAGTAAGTTACTTTAAAAGGCTGCATAAGCTCTCTCTCGAGTACTTTTACTCCATCAATCTGATCTAAAGGTATTTGAAGCTGAGGTAGGGATTTAGTGCAAACTCTGTTTTCTTAATTTACTCACTCGTGCTTATCTGACACCTTATTCCTTGTCTTTTGGCAAGCACTCTTACCTAAGAATATCCTGACTAATTCTTGATTAGCAGGTGAGAATCGTAACTTGCTAATTTTTGATGGCTGTTTCTCGTTTGCTGCCTGCTGAGCAGGGGACCTGGTGGCTCTGACAGCTCGTGGTTGGGGGCTTTGGAGCATCTTTCCCTGCCCAGGCGTCAGCTGAACCTTGTTTCTGTACGTTGGCCACAAGTTTGTTTAAAATGAGTCGATTCAGCCGTCAGGATGTGTCTGGAGATGAGTATCTACATCACTGGAGATGGCTTCACAACTAGCATGCCTGAAGGCAGCTGATTGGAAGGGCTACGGGAGGAGGATAAATTATACCTTCAGTTCTACATAGCCCAAATAATGGAGCTTAATTAGATTTTCCCTGGCAGTGCGTGGAATTCCCATAATTGTTGTAATCCATGATCAAGGCTACGCTTGCAATGCAAACTGCATCTTACCCATACCTGCTGTTGAGGTGGACAGTGGTCACCTGGCCCTAAGTTCTTTGCCGTTTTTGCAACGTTTGTGTAAACTGAGGCACCTTCTTGGACTCCACGGTACCAGAGCGGTGTTGGGTGCTTCCTCTTGAGTATGTCTAGATAAAAGTTGTAGCTTGTAGTTGTGGCTGGTGTACTAGCTGAAGGCAGAAGCTTCTCAGGCATTACATGGAGAATTTAGACACGTCGTGTAGGATCTTCTCCTGAGCATCTAGATGCTGTCATTTAGGAATCCACATTCTTTGGTGGATCTGACCCGCAGAGGCAAAATAACTCTTTAGGGAGGAGAGCTCTTGGGAACCCACGCCAGGGTGGGAAACGGTGTCAGACTCTGGTGGGGAATTTGCTTTCTGCTGCCCACGCGCTTGTTGCTTTGGATAACTGGGCGTTGTTTTCTTGAGGTTTTCTAGTCTCCATTTCTATTAGCACCGAATTCTCCCACTCATTTATTATACTTTTTGTCCAGGCTGCTCTTGGTTTCCAAAGAAAAGCAGCCAGTAAGTAAGCGTTTAAGCGCTCCGTTTTTGCCTGCTCAGCAGTGGAAATGCTGGGTTTTGAAAACCACCCACTAATTTTAGGAGCCAAAAGGCTCCTAAATTCTGAACCTTGTGGTATGTCTTTTTTTAAAGACAGAGGAGTCGGCAAAAGAACTTTGCCAGTTCTTTCCCTGGGGACTTTTTTTAAGTCTTTAGTTTTAACGCATCTCAGAAAATTTTAAATGTGAGGAAATGACAAAAAGCATGGAGCCGTAGTAAATATCCGTCTTTTCTTGTTAGCACACTTATAAACAGTACATTTGGCTAATCCAGTAGTGCAATTTACCTTGCTCATGGAAACATCTGAAGAGTAATAGTATCTGTGTGGTGACTAGCAAAGAAAAAATCTGATGGCAGAGAAACAGCTCGAATCCAAAGGGTGGCAGCGCAAAAAGAAACATTTACTAGGAAAATAAAATGCATATGGGGGCTTTCAGGCTGAAAATCAGAGTGAAAATACCTGACTCAAATATCTTCACTTTTCATTTTCATATCAGTTGCTTTTTTAGCATGTTTTTTCAGCACACCTCTGCATCGCTCAGTATTGCTTACGAGGTGGCCTGTCGCTGTGTTCGTTGCACAAATCAATCACTGCTGGAGTTACTTGCGTTCCTCATGGACCCCCTTGTGATGTTTGTGACTACATTGTTTGGGGGCTTCACAAAGGCAGTGCGCTAGTCCGTCAGGCAAGTATCTGGCATTTCTCCTCTTGAAGTAGAAAAGAGTCAGGAAGGATCAGAAATACTTAAAAAATAATTTGGATTGACAACCCTGCCTGCATAGAGCTTTAATTTTCCAAGATACTCAGTGATTAATACACACAGAGGATAACTTCCATTGGCCTCAGTTGCTGCCAATGGTGTTTCCCTGTGAAGAACTCAGACATCCAAAAAATGCAAGCCAGACTTATTAAAAATAAATTAAAAAAAAAGTGAAAATTACCTGTCCTGGCACTGTCGGTGATGGGCTGCTGTTCTCCAGGGCAGTGTTCATTGCTGTGATGTTCTCCTTGTTGTCCCCTGCTCTCGTTCACTTAACGTCTTCCAAATGCAGTGCCAAATGGTCAGGGATCTTGTGGTGTTTCTTGCTTGGATCCATCCCTGGACAGATCCAGAGGATGCGCTGAGGAAGGAAGGGAACCTTTGGAAAGGGGAGATCTGGAAGACTGTACTATCTTATATGCCTAAACAGCAGCTGAATTAATCTTGCATTAATTATGGCATTTCTTGTGTATACACTTAACTTTGAAACCTTGGGTTTTCTTTAAAAGGGATCTGTTTTTATTCTAATGCCTGCTTTTTTCTTTCCAAAGCAAACTTCATAAATAGGTTGCAGCACTGAACCACCCACGTGGGTGATAACTGCAGATGTCTACCATTTGAGAAATTCAAACAACAAAATAATGGTAAATTATTATTTTCTGAGAGCCTGCTCTTGATGGGAAGGAGTTTGTCAGCAAGCCCAATGGCAAATGAACAGCAGAATTGGGAATTTGGGGTTCAATTCCAGCTCCGGATGGGTGAATGCTCCAATTGTTTTCTGCCTATTTCTCAGCAAAACCATGTCTTTTTTTGTACCCCGTCTATATATCTTTTATATCCATAAGTCCCTGCAGCTTGGCTCTCCCCAGCCCCTTGCCCAAGCAACTTCCCTTCACCCTTTAGACTGTCCTTGCACCCATTTTTCCTTCCCGTGGCTCCTTTCTAATGCCACTGCTCTCTTCTTGGCTCAGCATTCCCCTCCCAGCCTGCCTCTCCCCGCAATCCCTGTTTCCAGAGGTTTTCTCTTACATCCTTCTTACAGTTCCCAATCTCCCTGTGTTTTCACTAAGTCTCCTCCTGGGTCTGGCTCTCTTAAGCCAGGATTGGGCATCTTTTCCCTCCGGCTGCCAGGAGGGAGGCTTAAACCCAGTGGTGAGTCACTGTGCGGAGCAGTCTCTGGTGAGCCCTGCTGCCGGTTCGTGATTTTGTGGAGGTGGCACACAGAATGGTTTGGTTGGAAGGGACCTTTAAAGGTCATCTAGTCCACCCACCCCCAGCCATGAGCGGGGATGTCTTCAACCAGATCAGGTTGCTCAGAGCCCCGTCCAACCTGGCCTTGAATGTTGCCAGGGATGGGGCATCTCCCTGGCCAACCTGGGCCAGTGTTTCCCCACCCTCATCATGAAAAAATTCTTCCTTAAATCTAGTCGGAATCTACCCACTTGTAGTTTAAAACCACGTCAGAGCTCTGTGCGAAAGGGGGGGTTTCACTGCAGGTGGGTTGGCTCAGGCAGGCTCCCATGTACAAAGGAGCTGCAGGAGCATGAAATGTTCTCAGCAAGGCTGTAATCTGAGATTTTAGTAACTAACAAAAGCCTTAAGTGTGAACAACTGGGTAATTTTTATCTTCTCCCCCTCATTGCTTATAGCTTGGCCAAATTCAGCCAGATTTTTATATCGTGACAACATATCCAAGACATAGCACTTTCTCCCATATGACATCTCTCTTCAAAGATCTTTGGAAGAGAAACCTTATTCTTTTTAAAAGAAAAAGTAATCATAGAATGGTTAGGGTTGGAAGGGACCTCAAAGATCATTGAGTTCCAACCCCCCTGCCATGAGCAGGGACACCTCCCACTAGAGCAGGTTGCTTAAGGCCCCATCCAGCCTGGCCTATCTAATAATCTAGATATATTTTCTTAGCCTCATTTTTGGAACCTTTTGGGCTGAAATTTTCTGTGGAAGGGGAAAAAAAAAATAATCAGTCTTAAAGCAGACAATTCAGAATCACGGTTTTGCTTTTGCTGGTTGAAATGTGTCAGAGTTTTAAATAACCCAACAGGCTCTCATAGTGGGAAGTGTTGGCAGCTGTAAATATATAGTTACGTCCAGCAGGTTAATACAGCATCCAGAGGGAGGATGTGCCAGTACTTTCATTAACGTAAATAACTTCAAACACTCTATTTTAATACCTACGTGGGGTACTACCGCAACGGAGGGCTGTACGTACCCCAGCACCTTGTTGTCCTGGTCAAGGGACATCATGCTGGGGCTGGTTTTTCCTCCAGAGTTGGGGAAGGAGGTGGACATTGCCAATGGGTTGGTTTTGTGTATCAGGACTCATGTGCTGAGAGCTCTGCAAGAGTTCACCTGTCAGATGGGGAAGTATCTTTCACCTTTTTCCAAGAAGAAGGAAATTTGAAAAAGACAAGTTTGTGTTCTCTCACTCCAGTGGCTGCCAGATGGTTCCCACCATTTGGAAATGTCCCCTTCTGATAGTTTGTGACTTTCTTTTCAGTACGGGCTTGCTGCTTCTACTGCTGTTTTGCTATTGGAAGATATGGTAGAATATTTTTAGTAGGGAAAAAAAAAATTAAATAAAACATTTAAAACTTGCCACTTTATGAGGTTGAGGAGATTACACTGAGCTGTCCTGAGCCTTTTCTTGCCTTGATGGCAGTTCACACCAAGAGGCCGGTGGTGCCTTAGACTGCATCTTCTCACTTCCTTGTTGGTTTTTACTCTTATTACGTGGAAGTTGAAGTCAATTCTTTGTCATTGTGCAGCTGCTGTTCTTAATGCTTGATACAGCATGCTGAGTTATATTTAAGTATCTAATGAACTGCCTCAAATTCAAAATGTGTTAGCACTCGGAAGAATATGAAGTGCCCTTTTATTATTACCTGATGTTGAGAGCTTTGCTTTTTTTTTCACAGAAACATCTGAGCTCACCCAGTGACTTGGACAATAATTAATCTTCCGTAGAAAAGACATGAAGTTGTTTCAGAGGTTCTCCTACTTTCAAAGCCATCCTTTTGCGAGTTAGTAGGAAAGTTGCATTTCTGCAGTGGACATCACTGGGCCAAAGTGGTCAGAGAATTATTACGGCAGGGTGCTGGCCTTGAGTTTTGGGTGCGGAGGATTGGGTTGAGAGGAGAGGAGCAGCTGCCCTTCAGATGCTCATCACCAGTGTAGTTCAACCCAAATCTCAAGCTTCCCTGTTGCCTGGCAAGGTCTCACGCTGGTGGTGATCCATAAGTACTGGTGTGTGAATTGGCAGTAGGGAATATTGCTGGGCATGGTGAGCATGTCCTTGTCTTGAGAGTCTGAACGCATTTCTTCCATGGCAGTCCTGGTGGAATGAAGAAGAACGGTGATTTAATATTAGGTTTGGTACTTAACAAGGCAGACAACGCCTACGACTTATGAATTCAGCACTAATTGTGGAATGGAATTTCTGCACCCGTTTCCCAGCCTCTAGGAGGTGTAAGCTGTCAGGGGAATAAGAAGAAATAGGGAGCATTTCTGTGTGTATTTTGTTTAAATTTTGGACAGTTTAAAGAATGGTTGCAAATCAATCCATACATTTAATTGAATCATAAGATGCAATTTAATGTATCTTGTTTGCTAGCCTAAACTTCATTTGTGCAAGTCTCTTATCGTTATTTGCATTGTTTGCAATAACGTTTCAAAATGTTACGAATGCTTGTTATTGCTTTAAGCTTTTCATTTCAGTTTGGGGGGTCTTTACATCTTTTGGTTTCTCACCAGAGTTTTCCAAAGTGAGTAGTGACTAGCTGTTGGGTCTGGCCATACTTCATAGAATCATAGAATGGTTTGGGTTGGAAGGGACCTTAAAGATCATCGAGTTCCAACCCCCCTGCCCTGGGCAGGGACACCTCCCACCAGACCACGTTGCTCAAAGCCCCATCCAGCCTGGCCTTGAACCCCTCCAGGGATGGGGCAGCCACAGCTTCTCTGGGCAACCTGTTCCAGTGCCTCACCACCCTCACAGCAAAGAATTTCTTTCTGGTATCTAATCTAAATCTTCCCTCTTCCAATTTAAATTCCCCTCCCCAGCTCTCCTGTAGCTCCCTTCAGATATTGGAAGGCTGCTCTAAGGTCTCCCTGGGGCCTTCTCTTTTCCAGGCTGGACTCCCCCAACTCTCTCAGCCTGTCAACTTGGTTAAGTTTATCTACTGTAAATCAAATGCACACCTCCTGTGTATAATACAATATACAATGCATTTCTCCTGGATGGTTTTTGTTAACACAATCTGGTATGTTTTCTTCCTCTTATCTATAAAGTATTTCACTTACAGCAAACCTCAGCACTCTCAGACCTTTCTCTTTGGTTTTTGTTGAGGCTTCATTTCACTGAGGCTCCACTTCTGCCTCACTTCTCCCTTCCAGTTCTCCATTGCTGAGTTTTTTTTTTTCTTTGTCCGGTCTCCCTTCTGCCTGTTTTTGATGATATATTTCAGCGCTCTGATGGCGTGGGTTTTTGAGAGCAGTGGGAGGCACAGCCTGCACCACTTCCTGCCTCTCCACCACCCCTGCGGCTCTCGCGCAGCTCGCCTGGTCACCATCTGCAACGGGCTCGGAGGTGGGACCTGCCATCGCCGCCGGGCTGCCCTCTGCTTCTGAGAATGCGCCTTGAGCTTGCAGTTCCTGGTTCTGCAAGGTTCTGGCAGAACCTTCCTGGTTCTGCCTTGCAGATAAGGTTGAGACCCTTCCCCCACAAGCTGCCCCGAAGAGCTTAAAAAGTGCGTGGATGTAGCTTGTGTGGATGCCCCACAAGATCTTCTTGGTTTCTTCTTGGTTTCCTTTAATGGGGAGGGAGAGACCGGTTGGAGCCTGGCCTGGTTTCCAGTGTGCGTTGCGTCACATGCCCGTTGGACTGACAGGTGAAAAAGGCAAGTCGAGACTGCAGAGTGGTTTCTTACAGTCAGCTTACCTTGTATAGGTGTTGTCCTGGGGCCATCTCACAGAAGTCTACTCCCTGAAGTTTTTGAAGTTCTGCGTTCAGAAGTCATATCTGCCAATCTTGGCTGTAGGACTTTGAGATATATTTGCTAATTTATATTCTAGCAGCGTTGCTCTGATTGACGTGTGTGGTGGTTATGTTTATTAGTTTACTAGTCTTGTAAGGCTAGTGGTGAGAGCGTGGAATTATGGATGTTTTCGCTGGCGTCAATATTCGTAGTAGTTACCACCGAAGATCTCCAGGCAGGAAGCTGTACCACAAACAGTGCGAGAATAGGAAGATCTAAAGAAGAAAAAAAGATGTCAGTTCCTCGCTGCGTTTAAGTACGTTTTGCTTTTTGTGCTTGTGATTTAACAGATGTCTTCTTCTTTGTGCAGGGCTGTAATTGAAGTACAAGATGGCAAGAACCAGCCACAGCAACTATGTCCTTCAGCAGCTAAACAACCAAAGAGAGTGGGGCTTTCTGTGCGACTGCTGTATCGCTATCGATGATATTTATTTCCAAGCACATAAAGCAGTCCTTGCTGCGTGCAGCTCCTATTTTAGGATGTTTTTTATGAACCATCAACACACTACAGCCCAGCTGAATCTAAGCAACATGAAGATTAGCGCTGAGTGCTTTGATCTTATTTTACAGTTCATGTATTTAGGAAAAATTATGACAGCCCCTGCCAATTTTGAGCAATTTAAAGTAGCCATGAACTATTTACAGCTGTATAACGTACCTGAATGTCTAGAAGATATACAGGATACAGACTCATCTAGTTTAAAGTGTTCATCTTCTGCTTCTAGCACCCAGAGTAGTAAAATGATATTTGGCGTGAGAATGTATGAAGACACACTTGCTAGAAATGGCAGCGAAGCAAACAGGTGGGGCATGGAGCCGCCAAGTTCAACAGTAAATACATCCCATAACAAAGAGCCTGACGAAGAAGCTTTGCAGCTCAACAGCTTCCCCGAACAACTGTTTGATGTCTGCAAAAAGAGCACCACATCTAAATTCTCTCACACAAAAGAGCGTGTGTCCCACTCGCGCCGTTTTGGAAGGAGCTTCACCTGCGACAGCTGCGGGTTCAGTTTCAGCTGTGAAAAGCTACTGGATGAGCACGTGTTGACGTGCACTAACAGGCATTCTTACCAAAGCACCAGGTACTACACTGCTGAAAAAATAGACTTTAGCGAAAAGGACTCTACTTCCAAAATAATCTCCACGCAGACAGAGAAATACAAGGGGGACTCAAGCCAAGCTGTGGATGATTCTTCGTCTCCCGTGTCAAACGTGACCAGCAGGAAAAGCAGCACAGTTGCCTCCGAGACGTCAGGTGAAGAAGGAAGTAGAGCCTCGGAGAGGAAGAGGATTATCATCAAGATGGAACCGGAGGACAATCCTACAGACGAGCTGAAGGATTTTAATATTATTAAGGTGACAGATAAAGACTGCAACGAGTCTTCGGACAATGACGACCTAGATGATGAACAGGAAGAGCCGCTTTACAGATACTATGTTGAGGAAGAGATCAGAGAGAAGAGAAATGCTCGGAAGACATTAAAGCCCCGTTTATCCATGGATGAGGATGATAGAAAGTGTTTGAAAAGTCCGCGGCACCTTCCCAGGAAGGCTCCTTCCGTGCAGGAAGATGTGGAGAACGCTCCCTGTGAACTTTGCGGGCTAACGATCACCGAGGAAGATTTGTCCTCTCATTATTTATCCAAACACATAGAAAGTATATGTGCTTGTGGCAAGTGTGGTCAAATACTGGTCAAAGGCAAGCAGTTACAGGACCACGCGCAGACCTGTGGAGAGCCCCAGGATCTGACCATGAACGGTATCCGAAATTCTGAGGAGAAAATGGACTTAGAAGAAAACCCCGAGGAGCAGTCAGAAATAAGGGACATGATGTTTGCAGAGATGCTGGAGGACTTCAGGGACAGTCATTTCCAAATGAACAGCCTTCAAAAAAAACAGTTATTCAAGCATTCTGCCTGTCCCTTCCGATGCCCTAACTGCGGTCAGCGTTTTGAAACTGAAAACCTAGTGGTGGAACATATGTCTAACTGCCTGGAGCAAGACCTGTTCAAGAACTCCATGATGGAAGAGAACGAGAGGGATCACAGACGTAAGCATTTCTGCAATCTTTGTGGGAAAGGATTTTATCAGCGTTGCCACTTGCGGGAACACTATACCGTTCATACCAAGGAAAAACAGTTTGTTTGTCAGACATGTGGGAAGCAGTTCTTAAGAGAGCGCCAGTTGCGGCTCCACAATGATATGCACAAAGGCATGGCCAGGTATGTCTGTTCCATTTGTGATCAAGGAAACTTCCGAAAACATGACCATGTACGGCATATGATATCTCACTTATCAGCTGGAGAGACTATATGCCAGGTCTGCTTTCAGATATTCCCAAATAATGAGCAACTGGAGCAGCACATGGATGTTCATCTGTATACATGTGGAGTATGCGGAGCAAAATTTAATTTGAGGAAAGATATGAGATCTCACTATAATGCCAAGCATTTGAAAAGAACATAAGCGTAAACTTAACTGTTAAAGCATTAAGTTGGCAGCAGAGAGAACACCAAAGCAAGGCATACAGTATAGTAGACAAAAATTGAAAAAGAAAAAAAAAAATTGAAAATAAGTCTCTTTTTTATTATTTTTTTTTTAAGACCCTCCTAACCATAGGTGTCTATTTAGGTATAGCTTTGCAAAGCGTCATGTGTTTAATTATTACATTTTCACTGTTTCCTAATATCAGTTTCTGTTCTTAATTTTATTGTTTTACTAAGTAGATATACAAATCATTATTTTTAAACTGTAGATTAAAAGCACAATGTTACCCCTTCACTGACTGCTATTAAACAGTTCTCGGATCCACATCCGTAAGATGAGTGCTTTAATATTTCCATGTCTTGTTTCTTCATGCGAAATTTTTAGATCACAGCGATTAATATGCAAGAGCATAATTGTTCGTAATCCCCAAATTAATTTTCCAAATGAAAAAACCAACAAAATCAACAAACCAAAAAAAAAAAACCAAACAGCCCCAGTGCCAAGAAATAATCCTTTGCTGTCTGACTCTGCTGTAAGGGCAGAGCTGGCTGTCCTGGTCCTCTGCTCCTTGGCTTTGTGGCGAGGTGCGTCCCAGGGGTGAGAGCACGTAGGCTCGGTGACACCTTGCAGATTTGGGATTGGTGTGCGGCAAAAGGGAAAGGGAGTTTAATGACTCTGGGGGGTAACTGAGGAGTTCTCAGAGGAACGGTCATTTTCCAGACTTGAAGCCCTAGCAGAACCGTACAACTCTACGTTTTTGGCCTTTTCTTTTTTCTGTCGGTGCCTCCGTGGGTGCGTATAAACTGCTTGGCTCTAATATAGGAGGGTGGCTGTGGCGGATTGCTAGGAATGCGGGATGCCGATGGTGCGTTGAAGACTGCGTTTCTCAGCTGTAAATGGTGCCTTCCTGCTTGTGTTGGAAAGTTAAAAAAGCGGGATGGGTGGCATGATGATAGTCCCATTGCTGGGGTGGGGAGGGAGACGGGGAGTGTGGCTCATGTGAACCTTAGATTTTTTTATTTTTTTTTGTTTCTTGTCTTCATGATACTTTCTGAATGTTCTGTTTTTCAACAGAGTATAACGAGAAAAAGACTGCAGAGTTTGCTTAATAAATGTAAAGACATTTTATGCCTTTTAAGATTCCTTTCTGATTCTAGTATAGCTCTAATCTGCGTAGCTTGTCTCTTAATTTAATTGAAATTTAAAATCCTACTAAGTGTCAGCTGACATCAATTCAGCGAGGCATTTTGGCCTTTGAGAGAATGACTGGCGTTGACTCTTAGGCACCAGATGTCTAAATGTTTGTTAAGTGCGTGATTTTTAATGGGGGGAGGAAACTATTAAAAAATAAAACCTAGCAGTACTGTCTCCCAGCAGATCTCGCTTTATTAAAGAGGGTAGTGATGCCACTTCCTGCTGTGCCGTGGAGGGAGTAAAGCAATTTAGATCAGCAATTAAGGGAGTTGGATTAGGTGATTGTTGTAGGTCCCTTCCCACTGCAATATTCTGTTCTATCACCTCGCCAGCCGTTGGTGGGGTTGAGAATAGGAGCCAGGAGCTGAGGGTCTTGTCCAGGGCTTTCATGTGCTTGTCGCTGTCAGAGTTGAGTTTTGATCCCTGGTTGTTTCTTGGGGGTTATGAAGAGTATCGAGCTTTAGTGGTAGACTAGAGAAATGAATGCAGTTCCGAGTCTCCGCTCTAAGAGTTGCCTTGCATTTATTCAGTTTTGAATGTGCGTTAGAATTTCTTTTGGTTGGTAGATGAGTGCATTTCTGCCGTGATGGAGAAGGACCCTGCCACCAGACCTCAGTTTGGGCCATTGGCGTTTTGCCGTAACTGCTCAGTCCTGTGCCTTTTTGGATGATGCTGAAACTGACCATGTGTTGAAATAACACTGGGGCCAAAAAGACCACAGACGTGAATGTACCCCCATCCTTTCAGTTAATTCAGAGCTTTCCCTGTCTGAAGATTTATTCCACATTTCCCATCCCAAGCCAGATTGAAGCTCACGTTGTAAGAGTTCAAAGAATAAGCAGGAAGGGTATTTTAATACTTGTTAGTACAGGAATTGGTGATTATAAGGCTCTTAAAAAGAGAAAATATTTAACTGTAATGATCATTTTAGAGATGAAGTAGTTAGTCAAGTGCTGTAGTGGAAGAGCTGGTGGGGCTAATCCACTGCAGAGCAATTCTCTGACATGCAGGTTATCCCTTACGGTATCAGGTATGGCCAGACTGGGAAAAGCAGCCAAGGGAAGTGAGGGAGAACTGGAGGGTGCTGGGGGAGTAGGCAGAAGAAGAATCTTGTGGCGCTGGAGAAGTGGGAAGGCTGAGTGGGAGATGAGGGATGGACAAAACCTGGGAGGGCAGGATCAGAGCCGTGCAGTTGGGAAGCAAATCTCAAAGGTGGCATGGAGGGGACGGCTGGAGGGACCGGATAAAATACCCTGTGAGAGCGGAGTGGGAAGGTCTCAGCTTGGCTGGGGGAGCTGTCAGCCCCAGGTGATTAGCTCCCTACGGTTAAAGGCCTTGGTGAAAAGGAGGAGGTGACCTCTGTGAACTAAGTGATCATTCCTCAATACAGTG
>NW_015090930.1:1154252-1171165 GCF_001431845.1 Calidris pugnax
AAAAAAAAAACCAAACAGCCCCAGTGCCAAGAAATAATCCTTTGCTGTCTGACTCTGCTGTAAGGGCAGAGCTGGCTGTCCTGGTCCTCTGCTCCTTGGCTTTGTGGCGAGGTGCGTCCCAGGGGTGAGAGCACGTAGGCTCGGTGACACCTTGCAGATTTGGGATTGGTGTGCGGCAAAAGGGAAAGGGAGTTTAATGACTCTGGGGGGTAACTGAGGAGTTCTCAGAGGAACGGTCATTTTCCAGACTTGAAGCCCTAGCAGAACCGTACAACTCTACGTTTTTGGCCTTTTCTTTTTTCTGTCGGTGCCTCCGTGGGTGCGTATAAACTGCTTGGCTCTAATATAGGAGGGTGGCTGTGGCGGATTGCTAGGAATGCGGGATGCCGATGGTGCGTTGAAGACTGCGTTTCTCAGCTGTAAATGGTGCCTTCCTGCTTGTGTTGGAAAGTTAAAAAAGCGGGATGGGTGGCATGATGATAGTCCCATTGCTGGGGTGGGGAGGGAGACGGGGAGTGTGGCTCATGTGAACCTTAGATTTTTTTATTTTTTTTTGTTTCTTGTCTTCATGATACTTTCTGAATGTTCTGTTTTTCAACAAGAGTATAACGAGAAAAAGACTGCAGAGTTTGCTTAATAAATGTAAAGACATTTTATGCCTTTTAAGATTCCTTTCTGATTCTAGTATAGCTCTAATCTGCGTAGCTTGTCTCTTAATTTAATTGAAATTTAAAATCCTACTAAGTGTCAGCTGACATCAATTCAGCGAGGCATTTTGGCCTTTGAGAGAATGACTGGCGTTGACTCTTAGGCACCAGATGTCTAAATGTTTGTTAAGTGCGTGATTTTTAATGGGGGGAGGAAACTATTAAAAAATAAAACCTAGTAGTACTGTCTCCCAGCAGATCTCGCTTTATTAAAGAGGGTAGTGATGCCACTTCCTGCTGTGCCGTGGAGGGAGTAAAGCAATTTAGATCAGCAATTAAGGGAGTTGGATTAGGTGATTGTTGTAGGTCCCTTCCCACTGCAATATTCTGTTCTATCACCTCGCCAGCCGTTGGTGGGGTTGAGAATAGGAGCCAGGAGCTGAGGGTCTTGTCCAGGGCTTTCATGTGCTTGTCGCTGTCAGAGTTGAGTTTTGATCCCTGGTTGTTTCTTGGGGGTTATGAAGAGTATCGAGCTTTAGTGGTAGACTAGAGAAATGAATGCAGTTCCGAGTCTCCGCTCTAAGAGTTGCCTTGCATTTATTCAGTTTTGAATGTGCGTTAGAATTTCTTTTGGTTGGTAGATGAGTGCATTTCTGCCGTGATGGAGAAGGACCCTGCCACCAGACCTCAGTTTGGGCCATTGGCGTTTTGCCGTAACTGCTCAGTCCTGTGCCTTTTTGGATGATGCTGAAACTGACCATGTGTTGAAATAACACTGGGGCCAAAAAGACCACAGACGTGAATGTACCCCCATCCTTTCAGTTAATTCAGAGCTTTCCCTGTCTGAAGATTTATTCCACATTTCCCATCCCAAGCCAGATTGAAGCTCACGTTGTAAGAGTTCAAAGAATAAGCAGGAAGGGTATTTTAATACTTGTTAGTACAGGAATTGGTGATTATAAGGCTCTTAAAAAGAGAAAATATTTAACTGTAATGATCATTTTAGAGATGAAGTAGTTAGTCAAGTGCTGTAGTGGAAGAGCTGGTGGGGCTAATCCACTGCAGAGCAATTCTCTGACATGCAGGTTATCCCTTACGGTATCAGGTATGGCCAGACTGGGAAAAGCAGCCAAGGGAAGTGAGGGAGAACTGGAGGGTGCTGGGGGAGTAGGCAGAAGAAGAATCTTGTGGCGCTGGAGAAGTGGGAAGGCTGAGTGGGAGATGAGGGATGGACAAAACCTGGGAGGGCAGGATCAGAGCCGTGCAGTTGGGAAGCAAATCTCAAAGGTGGCATGGAGGGGACGGCTGGAGGGACCGGATAAAATACCCTGTGAGAGCGGAGTGGGAAGGTCTCAGCTTGGCTGGGGGAGCTGTCAGCCCCAGGTGATTAGCTCTCTACGGTTAAAGGCCTTGTTGAAAAGGAGGAGGTGACCTCTGTGAACTAAGAGATCATTCCTGAATACAGTGAAGGGCTAAAGATAATTTATGGAGACTCATGCTTGGGGTCAGGAGCCCTTGTTTACAATGAATTTGTCTGAACTTGACCCAAAAACTTTTCATAAAAAAAGTTACTTCCTAGTGTAAGTAGACCTGCCAACTACAGAAGTTAAATGGAGGAACTGGGCATGATGGTATTTATGTGTACTACCTAGCTTTATAAACACCCTGGAATACTCTTTGTTTTTCAATTATAAGCTGTGTTGTAGTAGCTTTTCGAAGGCAGGTTTGTTAAAACTTTTCAACTGAACTTGAATTGATGGTTTTTTCCTGTTCTTGTGAAACAAAACCCAGTGCCTTGGAGTTCATGTGTATGAACGTCCAGACTAAGGCTCAAAAAAAGAGTATGAATTGCACCGCAGGGGAGCTTAAGAGTAGATCTACTTGTGTGTAGTCAGAGAAAACCAGAATGACTGAAGTAGCTTGAAACGTTATCAAGGGGAGTATAGGAGAACAAATCAAAGGTATTAAGGCATAAATAAGACAGGCTGGCTTGCAAGTAGATGGGGAGAGTGTTTATGGTGCTGAAAAAGCACACAGGGGAACAGCATGAGACTATTGAAGAAAAGGCCTGGAGTGACAGGAGGAATTTGGTGGCTGCTGTGACGGGGGAGAAGGGGTGGGTGCTGAGGCAGCCTGGGGCTGGTCACTCCTAGGGGCAGGGGTGTTCTCCCCATTATGGGACAACATTCTCAGGAGAGCGAAATGATGGTGTTTCGGCCCTCCTACTGTGATAAAGATTACATACTGTGGAGAGAACAAAAGCAGACCTGAAAAAAAAGCAATTGGCAGTTACAATATCCTAGAAGTCTTGCTGTTACTTGAAAGATAGCGAAGGGGAAGCACAATTACTTCATTTAGAGTTCTGTTTCCTCTAACAGATTTGTACTTCTCTGTCATCATAACATAGCTCCTTTGCATCTCTGTACTGCGCTACACGGACTGTTGGAGTGTAAAAGCACTTGAGGATCCTTGAGAGTGGAGGTGTAAGCGTATCACATTGCATGAGGCGTAGCCAGAAGGAAAAGACTTGCTAGATGATCTGACTTATATTTATAAGTGATTTGGTATTCTTATTTTTGGAGGACCCTTCTCTGTTCTGTTCTTTTCCTCATTTTGGCAGTGGTGCGGGCTGCAACCCTGAAAATAATGTCTAAGTAGCCAGCCTAGCTCTCAGCTTTTAGGCTTTACTTTAAAAAGGGAAATTCATAAAGACCTGGAATGAACTTTAAAATATCACAGAAACTGTTGAGCTTGTTTTTCAGTTTCAATACAATTCAGCATATTTTGTATTCAAAGCTGAAGACAGAAAATGTACTGCCCTGGAGAGTATATTAAAAATATATTGTTACAAAAGTGAATACTTTGACTACCCTATTGTATTTGAACACAGTTGTGCTAAACCATCAAGAGTATCTCGGCTGTGGCTGCGGACCTAAGTTTGCTCCTGAAGGCAGTGCCACTTTGAGCCCTGGCAGCCCCTTCCTCCTCCCTACCTAGTTTCATCCTGTGTGCGCCACCCTCTCCATTGTCAAAAAGAAGATATTTATGTAGCTTTACAATGAACTGAATCAAACAACGGGCTTTTTTTTTCATTCCTCGTGGGGCTATATTTTGGCTGGCTCGGTTCCTCGCTGTGCTCCCCTTTCCAGCTCTTGTGTCAAATCTTGTGCTAGCACAATAGAAGGGCTGGCACGAGGGGGGAGATGAGTGTCTGGGAGTGGGGCTCCTTTGCTTAAACGAACGGTGCCAGAACTCCAAGTGCATCCCGAGCTTAACTCGGTCTCTGTCTCCCCAAGCATCCTCATGGAAGCTGAATTCTTACATTCAACTCCGATTTCCTGATAAGGAAAAAAGCCAGCCCAGCCTCTTACACACAAATGAGACACATCTATGCTATCTGCCCACTTTATGAGAATTGGAAACCTTCCTGCGTTCAGCTCACCCCTCAAATATGCTCTGGAGCTTTCTTAGCCTCTCTTGAAACAGACTCCGTAGCGCTCCATGCCACTGGGTTTGTGTGGTTGGCCTGGCCCAAGGCCAGGAACGAACTGGGCCCCTTGTCCACCAGGACATGGTTCCCACCTTCCTCTGGTCTTCATGCCCTCCAGCCTCTCCCAATGTGTGCTTTTCTGGGTGTCGCGATGAGGGGAGACGATCTTCTCATTTTTGGTCTAATACTGAAAGCTCAGGATAATTCCTTGCATAAGTTGAGGAGATACAGGCAATATCCGTTGCTATCCCCGTGTGCCTGCTTCTGACTTTTAAATCCTTCCTAATCTGAAAGGGTTAAAAATCAGATAGTCTGACTTTCCTGATTCTCAGTCAGTTTGATGCTTGTCACAGACTTAAAGACCTACAAGATGAAGCATGACTAATTGGATTTTAAAAAGGTCTGCTGAAGGCTAGAGATTAAGAACATATTTTTTAAAAGCTGACATTTCTGTAGTTCTCAGTTATAAACCAGTTTTCTGTGTTTTCTTCCAGCTTCCAAAAAACTCCTAAAATATTGCTGTGTGGTGTATTCTTGAGACATGTTAGTAGGCTGAGATTTTGAAGGAGGAAGATGCCAAAAAACAGGACACATTTTTTAAATTAAGTGTCTTCTGCCACTTCTAGAGTCACTTCTATGATTCTGGAATTAATTGTGATTTTATTTTATTTTTTCATGCAGAAAGACAAATCTTAATTTGTTACAGGGCAACAGAGCTCATGACTCAGGAGACAGTTCATCATGACTATAAATATTCAGCCCTGAAAGAAACAGCCCATGTTCCTTTTCATGTACTTGAAGGACCAGTGCCAGCTTTACAAGAGAAATGCTTTCTTTGGATCATTTTTGCCCCCAAATGTCTTGTACAGGCTTTTTTTGTATTTAAATCATAGGAAGGCATTATTGTGCATCATGCTTTCAGAGAAACTGTTTTCAGCAATTTGTGCATGTCTGCCATATAAAAGTAGTTGAAGAGATGTTTTTCAGGTTTCATGTTAATGTATTCAAGGGAAGATGACAAAATTATGAGATGAGAAATCAGCAGACAGTCCAAGGCCAGATTTTTTTAACTGGCCATTTGTTTTGTGTAGCTGGCACAGCACGCCTCGCCCCAAACCCCTAGAATTTCAGAAGTGGCCAGTATCTGATTCTCTTGCAAGAAAACAAAATGGTGTAATCCTTCCCAGTGCCTTCTGGCGTACTAAAACCGTAGTAAATCTTCCTGCAGCGACAACCACAAAAACAATGCTGCATCTAGCATTTCCTACGGGAGACAAAAAAATAGCCATTTCTGAGCTGTTCAAGAACTGCTGACAAAGTCCCGATGCAGCTATTGTTTTTACTCAAAACTCAACTGGGTTTTATATCAACGAGATTTTGGGGTATACTCTTTTTTGTGGTTGCCAAGTAAGAGATGATCTCAGATAAGTATGTCTTGTAGTCCTGTAGACATCCTAAGACTGACTCTTGACAGGGAATGAGAAGAGAGCATTCCTTAAAGGCCTCCAGATCCTGGAAGCTGTGTGGATTGTGGGAAATCCACTGGAAATCAGGACTGAGTGCAAATCCTTGGTTTCTCAACCTGTCAGGCAAAGTGTCAGCAGTTGGCAAGGTCTCTCCAGCAGCAGCAGCGTTGCCAATGTGAAAGATGCAAAAATCAGGCTTTCCCCATCTCTTCTCCCCCATCTCCCCTGATAACAAGGTTGCTATTTTAAAATTTCATCCTTTTGGCTCTTCTGTTTGCCTTCTTTTTTTTTTTTTTTTTTTTTTTTTTTTTTTTTTTAAGTTAATTATTCTCACAGGCATGACATTTAAAAAACACAAAATAAAAGGCATTCTTTGATTATCACGTACTTTTAATCAAAACACACATTTAGACTGACTTACTAGCTAGTTTGTCTTCCATTTTTTTTTTTTTTTTTTTTTTTTTTTTTTTTTTTTTTTTAAATGGGAAGCTGTGCTTTCTTCCTGTTCTAAAGCAATGACTAGGGCTAACAACTTGCCTTTGTTTAATAGTTCTCACGTGTTCAGGAATACCTACACAACTCAGTAATACCTATTCTCTCCTTTTTTAGGTAACCATCCCGCTACACTGGGGATGGTCACCAGAGGGACTTCTGCTTCTGACTCCCCAGAAAATGAATGGGAGAAAGAATATAATGTCCTTCTCTCCATGGCAAAAGCCCCAAGATCATGAAAGTTTGTGGAAATGCAGATACGCTGGCTAAAAACAGAGTTTGCTGAATGCCATAGATTACTTTGGGTTTTGGCAATAGATACACCAGACTTCTGGTATCGGTTATGCTCCTTCCTTTCACACAAGCCATTGTTAGAGCATTTATTCAGGCTGCTAAAGATGGTGCCTCTGCTTTCTCCCTGCCTATAGGGTTCCTGCTGGTGGAGGGTTCTGACTACCAAACTGCTGAGGTTCTGGTTTCTAGCCATTGGGTTGTTTAATTATTTATACAAAGCAGAAACATTTTAAGAGATGAAATCTGGAATACGCCTCCTTCAGGAAAAGGATGGATAGAGTAGTATTGTAGGAGGAGGAAATACAGGGTAGGATTCCTTGGAACTGATAAGAAAGTGTCTTAGTACGTCCCACAGTCCAGGAGAGAGCTCAGATCTCTGAGCTGCACCACTATCAGGTAGATTAAATATAATTTGCCTACACTGCTATAAAACATGACACTGGTACAGTCTGCATGCCTGGAAGTATGAGGATTAGCCCCACCTAGTCTGCTTTCAGAAGGGGTTGTGTTTCACATGGATTTTACTGGCTGTTGCTAGCATGGTCAATTCTGCCAGAATACACAAGAGGACCTTATGAATAGTAACTTAAAAACTGAAAAGTAAGTCAAAGAAGACCCAAGAGATCTTACAGTAATTGTTACAGTTCTTTCAGCGTTAGTGTGTTGTGCAAAGAGTTAAATAGTTCAAAGGCAGTTTCCTTTGGCGAATGTTTATTTGATCAAGTTCAGTGTGGCTTAGACTCCAAATAGAAATACTGGCTTCAAACAGAGCACTACTATGAAAGTAGGAATAGTCTGTGGCCTTCCAGACCTCACAAGCCGTGTTGGTTTGTTACATGGGGTCACAACAAAGATTTCCCTGAAAACTCGTATACATTAGCTCAGTGTATTTCACACACCACAATCTTTTATCTCGGATCGGCTCTTTTCCCCGGTCACTGGGGCTGTGCCAAAGTCACTGAGATCCTGGATGAACTATAGTCTTTCCAGTAAAAAGCATAGGTGGTATGATTGGACCATCCAAACTACTTAGATCATTAGAGGACAGGCTTGGAGTGCTACTGCTTCTATTTACTAAGCTTGAAGTACTATATCCTTTGGTTTTTGGAACAGCGCTTATCTTTGCTTCTTGATTCCCTTTACATTGCAGAAAGCAGGGTGAGGGAGAACCCAATGGTTGCTTCTCTTTTAAATGGAGCCTGGAAGATCTTGTTAGCTGGAGTGTGTTGGGTTTTTTTGTTGGTGGTTTTTTCTTTTTTCAGGTCCTTAGCTGGCTGAATCTTCAGCCTTCTTATAAATGCACTAAGCATTAAAAGAGTATTATTAATACACGATGAGATAAGCCAAGTTCAACTACTTAAAGAGAACGTCAAACCCATGCAGTTGCTATTAGGACAGGAATCTGATACCATGCCAAATCTGGAGAGTTATCTTTGATCTATCTCCATTTTATTTGTAACCATCCAGTTAATCACAGACTTCCTCTGACTTTTATGAAGTGGAAAAAAAAAACCCGGCTGCATCCTTTGTAACATCTCTGAAGTGCTTTAAACTTCGCAGATGTTGGTGGATTTGGGTGACGGGGAGGTATGAGCTCCATCTGGTGGCTAACTGGAAACGTGCGGATTTATTTAAAAAAGCTCGAGCCTGTCTGACAGTTGAGCAGAGTTTACTGTGTGAGGAGTGAAGCGGATCCTCTTGCAGCTGTGCATTCCTGAAACAACTTCTGTTTCGAGGGTAGCTAGAGGATTTCAGAGTCTGGGAGGAGGGCACAACGTTTTACCTCTAATCTAGCTTACTGTGGGCTAAAAGCTGTTCCCCAACGCCAGCGGTTCTGTGGTGTTCACAGTTCTGTATGTACACCACACCACCGCAGTTGGCAGTGATTAACAGTATTTTTGGAGTCTCATCGGAAAAATGTAATTTAATATTCAGAGGCACGCTCAGAGGTGGTCCCACACAGCACAGTCAGTGTGTTTGAGGGGGGTGGTGTAAAGAAAGCTCAGTCATGCCGCGTGAGCTACATGTGATCTGAATCAACAGGGATCTCTGACTGTAAAATGCAGGCTGGCATTTAATAAACAGCAATGTTAAACACTGATATTTTGGGGGAAGAATAACGTTCACATGCGTACCGTAGTCAGGATGTCTTTCTTTCTCCTTTGTTAGTTTAGAAATGAAAAAGGCATTTTGTGAGCATTGAGCTAGTCATGTAAGAGCTACTTTGAGATAACAGCATCAGTCTAATGAATTCCCCTCCAAGATTTGAAGAGCGCATTAGGTATACACACGGACTTGCTGCCAGAGCCAGCAGTACTTTGAAGCTAGGAGTTTGCCCAAGACCTGCCTCCCCATGTTCACATCGCCCTCCTGGCATGAAACAAGCCGGGTGGCTTTTTTTGCCCACCATCAGTATGTGACGTGGCACAGAGGGCAGATAGAACATATGGGTGATTCTGGGCCTGGCCACGTCACACGGGGCATCCCGTAATGCTTCACCCTGAAGTGTGAAGCACGTCTGCCAAGGCTTTCCTCTCAAAGGTGTGCCAGGAAATCTGGCCGTGAGCTGGCCTTGAGGATGCTCTAGCAGGTAAGTAATGCAGAAAGCTGATAAACCTGGCTTCACGTGCAGCCTCGAAGCCTTTCCTGCTCTGCAGTGTAGACACAACCATTTGTTCCCGGGCTGCCATCATGTACATAGAAGTATCAAGTGTGAATTAGCCAAAAAGCAGGACAATTTGTACAATGTGATTTACATATCCAGAGAAAGAAGGCAGTGTACCAAGAAAAAAACCACCCTGAGGATTGTCTTTACAAGTTACATCCGCATGTTTCTAATTTCTTGACTGTTTGTATCGGATACAAAGCTGCTCCTTTTTGTCATAAATTAGTTTGGTCGAAAGAGACTTGCAGGAATTGTAAATATTTATATCATTTATCTGCATTTAACCTAAAATGAGAATTTGGGGAGGGGGGGTTAAGTAAATCTGTAACAGTTACCTCTGAGTTAGGCAAGGAAAAAACAAAACAAAACTAAAAACTGGAACAGAGGCAAATACGAAGCAGTAAGAAGTATTCCAGGGTGGGGGTGATCCAAGCTATGCGAAGTCCAAGCTGAGGGAAAATAATACTCCTGCGATTTTTTGAGCATTCACTAAGCCAAGCCATAAACCACTGCTGGAAAGCAACACATACGGTATTAAAAATAACTTCTGGGAGGCTTGGGAAGTGAAGTTTTTCTTCAGCAAATCTTTAGCTGTTTTGAAAATGGAAGGCAAAGGAGAAAGAAAAAACAAACAAAAGTTTCTGAAACAAGATGGAAACGTTGTGTTTTTGGTGGGGCAGGGGTTGAAGGAAATGAACCGCGTGGCTTTTAAGCAGAGTTCCCGACTGTGGTGGGTGCTCCGAATATAACTGGATGGGTATTTAGAGCAAAACCACACCATAGTGAGGTGGGAGGGACCACATCATGCTAGCAAATACAGTACTGCAGTGTGGGCTTCTGACTTTTAATATTTTTCTTGCATTTCTTTTCTGCATGGCAGTAGTGAAATAGGGACTTCTAAGCTTCTGAACAACTGAGAGAACCAGGTTTGAAGAAGACATGAGGAAGAACTGGTCGGCAAAAGATTTCATAAAAACTCACAACCGCGTGTGCCAGATCTGAATTGGCACCACCTTTGCTTTTTTGACATACCGCAGCAATCGCAAAAGGCACCAAAGCAGTCAAATTAGAACATGCAGTAAAAGTTGTTTTGGACTCTTCTCTGTATTATAAAACTTACTTCCCTGTGACTACACCTGTTAAAAACAAAATCGAAGTCACCTTTCATGGAGCAGACAGCCAAAAGTGGCAGATGCCAGGTGTTAAGGGCTGCATTGAAATAAGTTTGCAGAATTTGCTATTCATGTGCTGGAGTGCACCTTTTCTGAAATGAGGCTTCTTAGAATTTGTCATAAACTGTTTAGATTGTTTAGTTCAACGTTAGAAGTGTATACTCATGAACTGAAACGTATGTATTTTCAGACAGTTACAATGCTAAACTATCAAGTGTTTAAAAAGAGGAAAAAATATTTAATCTGGAGTACAAGGAGGAAAAACAAAAAATCTTAAAAACAGAGGACAGAGGGTCCCTGAGGAAGGACAGGATGGTGAGAAAGATCCAGCTGACCCGATTCCCCCTGCTGCCATGATCATCATTTGCAAGCTGAAGAGGACCTTCCATGGAGCACAGTGCTTGTATGTGGAGAGTAAAGAAATGGTGCTCTGGTCTTATTACAAGAACGGGGAAAAAAATTTTACCAACAAGGAGATGAGTAAATGTCAAACAATCTTCACAGGGCACAGGGTGCACCTTGTACTGGATCTAAGCCTTGCAAAAGATGGCTTGAAGAGAAGAATCAGGCATTCATATTCAGAGTTGAGCATTTTAGGAATCCCTATGTTTCCAGCTAAATTAATGGGGAAAAAAAAAACTAACCAAAAAAACCAAGAAGACAGTAAATGTTTCAAGTTAGGGCCAGCATGGATTAAAAAAATATTAATTTCTTTTGCTTCCCCAGACAACAGTGGATCAGCTTGAGACATATAAGCAGACTAAACACGCTGATCTATATTCTGCTGTAGTTACGCATCTTACTAATTCTACTCATGACTATAAAAGGATGTTTCATTGTTCAGTATAATTGTTATCTCAAGAAGAGTCTGTCTATAATTTTATTTATAGTTGGCATCATTTTCATTACTGTTGTTATGAAGTGTGTAAACTATTGTCTGTATTGCAGCTTGTGTAGGGCATGTGTCTGTGCTTGCTTTAGTCTTTTTGAGTTTATTATAAAGTTGCTATACAAATGCAAGAAAAGATGTTCAGGTATCTTTGGATGTGGTTGCTTAATCTAATTATATAGCCCCAAACATTCCAGAATATGGATGTTGAAGGTATTGGCTCTATTAATACATAACACCTTAAATATTAAATGTAGGCATTTTAAAAGCCTTCAATGCAATACTGGAATGCTGACACTTCTGTCCCAGTGGCTGTGCTGGAGCAAAGGGAAGATGGTGAATATCTGGGCAAAGCCAGATCCCGCTTTGGACTCCGCAGGGGGAAGGTACAATATAGCTGGGAAATCAAATAGAAAATGGGATGTCCTTTCCATAGAGAACAGGAAGGACCTTCACAGTAAGGACCACCACGAAGCAGAGGAGAGAAAGACTAAGGAAATATGTTTATAGCATCACCTAAAGATAAGCCTTCAACATTATACTAAGCATAGGACATCTAGAACAGGCTGCAACTGTTCTGTAATTTAGCTATTATTTGTAGTCTATGTAGAGTATCAGTGTAGACATTCCAGGTTAGTTTTCATTACCTTTAAAGCTTATTCTGTGATTTGATAAAGTATCCTTAATAAAATATTCTTACAAATCTGCTTATTATTCTCATTTAATTCCATCTTACACCCGAGTTAAAACAGTCTTGGCAACAGGGTGAAGTTCCAGTTGCCACCTGTTTCATCTGCTCCTGCGTTTTTCCTATCCACCTAAAAATGACAAGGTAAAACTGAGATGAGGAAAAATCAAATAATCATAGGAATGAGAAATTAAGAGAAATTTATAGCACTGCTACTGTTCAATTATTATAAAAATTCTCCACACTAAGCACTTAAGTGAATCTGAGAGATTAATCAAATTATATTCATCTCGAGTATGAAGTATTGGGTTTTGCCTGCCTTTACAGTACACCATTTCCCTTGTTTAAGACTTACCATCATTTTCCAGCTTTACAGTTACTGCCAATAATTACAGTATGTTGGTTAACCCCATTCACAGCAGTTCTAGACAGAATTTTCTGTTTTCATTTATTCACCCACTGGACCATGTAGAGGATCCTTTTAATATCTTCAAACCAGACCAAGCAGAGTTCAACTTCAAGTATACTAGAAGCTAAGATTAGAATTCAAAATAATCCCATCAAGGTGCAGACATGATCTGAAAACATAAGATGTTATTTAATAGGAACAAGTGCAAGCTGGAAAAACTAGCTGTGCAAGTAAAGGAACAGCTGTTTGATTTCTGTTGAAAAGAATCAATGTGTTATTTTGGATCGAATTCTGAAAAATGAGTCTGCAATGTGCTGTTGCAAATAAAAGGAAAAATTGCGATGTCTAAATTGGAATATAATCTGCTGCTTCAGAACTGCTAAGGTGTGAGCTAGTAACGTCTCCAGTTTTGATCACGGTGCTTGAAAAATAAGATACAAGTCGCACACAGAGAATCCAAGAGAAAGCAATGAGAATGTTTAGAAGCCTAGAAAGCTTTGCCTTTGAGCACAGATTGAATGATTTTAGGTCATCTGACAAAAGAGATAGTAGAGACAGAATGATTTTCAGATATCTATAAAAGCTGGTTGCAAAGAAAAATGGAGTAACATTTTCTCAAATCCACAACTAATAGGAATAGAAATAATTGCCATAAATTGCCAGAAGGGAGGTTTTGGTTAGAGACAAAATGAGACTAAGTGACCTATTGAGGTCCTTTTCTATGATTACTTGCAAACTATCTGCTTTAAAGTCCCTTACTTATTACTGTCAGTAGACCTGGCAGTGGCTGCAAGAAATGGAGACTGCAGTTGTAGGAAAGTAAAGAACTCTGCCTAAAATGCACAGCACACCAGTTTATCTAGTTAGTGCTAGTGATACTAACCTGAGCTTTTAATCACACCTCAGCAAACTGTCAGAATTTAATGTCAATAAATGTGCTTTAAAACCACTTAATTACAAAATAATTATTCCTTGAAACATCAAGCATGAGTTTAATCCGTGTTGACAACTTGTATGATTTTATAGAGTCTAATCAATCTGAGACAGCCTGTTTTTCGTTGTGAGATGGTGTAATCAGCTATTTTATTTATTAAAAAAAAAAAAAACGGCTCTGCAAATTACATGGAAAATTCTAAAAGTTTAATCTGAACATATGCTAAAGATTAAAAAGCCAGAAGGTGAATAAAGCCACGTGTGTTTTTTAAGCTCATAATTTTAAACTAGGTTTATAATTTTAGGAGATCTGACTCACGAGTTTTGAACTTCTGGTTTGGCAATACCAAATTACCGTGCCCTATATTCTGCTGTTCTGAATATTTCCATATTACTGATCATGTATTTGCATCATTTGCCGCAAACATGTTATACGGATTCGCAGAACTTTATTTTGTCATTCACAAAAACAAAGGAACACTTATTTAAAATTATCATGTATTATGGATGCCTTTCAAATTAACAAGGAGCATCTGTGTGCAAAAAGTGGAGGTATATAAAACCAAAATAACCAAAAAAAAAAGATGCATTGTTCCCCCCACATACACTATGATTTTTAACACAACAGCACCTTGTCAGAAGAATCCGCTGTCATTTCATACACTGGTAGCTCTTTTCTGAATTCCAATTACTAGACAAATATCCACTAATTTAAACAACATGAAGAATTTCAGTGCTGAAAAGGTATTATGACAAAGTATTATTTGTTCTTAGAACAGCTGTTGCTTAGACTTTTCTGAACTCTTTGCTGTGTTATAAAGCAATTAATTTTTCCTCACGAATACAGTCTGATTTATGCAATATTCTGGATAGTTTTACTAGAAAAATGGATACTAGGGAAATGGATACCAGAATTTAAGGTCCAAGATGTTCTGATTGTCAAACCTGAACAGACCATTGTGTTTCAACTTTAGCATTTTATGTCCGATTCAACTGTAACTTGTGTTGGCTCCTATTTTTATACTTCATTGCCTTATGAAATACGGGGGGGGGGGAGTAAGATAAAGGTGAGTTCTCAGTTCTGCTCCAGATACTGAGCTCTTGCTTCAGTGGAGAAATCTAAATATCATCTTCATTTCTGGCTGGGTGGTGTAATGGAAAATAGCCTACAGCATGTTACACAACACTGCCAACCAGGAGACATGGATGCATTATCGATCCTAAACACAAATAAATGGATCAGAAAGAGGCCTGCTACTTCCAGAGGCGCCGACTTGCTCTTCTGGGAGTTACTATGAAAATAATGGCTTACAGATTCAGGGTGGGGGAATAAAAGCGAATGTTTTGTTAAAGGGAAAATCAAACTTGCACTGAAGTCCTCACCATAAAGCTCACTCTTTAATTTCTGAACCAGTCTGTTCGGCTCACCTATAACAAGCCTGCATATGAAGCAACATGAAAGAAAATCATGTGGCTCTTCCCATACGAGAGGATGACTGCATAGATGAGCTGGTTCACAAATTGTGCTGCAAGTCTTGGAGAACTGCTGACAAAAAACAGGCTTGTAATAGCTCTGCTGAGAAGAGAGAATAAGTCTAATGAGGTTTTAGATGCCGCTCCCTCTAGTTAGACTGGACTTTCTCTAAGGACATCAGTCAGAGATGAGAGATGACGGCAAGAACATCACGTGAACTTCTGATTAGGAACAAAAGCTTTTTAAAAAGCATCTCAGACCTATACGTATTGTTGTACAAGAAGAAAACAGCATCTGTGTGAAAAGATATACTTCTGCAACTGGCTGAATTACCCATCTGGTAGCCTGAGTCTAGAGACCTTTTGATTTTTCCTGAGAATGGACGTGAGTATGTCATTTACACCATTAACATTAATGCTCATACATTCCTCCAGGATCTTTTCCCCAAATTTACTACAGCAAAACAACAATTCAAATGATGACATAAATAGGACTGAAGGAGTACTTGATGAGGGGAAGCAGTAATCCAGTCAACGCAAACACCTCTTTAACAGGTTATCAGCAACACTTGGGTATCAGCACAACCTTATCAGGGCCATACTGGTTACTGGGCCAAGGAAACCCCAAACAAGTTTTGTCTGGAGCTGTTGTACATATTTTGTGCCCAGGCTGACTAAACATACAGCTAAAAGCTTTGGGCCAAGTTAATGAAATGTCCCTTCTAAATCTGATAAAACCTGTTTAATTACAGCTACACTTAAATGAGATATCAAATTAATTTTGCTGCAAAGACTGCTTATTGTGCTAATCAATATTGTTGTGTTACTTCTTAGTCCATTTGTTCTATCTCTTGTTTCTGTACATATGTTTTTGAGGCAGGAATCTTCTTTTTACTCTGAAATAACAGAGCCTGAGTTTGTACTGCAGCTACCAAAACAGGGTTCTTGGGCATTACTAGTGCTCCTAAGAGATACAAGCCTCACAAGGATACAAATAATAAATAACAATCAGCTTTTCAACTGAAACGGAATTTATCAACCAACTCTCTTTGTATTGCTCTGGCATTTCTCCCCGCTCCATAGGATACAATCAACTGAATGAAGTAGCAGTGAATTACAGGAAGAGATAGTTACTTGATGAATCAGTCACTGGTCTAACTACAAGAGAAACTGACACCCCTCCCATCAAAGAAATATGCATACGGTATATATAGAGCAGCTCCTGTCGGAGGTAGGGAGAGCTGATGGCTTCCATTTTCCATTGCCTTCTTTTGGATTTCTCCAAGGTCAGAATCGATGTGAGAAAAATACCAGGATCTGTGGAAGAATAATAGTTATTTAAACATCTACAATATTTACTGTCAGAAACTGAAACTCTTCCATCTCAAAACTACATGCACGCACACTACACAAAAAATATGGAATCCTCATGTCTTGTAAAAAGGCTTTGAAAAATACACTAATTGAAACAAGGGTATTTTTTAACAGAGTATCTGTAGTAACTGCATGGACACAAATCATTCTGGGAAAACCTGTAACATTTTCTATAAGGGCTGCTATAGCATAATGCTGAAGACTGGGGACAAAAATTAATGAAATTTAAGCATACAGCGTATTTAATCCTCTCGTGTAACATGTGAAGTCTATGGGTAGCAGGCTTAGCCACCCTTTTAAAGGAGGTATCCAAAAGGAGCTTCTCACTAAGCCTCTGAGGAAAAAAAGATCTCAGCATGGTGTTTTGCTCTCCTTACTAGAACCGGAATATTTTGAAGTGTTTGTCTCAAAGTAAGGAGGAATAATTTGGAGGAAGCACAACAGATTTTCTCCTTTAATATGTTTTCATCAAAGCACTTTCCTAGCTCCGAGTTAATAGCTCCGTAGCTTTGGCTAAATGTAGGCGTGACGGCATTTCACGTTAGCACAACAGACAAAAAATTTGGAAGCGTTTCAAGAACGGCCGTGACCAGGCAGGCACACGCAGCAGCAGCACCAGGGCTCCCCAAACCCCTAATTATTTATTTCGGAGGGGAAAGCCAGCTGCCACCCCCCACCTTCCGAGGCCGGGGCAGGGTGATACCACAGGGGCACCAGTGACAACGGGCCCCTTGCGGGTGGCCAGGGCCCTCGCTGCCCGCCCCCCCCCCCGGGGATGTGGATAAGGAAGGCTGTCAGCCGGCCAAGTACAGCCAGAATAAGGCTAAAACCCGCCTCAGCCTGTACCGGCCGCGGGACTTTCCCTCCGCCATAGAATTCTCCTCAGGCTGGCGGCACCTCAGCCCCGGCCGAGGCGAGGTG
>NW_015090930.1:1171484-1174127 GCF_001431845.1 Calidris pugnax
GCGCCACGGCTGCGATTGGCCGGGCGGCAGGGGGCGGGGCGCTGTTCGGCGAGTGGCGGAGGCGATTGGCCGGTAGCAGCGGGCGGGCGCCTGGATTCGCCAGCAGGGTTCTGGCAGGTTCCAGAAGGCGGCTGAGGCGGCTTTAAAAGGGCGACGGAGGGCGGCGGGCCGGCACATCGCGCCGCGGCGAGCAGCGGGAAGCGGGAGGCGGGAAAGGCGAGCGGGCAGGCTATCTGGAGGAACAACTCCACCCCCCGTCATCATGTCTGGCAAAGGGCCGGCAATCGGCATCGACCTGGGCACCACGTACTCCTGCGTGGGCGTCTTCCAGCATGGCAAAGTGGAGATCATCGCCAACGACCAGGGCAACCGTACCACGCCCAGCTACGTGGCCTTCACCGATACAGAGCGCCTCATCGGGGATGCCGCCAAGAACCAGGTGGCCATGAACCCCACCAACACCATCTTCGATGCCAAGCGCCTCATCGGCCGCAAGTATGACGATCCCACGGTGCAGTCCGACATGAAGCACTGGCCCTTCCGTGTGGTGAATGAGGGTGGCAAGCCCAAGGTGCAAGTGGAGTACAAGGGCGAGATGAAGACCTTCTTCCCCGAGGAGATCAGCTCCATGGTCCTTACCAAGATGAAGGAGATTGCTGAGGCCTACCTGGGGCGCAAGGTACAGAATGCTGTCATCACGGTGCCTGCTTACTTCAATGACTCCCAGCGCCAGGCCACCAAAGATGCTGGCACCATCACTGGCCTTAACGTGATGCGTATTATCAATGAGCCCACAGCAGCTGCTATAGCCTATGGCTTGGACAAGAAAGGTACGCGGGCTGGGGAGAAGAACGTGCTCATCTTTGACTTGGGAGGGGGCACTTTTGATGTGTCTATCCTGACCATTGAGGATGGCATCTTTGAGGTGAAGTCCACAGCTGGAGACACCCATCTGGGTGGGGAGGACTTTGACAACCGCATGGTGAACCATTTCGTGGAAGAGTTCAAGCGTAAGCACAAGCGCGACATTGCTGGCAACAAGCGGGCGGTGAGGCGGCTGCGTACGGCTTGTGAGAGGGCGAAGCGCACCCTCAGCTCTTCCACACAAGCTAGCATTGAGATCGACTCCCTCTATGAGGGCATTGACTTCTACACCTCCATTACTCGTGCCCGCTTCGAGGAGCTCAATGCCGATCTCTTCCGTGGCACACTGGAGCCGGTGGAGAAGGCTCTGCGTGATGCCAAGCTAGACAAGGGCCAGATCCAGGAGATCGTGCTGGTGGGTGGCTCCACTCGTATCCCCAAGATCCAAAAGCTCCTACAGGACTTCTTCAATGGCAAAGAGCTCAACAAGAGCATCAACCCCGATGAGGCTGTTGCTTATGGGGCTGCTGTGCAAGCAGCTATCCTCATGGGAGACAAGTCTGAGAATGTGCAGGATCTGCTGCTGTTGGATGTCACCCCTCTGTCCCTGGGCATCGAGACAGCTGGTGGGGTGATGACCGCTCTCATCAAGCGCAACACCACCATCCCCACCAAACAAACTCAGACCTTCACCACCTACTCAGACAACCAGAGCAGTGTCCTAGTCCAGGTGTACGAAGGTGAGAGGGCCATGACGAAGGACAACAACTTGCTGGGCAAGTTTGACCTAACGGGCATCCCTCCGGCCCCCCGTGGAGTCCCCCAGATTGAGGTTACTTTTGACATCGATGCCAACGGTATCCTGAACGTCAGCGCCGTGGACAAGAGCACGGGTAAGGAGAACAAGATCACCATCACCAATGACAAAGGTCGCCTTAGCAAGGATGACATCGACCGTATGGTGCAAGAAGCAGAGAAATACAAAGCAGAGGATGAAGCTAACCGAGATCGGGTGGCAGCCAAGAACTCCCTCGAGTCCTACACGTACAACATGAAGCAGACGGTGGAGGACGATAAGCTGAAGGGAAAGATCAGTGACCAGGACAAGCAGAAAGTGCTCGACAAGTGCCGGGAGGTGGTTTCTTGGCTTGATCGCAACCAGATGGCCGAGAAGGAAGAGTACGAGCACAAGCAGAAAGAGCTGGAGAAACTCTGCAACCCCATCGTCACAAAATTGTACCAGGGAGCTGGAGGGGCCGGGGCAGGTGGCTCCGGTGGCCCAACCATCGAAGAAGTAGATTAAAGAGGACTGAAGTAAAGACTGGTTGATGGACAGTCACTCTATTCTTTGCCTTTTTTTTTGTTTTGTTTTGTTTTTTTCTAACGTTTAAGGAAAACGTCCTTGCCGAAAACAGAGTTTATTCTGTTGGGTGTGTATAAAGGCAGATCTGTCAGCTTGGTTTTGATAAAAGGGAAGGCACGTCCTGCTTTATAAGGTTAGTAATAGACAAGTTTTGTTAATTGAGATACAGCTGTTTGTACTCTGGATGTTTGTCTCATGTACAAGTGTCTCTTTTAAAAAAAAAAAAAGTAACCACTCGACTGTTGCAGTTGACAAGTTTCAAGTTATGCATGAAAAAAATTCTTTACAGAAGATTAAGGAAAACAAACAAAAAATACGCCACATTTGGCTTCTGGAAATTTTGGTAATAAATAAAATATATTTAAAGCATAAACCTATCCTCCTCCTGTCTGTGAAGGGGCAGTAGTTGGGGGGGT
>NW_015090930.1:1174503-1224367 GCF_001431845.1 Calidris pugnax
GTGATCCTGGAGCTCTGTGCCCCGGGGTGGGGGGGCTGCTGGGGGTTTGGGGGGGTGGTGTGAGCAGGAAGGGGGTTAGGTGGCCACCGTGGGCTCTGTACTGGGATGGTGGCTTGCCCAGCCCGGGGAGGCAAGCTGGCTTCCCTCAGGGAGGGAGGGGGAGCACGGGTGTTGTGGACACCAAGCCCTGGGGGCTGGTGTGAGCTGACCCTCAGCATTGCCACGGTGGGGGGAAAAAGTTTCCCTGAGTTTAGGGGTGGATGTGTGTGTGCGTTTTTGGGCAGAACCTGCCGTTCAACCGCAGCTCTGGCGGTGGAAACGTGGGGTGGCTCATTGTTTTCATGTCACCGAAATAAAAACAAGCAGGGAAAACAAGTAACAACAAAAATAGTCCTGCTTGGCAAGGTGGCTGGGCTCGATAAAATAGAGACCGGTTTGGGGGCAGCTATATAAATGGCTGAGTTATTCTTGGGTTGCTAGTACGCGAGCTAAGCTTTCAATACTTTTAAGAATGTGGAGTTGTTTCTTTTTTTTCCCCCCTTCCTAAGACAGTCAAAAGTACAGCTGCCAGGGACCCCGGGGGTGCTGAGTAAGGAGCTGGGATGCCAAACTTGATAGAACAGGCAAAATTTGTAGTAGTTAAACTTGTCTGGCTTTAACTACAAACCCTCTCCCGAGCTCTTCATTTGTTTCAGAGAGCAAATACCGCCGTGTTTAGAGAGTCCAGGGAGCTGCGCGTTAATGAGCCTCTAATGGAGGAGCCCGATGACACGCATGTTTTTGGACTGGCTTGTCCTTTAAGGGGAAAAAATCGCGGAGCAGTGGGCAGCCGAAGGGAAGGAGCTGCCGCTGCTGTGTTTTCGTTTGGCTGCTCGTTAGTGAGTGGGAGCGTTGCTGTAATGAGGCCGGCGCTCGCTCTCCCCGCTGCCAAGAACTTTTAGGACATCATCCTTTTAGAGGAATAAAAAAACATCATTTTAGAGGAATAAAAAAAACTATTAAAAAACCAAAACCTATAAAACTACTATGTGAGGATAGGGCAGGCAAAAATAAAATAAACTGATTTAGTGTTTAATAATCAGGGGAGTTGTGAAACTCCATTTTTTTTACTGCGTTACTTCTCCCGGGTGGTTTGCCAGGGCGCCGACTGCGGCTTTCTCTTCCCCGGCTGCAGAAAGGGGGCTACAGTCGCCGTGGGGGGAACACCAGGCGTGTGAAAAGCTTGTTTGATCAGCTGATGTCCCAAACGATTCCAAACCAACTTTGTTGAAGGGTTTATAGGTGAACGGTGGTGCCATCACAAAGGGGACCGGAGAAGTTGGTTCCAGCAGCTTCAGCACCTGCTGAAACCCTGAAAGGCTTTTACCAGGTTGGGGGCTTTTTGGTGTTTATGTGCACAGCATTTTCCTGGCAATCAGCCTCTTGATTTCCAGGATGTAACGGATATAGAACCGAGATCCTATAGAGGATATGAGGAGAGGATGAGGAGATACCCTGACTTTCAAATTTGTTGTTTTTCTTTTTTTCTGGGAACTAATACATAAATACATTTATGGATAGTGGTAGATTATCTATAAGAGAAAAGTTGTTGCTGCAAATGCAATACTTCTGTCAGAGACCCTCTTCCTAACAGAAATCCTGCTACTATGGGACGATGGTAAGGATCAGGGAGGACCCACGTCGATTGTAAATGCGAGTTAACTATTTTTTCTGGTAATAGCCCTTGCCACGTAGTTTCCTTTACTTTTCAGCCCTCGCTGTGCGTTCCTTGGTGCCGCTTCCCAGTTATTAAAGGCAATTTTTTCTCATTCTCCCCAGACGTCTATTTAAGCGCATTGCCCAGCTAAGGTGGCTGAATGCACGCAGCAGAGGGTTTGTCACACGCGTGGGCTGTCACCTGGTCTAGGCAGGGAGTAACAGAGACCACAGAACTGAAGTACCCACAGCCAGATGGTTAAAACACCCCAGGAGCTGAGGATGTGAACAGGTTAACCCTGGCATTTTTTTTTTAATTTTTTTTCCTAGGAAAGGGGTATTTTTAAGTGTGGACACACCTAGACTGCATGCGCCAAATGTAAAGGATGAGAAACTTCTGCTGACTTTCATGACTGGAGTAAGATTTGAAGTCTCAAGGCACAAAAGTAGCCTTTCGAATGTGTGAACAACCCCCCCAAAATGCAGGAGGCAGACAACTTGAAGGGCTCAGAGCTAGATTCCTTGCATTCATCCACTTAGTTTATAAAACAAAGAAGAACTTCAAGCTGCTTTTTGGTATATTGTGCTTACTGTAGGGTGAGTTCTGATCCTGTTAGTGGAAACTTCCCACCGACTCCAGTGGGTCCACATTTTTTTCCCCCCAGTTTCTTAAAGAAATAAAGTAAATATCAGAAGGGGAAATACTGTCCCTCATTTGCAAATAGGTGCATTTGGTGTGTACGTGTAGCTCTGGGGAGTACTTGCACATGTCGGATGAGTTTGGCAAAGCCAGGGAAATAATCTGGTCTAAAAATCTGCAGTTTCATTGCTTCCACTGCTCAACACCTCTCCTTTGTGCTGTTCTGACTCACAGGGAAGGCCATCTCCTCATGTCAAAACCATCAGCCTGGGTTCCTGAGCTTCGCTTGTTCTTAAAACAGGGCTGTGGGAAAGACCAAGCCCATAGGAAGGCTATAAAGTGCTATAGCTTTGTGGCACTTGCATAACTACGGTGCTCGCTTCTGATGGCTCCTTGTATTTGCTGCTCAGGTTTATAGGGATGGCATTATTTCCTATAGAGGAACACCCATTTCACTAATACTGGAGAATTTAATCACCCCAATTAAAACCCTTAAGCGCCTTAGCACCTCGTTGCAACCAGGTGTGTGACGAGGCAAAGCAATAACTCCTGTGTCGCTCTGCAATTCCCACCCTCTCTCTTTGCAGGGGAGAGAGAGAAGAGCCTAAAAAAAGACAAAGCTGAAAGCATTGCTGAAATAACGTGCCCATGTGAGAGAGCCCTTGGAGGGAGCTGAGGACAAGAGAGTTGGCTGAGGGCAACCCGCTGGGGAGCTGGAAAGTTGAGACGTGCTTGGACAGGCTGTGTCCACCCAGGTGAGTCAGCCCCGTCCGTGCCCTGCTGCCTCCAGAGCGTCTGTTTGAAGTTCTGCAGAGAGGGCTCAGCAGACAGACTGCAGCCCTTGCTCATCCCCTTGTGATAGCATCTTAAAGCCGGGAAGGAATATATCTCGGCAGCTTTCCTTTTATCTCTCGGGAGACACCGCGTGGAGCCCTGCAGGCTGGGCAGCCTCTCTCTTGGGAGCTGCCTGTCGTTTCTTTGAAAGGTTCTCCTTGAAGCTTTGGGGCACTACAGGGTGGCAGTCAAGGGGGAAACAACTCTGAAGGAGATGTGGCACACCTCAGGACTGCACCATAAATTTTGCCTTCCCCCTTGCGAGCCACTCCCACAGGAAGAGAAGGGAAAAATGTTCAGGAAATCCACATTTCCAGTCTTGGCACTTAGCGTTAAATGCAAGGCACCATGTTAAAAAGCATGCACTTAAACCCAGCATGCATACTTTAAAGTTCCTTTTTTTCAGCCTTGTTAGTGTCTTGCAATGTAATAACATTTCAAGCTCTACTTATTTAAGAGGTGTTCTGCTTTTTTCCTCCTTTGCCCTGTGCTTGGCATGAGTTTCCCTTACGGTGTCCCTTTAGAAAGCCCGCAGTGGTCTAATCTCTGCCTATGTCAGGGACACTCTACCTTGGCACCCGGGAACCCTGTGGTTTTAAACCAGCAGAGCGTGTGGATGCTCTTACAGCAGCAAAATTATGTCTGTAGCTGTTCATCACAGGAAAGTTATCACCCCTCCCTGCCCCACAGCGAAACGAGTTCTGCTGGTAAAGCTTCTTTAGCACAACCTATGTGGGTCAGGTATCACATCTCTCCGCCACTCTCCTCCTTATATTTATGCAGGCAGAAGCCTATAGCATAGACCTGCCTTTGGAGTAGATTTTGCTCACAGCAGTGTGCTGATTATATAGTTGGGCAGGCCAGCATTTCCAGATGCAACAACATATTTCACTTCCACATATGAAACAGCAGTATTAAAAACGCCTGATCCACCCTTGCATGACCCATTTGCCTTTACTGTCTCCTGCATCAGTAGGGTGGAGGCACAGACAAGCTGGTTTCTCTCGTAATCCCAATAGCAGCACCAGCCAGGAATTTTAGAGAGGGGATAAATTTCCCTCTACGAGGCAACACATTTTTGGTAGGCTTTCTTTTTAGGAAAATCAAGAGCGGTATAGGAAAGTTTTAGGCTGAGGGACTTGGGGCTTTTTAGTCTGGAGAAGAGAAGGCTGAGGAGGGAATCTGATAAATTCTTAAAGGGAGGGTGTCAAGAGGATGGGGTTGGTCTTTTTCCCGTGGTGCCCAGGAACAGGACAAGAGGAAATGGGCACAAACTTGAATGCAAGATGTTCCACCTAAACATGAGGAGGAACCTCTTTCCTGTGAGGGTGGCAGAGCCCTGGCAGAGGCTGCCCAGGGAGGTGGTGGAGTCTCCTTCTCTGGAGACATTCAAACCCCACCTGGACACGTTCCTGTGCAACCTGCTCTGAGTGGACCTGCTTTGGCAGGGGGTTGGACTAGATGATCTCCAGAGGTCCCTTCCAACCCCATGTGATTCTGTGTGTTGGCCTGTCCACAAGCTGACAGATCACTGTTGTATCCTGGACCAAGAAGTGTGAGGTCATTCTTGTCTGTACTTAGGTAGCAGCCCCTGTACCCTATCTGTTGGACCAATTCAAAATGTCACTGCCGCAAATGATTGCGGTTAAAAACCTATTTTGAACATACTTCAGGAGGTAAAAACACTTCCAGAAGTGTTAGCGCGGTGTCTTTTCAGCAAGACTGTATAGAAAACCCCATGGGTTTAGCAGTCTTGGTTGCCTGGCTGTTCACTGATAAGCGTGGTGGAATATTTTCTATTGGTTGAACTGACAGTCCAGCAGTCACATCTCATAGCTGAAAGCAGCATTTCTTTTTGCCAGGCTGGGTCTGAAAAAAAGTAAATATCTTTCTTTCCAAACCACGTTTATTCCTCATTTGGCAGACTCCTTGCCTTCCTGCTGCAGATCTCGTTGGCAACCTGTTTGCAAAGGGGACTAACACAGCCCGGTTAAAGACAACAGAGGCTAGCAAATCTTTAGTCCTAGCTGTGGCACTACAGGGGGAAGATAACTAAGCTAAAAATTCTAAGCTAAAAAGTCTCTGGAATAAACTAGAACCTAAAAATAAAGTTCTCTGCAACAATTACCTTCAAAGCTCACAGAAGTGAATAGAGACGTACTTGAATACAGTACATCTATATTAAATTCTCACCTTTTTTTCCCCCCTCATTCTATAGCAGGGAGATGGTTATTATATCCTACGGAAGAACTAAAAACTAGGCTCTGTCAGTTTTTATAAGCTCCATAGATTTCTGAGCATCTCAGACACAGAATCAAAATTCTTTTTTTGAAAATACCTATTGAGTGTGAGGTTAATGCTTCTCCTTTTCTGTTAGAGGCATGTTAATAACAAAAGGTTGATTGTTGGGAGCACAAGGCAAATGCTTAGCTGCATGAAAATAGCTGACAACTGCTAATGTTCAATAACCTCATCTGATAAAACCACGCAGAGGGAGTAATTGCGCGAGGGTTTCAGTAAAAGAATGTGCAACTGGTTTTTCTGGGTCTCCGAAAGCCTCCTGGGGGTGCATGAGCCATGCGAGGCCACCGTGGCCTCCTGATTTCTCTTAGACCTTGGGTCTGGAGTCTGTAGCTAATTCTGCCTTTGCCTATCGAACGCCTTTAGCTGGCTTTGCCCTGCGGCTGTGGTCACCACTCAACGTGGCAAGTAGCCAGGCCCACCGGGCTCTGAACCTAAGGCAAGGCTGGGGCTGCTGTCCCTGGAAGAGGAGGATTTGATGGGACACAATATTTCTCCAGAAGTTACAGTGCAGCTATCTACCTACCCTTCACTTTGTGTCACCTGAGGGATGGGGCTGAGATACAGCCGCGTTAACGTGCACGAACTCTGAAAATTGCTGAAAACAAAGAATTAGGAGCTTCGATGGTGTGGAAAAACCACACCAGGGCTCATAGTATCATGCCTAAGGACGTTATTTATTCCATTCATATAGCATGATCCTGTTTTTAATTAGCAGGCAGAAGCACTTGGCAGGTAAATGGCGTAGTCATGGACTAAGTATTAGCTACTGTGAAATTGAGTTCTGTACTTGTATGTCTAATACAAACAGCAGTGCGTGCACACAGAGTCTTAATATTCCCAGAGAAGCCAGGGCTGACATTTAACTGTCCCTGGGAAGAGAGGAGGAAATTAATATGATGGGTATGGAAGGCAGGGACTTGATGCGGCGAGGAGAAACAAGAAGCAGAAAAGAGGTGAATGACTGGATGGTGAGTCAGTGATATTTTTGTTGAGTTTATGCATGTGTTTATTTTCTGGGTGTGATATCCGAGTTAAACATTAGATATACCTAAAGAATGGATACATTTGCCTACTGTTGAGTGTTCTCAGCTACTGGGACACATGGACACACAAACACCACAAGAAACAACATTAAAAGAAGCCTATTAAGGCTGCAAGGTCACTTGTTCAGAATTATGACCATTAGAGCAAGCCTATTTCTTCTTTCGTTGTGCTTATGCATCATAACCCAGTTTTTAATTACACGGTAACAGGTTTTAAAAATCTTTTTTTCTTCTGTAGGGCACCTGCCTCAGTCAGTGCACACAGTTGGCAGTGTATACTCTAGGAAAGTAGTATTTCCCAGTTCTATATGCACCTGATTTACTATGTGCTGTCCAGCCCCAGCTCTGGAGAAGAATTATCCCTTAGGATGTTGCCTGTGAATCTCATCACCATCGCATCTTGAATGCTTCACAACATCAAGCATTTAGTTTTTACCCCTGAGATGTGTATAATTCCCACAGAGAGAAGGTGATAAAATGAATCACAGCAAGCCAAAAGCCATCTGTCTATTATGGGGCACTGGAAGTGCCAAGGAACTGTTTTTTTCAGACATGCTTGTATTAGACACTTCTTTGACTGTTCAAAGTGGAGTTCATGTTGGCTTTGGTCACATCTGTGGGTTCCTGGTCCTGCATTTCAGATTTCCATGAAGCCAGGCCATTTGCTCAGAGAGAAAAGAGCATGCAAATTGTGGTCATTAGGGTTAAATGCGGGTTGAGGTGATTTGCCTGGCACTCTGCGACTGAAGTCCATATGGAAATCAGCTTCCCACGTAGCCTTCAACTGCTTCAACCATTACGCCTTAATTTCACTTCTTGTAATCTTCTGGCTCACTCATTTTAGAGCTTCCAACTCTTGCAACAGCTGAAGCAGGGATCCAACAGACGCTAATCTCCTCTGCTACGCAGTGCCAGGCTTTTAATTATTTTTGTTTTCAGACTGATACCCACTTGGGCCATCAGCAAGGGTGGGAAGTTTGGTGTTCACTTCTGCACCCGTGAAATACCTGGGCTGAACTGATGTCCTCCAGCACGCACGTGGTTAAAGGTAGTACAGTGCTGCACCTGAGCATCCCAAGTCTCCTGCCCCAGTAACTCAGTCAGTCATGGGGTTCCTCCTAACATTGTTGTCTGTCCTGGCCCCTGTGCTTGGTCAGGGCAAATTCTGTCCCTCTTTTCACCAATCCCTTCCAGATTTTCTTCGTTTTCTGCTAGTTACCCATCTGCTGTGCTGATTTCCAGACCTTCCCTGCTTGTCTAGCCAGCTCCGTCTTTGGCTCTCAGTCCCAGTCTTTACATTCACAGTTGTTCTCCCTGTTGGTATTTCTCACCCTTAGTTTCTCCCCATCTTTCATCTGAGCTGTTTGGGCCAATTTGCTCCCAACTCGAGTAGAGCTGAAGGTTTGTCTCCCCTGCCTCATGCACCACGAACGCTAACAGCGGTGGTCCTGACTATCTGCAACTTGACCTTTACTTTTCCCAGTTCTTTTGGGCACAACTTTTACTACAGCCAAGATAGACTGATGGTCTCCTGAGGGCAATGACAGCCCCACTCTATAAAAACGAGTTGATGAGCCATCAGTTCCATACCTTCCCCCATCCCCCTGATGGGAAGCCTATTTCTATACTGTTGCCTGGCTGCCTTGGGTGAGGTTTGAGGTCGTTCACAAACCTGCTTCTCTCATCCTCTTAAATATGTAACTTGGCTGCCAAGTCATAGATATGTACTTGGCAGCCTGCAATAGCAACTGGAAACACAACATACACAATGCGATTGGCAAAAAAAAAGAAAAGGGAAAAAAAAAAAAGTAGTCATGGGTGTAGAGAACGGAGCCAGAGCTGAATTTTCAGGCTGATTTGAGATTCTTATTTAGCTATACATGAACTATTTGTGTTTGCTGTGGATAAACCTCTAAAGAGTACTGACAGTAGTCATGGGTGTAGAGAACGGAGCCAGAGCTGAATTTTCAGGCTGATTTGAGATTCTTATTTAGCTATACATGAACTATTTGTGTTTGCTGTGGATAAACCTCTAAAGAGTACTGACAGGAGAAAAGATGCAGGGTTTGGAAGGATGTGGAAGTGGGGGGAAGCTAGGGACAGGTTGTTTTATGGAAATTTTCCTTCTTCATGTTGCATTGTCCATGTGTTCTTCCATGCGGTTATGAACATCTCAGTGCTGCTCTTGGGAGTATTTTCCCTAGTTAGAGACTATTGCAAAAATGAATGATGAGAGCTGAAATGAATTAAGAGCTGAAAGCACAGGAAACATTCCTTCTGCCTTATTGAACTGATGTGTCTAAAAGTCTTAAGTATTTTCATCTCTTCAAAGTACATGCTGGCTTAGTGCATCTGTACTAACAAAATATTCCTAGATTGTGGCTGGTTTTTGCCTTATAGCTGGCCTGGTCTGTTGAGAGGTGGAGTCCTCCCTGTCCCATTACCTTTCTCTGCATCTTCCCTGGCCCTTCTCTGACTCCACCATGAACTGGTGTAAAATGCTAACTCAATAGAAAGCTTCCCATTAATTTTTGCCGGATTACTGGTTTTGACAGTTTGGGGAGCCGCCTTGCTGTGGGGACAGAGAAGATAAAGAATCAACACGAAAATAAATGATGGGAAAACTTTGATGGCAGGAAGAATGCCTCTTCCATCAACAACCAGCTATTAAGGTTGGCTTAGCTGCAATGTGAGACCTCACCCTTCATGGAAACTTGACTCCTACTGGGAAAAAGTGCTTTTGTCGATACAACTTGGACCGATTTTTGGGTGCGATCTAATGATTACCAGTTAGACATGACACTGATCCGCTGTGACTGCTGAGTATGAGAGATCCTCCGCTTGCAAAAAGCAAATGCTTGGCGACATCCCGAAGATCACAACTTCTCCCTCAAAGTCATGACCTTAAGTGACCTGCCTGAACGGACGGGAATTATTTCCAGGGGCAACTTGCAAATCTTGAGCTGATTGCTCATGGATGGATGTAGGTCGGGTCACAGGCCGGCGACCTGGTAGATACGCTTGTAAACCTTGTGAAGTCCCAAACTAAAGCATGTTTTAACATGATACAGACATCAGTGCCCATACCAGAGGGACCAGGTGCTTCTGCCAGCCCTGGGCCAATAACCAGGAAAACCTGTGCAGCTCCCAGCTGTCAGAGAGCACAGAAGCCCAAATGAGGGGCTGTGGAGATGTCATCGCATGGAAAGCACTTAATTTTCCCTGTTTGGACTGAAATGTTCCCCGGGGAGGCTGCTTGGCAGAGCTGGGAAGGAGCAAAGCACACAGACTATGAGTCCCAGTCCACAGTGCTGTACCAGGATCCTTACCAGGATCTGCAGTTCTTAGGGGACAGCAGGCTGTCTCCAGGATACTGCTGTCAACAGTGCCTGCCTTATCCTCCACGCACCTGGTGGTGTCCCAGGCAAGCACCATGCTACCTGTGAGTCTCCTCACCTTTCTCAGCTCCTTCTTCTCGCTGCTGTTTGCGTTTGCTTCTGCAGCAGGTCCCGGGGGCCACGGGAGGACCCATGGGGTGGCCAGGGAGCAGGGACCTGTCCCACCAACCCAGCCAGGGAGCAGGGTGGCCAGGAACAGACATTCAGCCGTTTGTATTACTGAGAAGCAGCTGAGAGGCATTTTGAAGGCAGAGGAGTGGTATTTTCTCCTTACTGTGATGCTTTGGTAGGCCTTGCTATGCCATGCCTACCACTTTTTCTATTTTTCTTTCATGGTTCATAATCCTTTGTATGTAACACAAAGGTACAGCGTTTGTGTGGACCCTTTCATCGAAGAGTTTTAAACCAGCATCACAGAATGATATGGGGTTGGAAGGGACCTCTGGAGATCATCTAGTCCAACCCCCCTGCCAAAGCAGGGCCACCCAGAGCAGGTTGCATAGGAACGTGTCCAGGTGGGTTTGAATGTCTCCAGAGAAGGAGACTCCACCACCTCCCTGGGCAGCCTCTCCCAGGGCTCTGCCACCCTCACAGGAAAGAAGTTCCTCCTCTTGTTTAAGTGGAACTTCTTACATTCAAGATTGTGCCCATTTCCTCTTGTCCTATCCCTGGGAACCCCTGAAAAAAGACCAGCCCCATCCTCTTGACACCTTCCCTTTAAATATTTATCAGCATTGATCAGATCCCCCCTCAGCCTTCTCTTCTCCAGACTAAAAAGCCTCAAGTCCCTCAGCCTCTCCTCATGAGCGAGATGCTCCAGGCCCCTCATCATCTTTGTAGCCCTTACGAAGCTGAAACCGAAGACCAGAACAAACATGTTGAAACAACCATTAGTTTTTTTTTGTGAAAGGACTAGAGCCATGGTTTCCTAATATTCATCTCCCTGGTCTAACCATCGCATGGGCTGCTGGTGTGAAATTACCCTGGTGTCCTGTACCCGGTGCTCTACTACCAAATTAGATTGAGCAAGAATTTGTGAGATCCTCGTGGCTGGCTGGTTGAATGGTACCTGGCAAAAAGTCACAGAAAGCCTTAATGTTACACTCAATTTAAATTTGTAGGCAGAAGGATTTCAGCAATAAGAGTAATTTTGCTTTAAAGGTGACCTGCAAATAATAGTGTATTTTGTTAATTAAGAGATGACTCATAGATCTTATTTTTTGTATGAATTTAAAAAAAAAATATAGATACTGTAAATGGTGTTTCTAGTAGTCTTGTCCAGTGTCCCCTGAAAGGTCTATCTGGTGTTTATGTAAAGTTCTCAGAATATCAGGAAAGTGCATAACATATTCCATTTTTAAACAAAGATTTCCTTTCTCCTGATACTTAGTCTCTACAGTTACATAAATATTATAAAAAAAACCCCATATAAAACCAATGTATTGTTTAATGCATGACTCTATTTGATTTCTTGGTCTTTATTGTTTCACTGACAATCAAAGAACTGGTGTTCTTTAGCAAACTTTCAATTATTTATGCATATCCTGGAAGACATAAAAAAGGACAAATACCCATTTTTCTTTCTTATGCTGTCACCCTTTAATCTCAGAGAACTTCTGTTCAACAGCTCACAAACCAACAACATCTGGGTGAAAAGCAGACTTAAGAAAGATAGAAAGTGGCCCATTTGCAAAGTGCTTGCATTATAAATATTTTGTTGAACTGGGCTGAGAACATCGAGTATAGATTTATGACGTGTACTCTGTATGCTGTTTTCTTGCAGAAGATACAAGTAACTCCAGGTGTGTGGTACTGGAAGGATGATACTAACACTCTTGAATTTGCAAGGTAAAAGAATGATGTTTAGTTTCAAATTATGCAGGTTTAGGTCCTGATACAGCAGTTCCAAGTAAGGTAAAATCAGAGTCTGATATTGTTTTACCCGAGCATCAACTGCAAAACCCACCTGGAGAGGTTCCTGGGCAACGTGGGTGGACCTGCTTTGGCAGGGGGGTTGGACTAGATGATCTCCAGAGGTCCCTTCCAACCCCATGTGATTCTGTAATTCTGGTGTGGTTTTAGATGTGGTGTTGGGGGATATGGTGTACGGGTACTGTATGTAGAGTGGGGTTGATGGTTGGACTCGATGATTCCAAGGGTCTTTCCCAAGCGGAATGAATCTATGGTTCGAATGCCACCCCAGGTGTCTATACGTGAAGGTCCACAGACCGATGTTCCCTGTTGCTGATGTTGGATATAACCCCGTGCAATAGTGAACACTGGAGGACTGCAAACCTTCAGGGAAACCACAGCTCTGCAGGGGACAAAGTGCACGTAACTGTGCTTTGAATTCCTCTGGCAGCTGTGAATTGAGGCTTTATATAAAAAACAAACCAACAGCCGGACTGTATTCCTCCTGCTCTCTTCTCAAGTGCGGGGCAGGCAGGGCAGTGGTGGGACAGTCATTTCCCCAGCCTTTGTCATGGTGGAGCCAGGCTGCTCACCTCTCTCCTGGTCATACGACTACTGCAGGTGCCTTTCATGGTCTGTGTCTCAGCAGCTCCAACCAACTTCTCTATTGGGCTTGGGAACGCTGCTGACTCTGCCTGGTAGCTCTCCAGGGAGAGGCGTGAGCTCCCTGGTGACCTCTGCCTGTCTCTGCCCTCAATGATCCCAAAGAAAAGCTCTGGAACAGAGCAGTTTGCATTTAAAATCTTCCTAAAGCCAATTGAGACACTGATTGCTTGAAGGCTTTACATGGTGCAGCGTGTATGGTGGCAGGAGACAGAGCAGGAGGACCTGAGGAAGCCCCTTCACTCTTTGCTCCTGTGTTCTTGAAAGCAATGTCTCACATTGACCTCTCCAAAACCCAGTTGTTTTCTTAGTGTCAGTTAGAGGCCAAAATAGATATGCCTTTGTATCATGAGATGTTGACTTCTTTGTTTAAACTTGTACTTCTGTATGCTTATACTCTATATTTCAGCTCAAAACCAGCAGCTGAGGGAAACTCTAAGGAAAGAAAAAATACTCACTTTCAGGAAATGCATGTCAAGGCATTAAAGAGGTATTTCAATATGAGCAGCCTAGCTCAAATAGAAATGTGATCATTTGGGTGAGAATATTTTCATCCGTTGTCTGAAGATCGTGTCTGAACAAAGCAGGGGAAAGAGGAAGCCAGCTGTCATTTCAACAGGGTAGGTGAGTGGTCAGAACATAAAAACAGAGCCAGACATGCCTGGTGTTGAATGCTAGCTCAGGCACTGGCCTGGTATGACTTTGGTAAAGTCATTCAGCATCTTTGTTGCTGTTTCCAGATCGCTCAGAACGAGGTAATAATTCTCATCTACCCTAAAGAGTATTGTGAGGTAATTAATTCATCTGTGTAGGGCACTTCAAAGATTAAAGTGTTATTATTATTATTATTAATACTTTTATAAATTCACAACACGGTACAGCTGACTTTCATCCATTACTTAAAACCTCTTTGATCTAAATAATGTAGTCACAATTTATTATATTAGCAACTAAAAGAGCATCTTCAGACGCAACCTTAGAGCTGAAATGTCCTATTTCTCCCGACAACCCTGGCCTGTTTTGTGGTTGTAGTAGTTGAAAGTTAGTTCAGGAGACCTGCCAAACACATTTCCCTGCCTGTCCCTTTGAAACTGAGTGCAATGAAGAGACTACATGCCAGGTAGATAATGTTAATATCCTCAGACTGGAATTAACAGTGTGTCCTTAAATGTCATGTGTTGGTCAACCACTAGCGTCTTCCAAGAGGAGTGCAGTGCAATGCTTCCTGAAAGAAGGCTGGCTGACACCGAAGGAAAATTGCATGGGCTGTCAAAGAGGGTACAACATGAATATGTGACGTTGGATGATGTCAAACGTGAGTAACTGCTGGTATTTCATGTCAGCAAGGCATCGCCCATATGAGTTAGGAAGCTTTTTCTACTAACGCTAGCAATTTTTTGAGGAAATACTGTATTTCTCCTCTGTATGTTTTCAGATGCTGCATTGCTTTTGAAAGAAGCAAATGAGTCACATCCCATGCTATCATTTGCAGCAGTCTCAGGGTATGTCATTTAGAGTTTGTTTCAGGAATTAAGTGTGTGTAGCCGGTAGTGGATGCACCAGGGCGTGTGTGAAGTGGGATATGAAATATCAGAGGTTTAAAATCTCTCACCTGGGAGGTTCAGTGGGAAACAATACCAAATGTATGTTTGTCCTCAACATAGAATTGTAGAATGGTTAAAGTTAGAAGGGACCTTAAAGATCATCTAGTTCCATCCCCTCTGCCCTGGGCAGGGACACCTCCCACCAGACCAGGTTGGTCAAAGCCCCATCCAGCCTGGCCTTGAACACTTCCAGGGATGGGGCAGCCACAACTTCCCTGGGCAACTTGGGCCAGCGTCTCACCATCCTCACAGCAAAGAATTTCTTTCTGGTATCTAATCTAAATCTCCCCTCTTCCAATGTGAAACCATTAAAACACGTGCAGAGAAATAATCCTGTGGTGTGTTTGAAAGCCTTCCACTCTGTTACCTAAAGGAAGCCGGGAACTTGGGCTTAAATATCCGAAGGTTGTTATCCATTTTACTCTAAGTTAAATTCCATGTTGGCCAGTGCATCCGCAGCACTGTGTGCACCAGGAGTGCCAACAGGGCTGGGAATCTGGGCCACCTTCCTGTGCTGCTGCAGTTCCCGTCGGAGCTACAGGGCTCATTATTTGCTGCTGTCACTTATCAGCATTACTTCTGATGTCAGCCAAGCATTACTTTGCTGATGATACAAAACTGGGAGGGGTGGTTGACATGATGGAAGGCTGTGCTGCCATACAGCAAGACCTGGACAGGCTGGAGAGTTGGGCAAAGAGGAACCTGATGAACTTCAACAAAGGCAAGTGCAGGATGATTTCCAGAGGTCCCTTCCAACCCTATGGGATTCTGTGATTCTCTATAGGCTAAAAGCAAGGAGGCAGCAGGTGGAGCATTACATCTCAGAGGCATACCCCTGGGATCACCAGGGCTGCACAGTGGCTGCATGCATCTGTAGACCTTGTTAAGCCTTCATGGCACTGTCATTTCATAAGGGAAGAGGTGTCCTAGTTGTCCCCCTTTTCCTTTGAATATGAATGCCACTCTTCCAGCATGTTCAGTGCAGAAAACATGCTTCTTGGATGTGTGCCTGGTAATATTCAATTCAATCCACTCTTCAGCGCGTTTATTAGACTCTGTTAATAATTCTCTAAAAGCCTTTAATGTTTTAGTGTGGGGGGAAGTGCTTCCTACAAATGGGTCTCAGCCGTCTAGCTAATATTTGGTATAATGCAGGTCCTTGAGCAGAGACATTGTTCTTTTTCCTAACGGTCTGGTGGTGTCTCTATCTGCAAATCATAGAATCATAGAGTCTTCTAGGTCAGAAGGGACCTTTAGGATCATCTAGTCCAACCATCATCCTAACTCTGATGAAAAAACAAAACAAAACACAAAAGAAAACTGTACAAAAGACGTCCCCATGTTACTAAACTGTGTCTCTAAGCGCTATGTCAACCCGAATCAGCAGACTTCACAGTCACCTTTCTACCTTCCATTTAGGAATGAGAAAATAGACGAGTTCCTCATGGCCCTGCTCTTCTACCTATCTTTTTACCTCGAAAAGCTCGCCCTGGAAAAGAAACACAGATCCTTGATTTCGTGAGTACAAGTCTTTAGGGGTGTAAGTGCACAGAGCTTGCCCGAGCAAATCTGGAATCAGTCACCAAATAATTTGGCTTCTCAAGGTAATGCTGCAATTTGAATAAATCTCTACTGCTACCACCAAGGTTAAATCTGTGCGAGTGCCCTGGATCGAATTACCCCTCCCTTAATGCCATTTCCCAGCAATAACATTAGCATCCAGTCATCTTTGCCTGCAATACAGGGCACCGAATAGTCCCAACTGAATCTGCTGGGTGTTAACTTGTGCTGTGGGTCACATTGCTTTGAGACTTCATTTCTAAATACTTGGCAAAGCAGGTTCAGATGACTCTTAGGCGCTGGAAACGTGTTACAACACGAGGAATATCTGCTAGGAAAGCAGTTCCCGGGTAAGGGTGTGTGACCACACTTGGCTGCCTTGCAGAGTGGAAGTGGCGATGCCAGGGGCGTAGTTTAGGAGCTGCTGTGTTAGAGGGTTATATGCCTTGAGAGAAGGCATTGCAGAGTTAAGAACTATGGTTGTAAGAAACTTCAATGATTTTCTGGAGTCTGCAATAGTCTCTGGAAAGTGATCGACCGTTTTCTTAAATTACTTCACAGTTTGTGAAGCCCTTGATAGAAAAAGGGGATGACTTATCTGGATTGAAGAAAAGACTGTTGGAGGATCGCTGCCCTTAAGGAATTGATTTGTTCTATATCCATAGATAGACAGGTATTTCTTTCATTGTGCAAGGAATAATTCATAAATAAAGAAAACCACCAGCATAGTTTCATACACAAAAGTCATAGATTCAGCTGAGGTGCTCCGGGCTGGTAAAGGACAAGGAGGCCACTCTGTGGGCTGTGACATCTCAAAACGGCTCATATCATCTGTTGGTGTGGCAAAGACAGAAACAGACTGAAACAAAGAGGAGTTTGGAGCTCCTGCAAGATAGGGTTATGTTTCCTAGATCCGGGGGACTCCAGTTAGTAGGTATCAGCTATAAGCAAGCACTGGATAAATCCTGCCAAGAGAGACTTTGCAGTGTGTTCTGGCATGCAGCGCTCCCAAACTGACCCCTGCCTGCTGGTGGGAAATATATCCTGACTCTCTGCTTCCCAAAGGGATGTTATTCTACAATACTGTTTTATATACATTCGTTACCTTCCCTGAAGGGAAGTGGCTGGCTTGTCAGGATTACCTGTACGCAGTGTAACATCAGAGCAGCTTAAAGAGACACCGTGCAGAAGCAGGAAGTCAGGATATTGATCTGCTGAAGTGTAAATGCAGGAAAGGAAAATAAAATGACATTTTATGGCATTTTCAATTCCTATTTAATATTTAACTTCATCCTAAATTGTTCTAGCATCTTAGCTGACTTGGTGAAGCAGAGAGATATTAATCACGATGTGAAGAGTTTTCTGACACTGCATTTTCTTTCCCTGTTCAAGACCTCCTATTTCCTTTATTATCCATTTGGTCTAATTCCAAACTTGGAACGTGCTATGTTTCAAATCAAATGTAGCAAAGACTGTCTTTTTCCTCCTGTGGAGTAAGGTTCTGGAATGGTTGTCCAGTAGGAAGTAGTGGGGGCAGGCAAGAAAGCTACTTTTTTTTTTTCTGAAGGTGGAGCTCCATGAGCTTGTGAAAGGGATTTTATAACTACATAATAGAGTCATAATGACATAAAATTACACCTGTGATAAGAATCCTTGGGTTTGTGATATGCTGATGTATTTGAGAGAATGTGAAAGAAGATTGCGTAGCCATTAGTTTCCCCATATCTATCCCACATAAATCCCGTGCTCAGGGCTGTTGCTAGTTGCCTGCTTGGGAAGGAAACTTCCTTCCCCTTCCTCCAGGATGTAATTTAGTTTCATAGGCTTTTTTGCTTTCCTGTGTAGTGCTGGCTGTGTGCCACAAGTAGAGACAGACTGGAGGCAAGACATGCCGATACCATTTCATGTGCCTCGTTAGTGACACCTATAATTTGCTCCCGCTTAATCTGACAGACAGATTATTTGGAGACTGGGTTTGGTGACTCGCCGAGTCATTTATCAGCCTGACGTTCCTATATGACAGACACATCCAACGGCTGTGCAGTCCTCGAGCTGCTCTTCTTGTAGACCCTGTGTGATAACCCAGTAACACAGAAAACGGTGCTGGTTATTCCTGCTCCTGGTTGATGTTTTTTGGGGTTCCTGCCAGTTGGGCTGCCTATGAGAGATGCCTAACTCATCTGTTGGGACTACTGTTGTCCACAGAAAGCCAGCCCTGATGGTCTGAATAGCTCCTCAACTGTCTTGAACCTAGATCGTGCAGAAGTATCAGTGTCCACAGTGCCTCAAGAGAATGTCTAAGACCACCCTGGCTTCAGAAGTCATTGCTTCTGTGCATTAAACTTTCTTTTGAAAAGAAAGTATTGGAAGGGGTTCCTATCAGAGAATGTCAGGATGGATATGGACATCTTTGTCTTCTTGTGACTTTTGATTTTTTTTTTGAACTTCGATTTTTTGTAAATCCAAGTCTGAAGCTTTCCTGGCTTCTGGGTTCAGGACGATCTTGTAACTAACTTCAAAACCAACCAACCAGTTTTCCAAAGCAGTGGAGATGAGGCATTCTCTCATCGGAGACAGCTTGGGAGTACTCACTTCTGAAATATGTGACTCTAAGAACAAAAACTCAGCAGTGGCGGATGAGACATGAATGGAACAAGGGCTATTATTTCTGTCCTGCATTTTCTTTCCCCTTTAGTTTCTGTTTGTTTCTGCTTCCAACCCTTTCATGTCTTTTGAGGAAAATCTGCTGAATTTTATTAGCAATTATGCCTGAGAAGCCCAGAGTAATTGTCCTAATTTATTAAAGGTGGGTTGTGTAGGAAGCTTTAGAGCTGGAGGCCATCAGGGATGGGACAGATAAAAAAAAAAAAAAACCAACCCAACTCTCTTGAGTGTGAAAGGAGGCTGGTAACTTTTTGGCCGGCAGCGCTCCCAGGCACCGGGAGACAGTCGGGTTGGATTACAGGGGAAGCAGAGGAAACAGAAAGCTCTTTGGTTTGGCATTTCCCTTTGTGTTTGATCTGAGTTGGTTCAAAATACAGGTTTGCGGTTTTAGCCATTCCTGCTTAGAGGCAGTCCCAAAAGCGCTTCATGTGCCTTTTTGAAGAGAAGTAAGTGCTGTCTCTCAATGAGCCAGACCCACCGCTCCAGGCCACCCGCTGACAGAGCCTGCACCCACAGATATCTAAATGCACCCCCAGGATTTTCATGCAGGCTGCTAGAAGGATTCATAAGCAGTGCAGGATCAAAGGCGGCAACCTGACAGGTTATGGGCATGCAGCTTTTAAAGTTGTGCAGGGCAAGAGAGACTGTCTGCGTCCGAGCCCCAGGCTTTGTGGCCCCACCGGCATTTGCCAAGCTGCAGTTGGAAACATCTGAGCCCAGCCTTGCTGCAGAGGGGTAGTGGTACTTCTCAGGAACTTCTCACTCTTTCTAGCATCCCTTCTGTCCAAGGCACCTTCCCTGAAAACTTTTCTTCCTTTTTGTTTTAAACAGGACAATGATCTTTGTAGAGAAGAAAGAAATGGAGAACGTGTTGGCAAAGTTATTGGTGGCTAGGATTCACCTGGCCAAGGTGTACTCTAACCTTATCCTTGAACGAGGCATGGCACGGCAGCACCATGTGCCTAGTGGAAGGTAAGCCAAGGAAAGCTTTCCCTTCTGGGGACCCTCACTGTGTCAAGGACCACAGCAGCCCAAGGTCCCTGTTGAATGACTTGAGTGAATGCCCAGGGTAACAAACATCTTCTGAGCTACGGAGTTACTGAGGGCTATGAGAGCATGAGACAGAGAAGTGTTCTCATCTTGCAGCTCTACCTGTTAAGTAACTCCAAGAGTGTTTCGGGTGAGCTGTTGCCAGCTGATCTGGCCACAACAAGTTGCACAGGAGCTCTGGATACCAGACTGGAAAGCTCTAGCCCTGGTATGCGGAAGCCTTGCTAGATATACAGGACAGGAAACTTTGATGGGTTCAACATGAAAGTCAGCAGGCCAAAAAGGAATGCCAGCCCTGGATCTTACCCCTACCACTTATACTTACTAAGTTTTGAAAGTACATGGTTATGTATCTGCTGGTTGCCACTGCTCCCTGCATAAATTTCCAAGTCTGAGATAGCATAAGAGTAGTCTAACAAGTGAAGGAGACCGTGTTCCTGAAGGGCAGCAAGTGGAGTAGAGATGAGAAGAGTTTGTGCTTCAGCATTGGAAGTGTAGGACTCCTAGCTCTGAGCAGGAAAGAACCTGAAGAAGACAGGAGAGGGTGGGGTGGAAGGGTGTTTGAAAAGGCAGAGAAATCAAGGGAATGATGAGGACAAGAAAAGGGGAGTTTTAACAGGTGATGAAGTTGTTGTGGTTTAACGCTGGCCAGCAGATAAGCACCACAAAAAAATGGTTAGTGGAAGGAGAATGTAATGACACAGAGATAACACCCATGCTAGTGTTAGGAATTCTTCCCTCAGCCATGTTTCCTGCACAGTGTTCCCTTTCCCTGGAAGTCGAAAAGAGCTGGCAGTCCCCACCAAGCACCCCAGTCCCATGGGATCTTCTCAGAGCAGTTCCAGGCATTTTTTTTTTTTTTCAGTCAGTGTGAAACTGCTGCCAGTCCCTCAGAGGAGTCACAAACATTCACCTGCCTTCTTGCAACACTGTTCAGGGCAGCCTTGCTCCTGGCTGGGGTGGGGAAACCTTGGTTTCCTTCTAATCAAGGGGAGAAGGTAACCCGTGTAATGATGGAGTCGAAGGGGAGTTGAAACTGTTGTCCCAACGGGGCTTTCCTTTTAGTGTGCCCCATCCCACAAGGTGCTGGACCCTCAGAATTAAGAATGAGTTCCCTCTGCATCCTGGCATTTCACCGGGCGCTCCCGGGAGCAGCCTTCTGTGCCAAATCCCTGCTCCCAGATTCCTGCTGGGCAGAGGCATCTTCTTCACCTCATCGCTGGTTTGGACGCAGAGGGTCATGACAGCATTTCTTTATTTCTGCTGGGTGGCCCTAGTGTCAGAGGAACTTATTGCAGAAAGTAACTTGAATGCAAGAACGGCTTGAATGCAAGATACTCAGCTAGTTAGCTCTGCTGCCTTTCCACTTGCTCATTCCCAGAATGTCCAAGATTGAGACAAGGAAAAGGTCTAGTGGCAAAAACTCAGCAGGGTGGGAATGAGAGCAGAGAGCTGAAAGAAGAAACCGTGTTCTTTAATATTTCCATCACAGTAGGGGTGAGAGTCTGGAAGTGGGCTGGGATATTGGTGTCCAGGCTGTGAAAACACAAAAAAAGGCTAGAAAAGAGCTGTGTCTTAAAACCTTCATGATGTAAGCTGCTGTATGAAGAGAGACCTCACTGTGTTACTCATGGCAGAGTGGCAGTAGCTGACTTCAGAGTTAGTCTAATGCTGAGCGTGTATAATATATGGCACTTCCCATACCATACTGTAATTATATAAATATAATCTTTTTCCAGGCTGACTCAGTGTAGCCTTAAATGTTATCTGGATCCTCCCAGACCATTATATGAACTGCCAAAAACAAGAGCTAAGGGACAGAACTGATTAACACTCCAGTTTGTAAAAGATGGTTAGGGATTTTTTGAGCACACATGTTTTTGCATGGGATAGTTCCTTCATCAAAACAGAAACTGTGATGAGGGTTACCTTTGGTGAGTTGTCTTTTTTTTTTTTTTGTTAACCTGAAAAATGTTTTGATTGAAAAGCTGCGGAATTATTGATAATGTACCACCCTCGGTTTTACTATATTTTCTTATAACCCAACTATGGGTTCATGATGGTGTTGAAGCTTTTGCTTTTTGTTCTAATTCAGCATAGAATATAATTCAACATTTTAATGAAATCTTATACTATGTTGGTAAACTGCTTTCCCTTCCAGATCTGCCAAAAGTCTATGTGTTCATATGAAATTATTGATGTAAAGGTTTTCTCTGAAAGTTTAAAAAAAAGAGGCTTAGGTGGAGAACATCTTCATCTGAACAATTTACATGATTTGTAAAAGGCAGCATTAAAACCCTATCTTGATACTATCCCAGACTGGAATTTGAGAGAGTTACTCCAGACCTGTTATTTGTGTGTGTTAGCATCAGTCCTTTTGTGCCTGCGATGCCGAGGAAGGAATAGGTGTGTCTGGCTTTCTCCTTTTAAGTGGATGGGGGTTGTGCAACCTTCTCGTGGTGCCAGTTTCCTTATGGGCATTTGTCATCATGGGAAAAACACAGCGTGTTCCCGAAGCCGCATGCATCCCCGGCGCAAACGCAGTCGAGCCGGCCCTTTCTGCTCCTTGAGGCTGCCTTGATCCACAGGCAATTACCGCCGCCGTGGCTGTGGTGGAAGGAGCTGCTACATGGCACAAGGAAGCATTTCTTCCCCATGTGCCCCTGTGGAATCACATGGGGTTGGAAGGGACCTCTGGAGATCATCTAGTCCAACCCCCCTGCCAAAGCAGGTCCACCCAGAGCAGGTTGCACAGGAACGTGTCCAGGCGGGTTTGGAATGTCTCCAGAGAAGGAGACTCCACCACCTCCCCGGGCAGCCTCTCCCAGGGCTCTGCCACCCTCACAGGAAAGAAGTTCCTCCTCAGGTTTAGGTGGAACTTCTTAGATTCAGTTTTGTGCCCATTTCCTCTTGTCCTGTCCCTGGGCACCACTGAAAAAAACTGATGTCCTCTTTTATGTACAAACTCTCCCCGTCCCCCTCGCAGCTCTGAGAAATCAGTGTTACTATAGTTCTAGCAGACATGATGCTCTTTGCTCACTCACTCACGTCTCTTACAAGTCCCGCCTGAATCTTGTGGCAAGTTTGATGTTTTCCTGACCCTTTCTGTATTTTCCTAGGTAATTAGCAGCTGTGCCTTAGACATGGGAGGTACCTCCTAGTTCGACATTTATTTTAGGAAACTTTACTCTGAGCAAGTCTCTGAGCTTAATATCTCACCTGAGGGAAGAAAGCAATGGGAGAAAGAAGGATGGAGACCCCTGGCCTTGTTTGACTATGTTAGTATTATTTTGCATTGCTGGCCACTACATAGGTTTCTCTGCTCAAGCTCTGTAATGTTAAAAGGTGAAGCTGGGTTTCATATTTAGGTTTAAGAAGCTGTGCCTACTTTAGGTCTCTCCACTCTGGTGTTCTCAAGACAGAATATAGTGCTTTACCAGAATTCATAAGCAATCAAAAGCATCAGCATTGTTCTAGGAGTTCTGCTTTGGCAATTGGCCATGCCGTGCTCACAGAGTCAAGCTTCTTTTCCCTTGCACAATATGTGAAGTGTCAGCATGATTATGGCTGGTGGGAGCCGGGTAGGGACATACATGGCCTTCTTGATCAAAAAAATCAATAAAGAAAAGTCAGAAGATGCTAAGTTGAGCAATAGGGCTCTATCTGCACAGTCTGCTCTGCATTGATGTTTCTGGAGTGATAGTACACGAGGATACCCTAGACCCTTGATGTTCTCAGGAAGATAAGGGATGTATCAGGAGCTGGTGAGTTGATGTGGAAACAGGCTTTCCTGTGCACCTGGCAGGACCGAGCCAGATCTGTGGGGAATTGTAGGCTGGCATGGAAAATCTGCTTTCATTTCCATGAGGGTGAGTTGTGCCATCTCCAGGAGAACTGAGTGGCTGCTGGGATGTGTGCACCACCCTCTGCTTTAATGGCTGTTTCAATGGTGTACAGTCATTTGGCTTTGTATGAGAATCCCTGAGCTCAAGCGGGTGGCGAGAGCATCTCTCAGGCTTCCACTGGGCAAATTGCTGCGTCTTTAACAAAGGCCCTTTGTCGTTCTTGGGCATGTTCTACATTTCTTCTTGGAGATGCATCAAGCGTCTCCTTCCTGGTTTTCAAGTTCGTTGTCTCTAGCATTGGCCTGGCTTTGTGCCCTCAGTAACTCTGCTCGTTGCTCTGCCAGGGATGGCAGGAAGAGTTTTTTATTGACTTCAGTGGGAACTGGGTTAGATCAGCGCTGACCGCTTTTGAGAGGCCCATGCAGAGAGCTCAGACTGGAGAGCGTAGCAGGGGAGCCTCGCCTGCTCGTCACATCCCGCTTTGTTCTCTGCCAGATTTAATTAACAGAGCCATACAACATTTTGCATTTTCTCCTTCTGAGGCAATGCAGAAGTCCTGCCTTTCTCTTGGACAGTGGGTCTCCGCATGCTAGTAACAAGGATCTACCAGCAGCAATTTTATTGCCCTGGTGAAATGCGGGCTTGGCATAGCCCCCCTGAGTGATATTCAGTCCTCTGTTCAGAGAGCTGGAAGGATGACTGCTGCTATTAATTTTGTGCTCTTGTTCACTGCCTTAGGAGAAAAACATCGTCGCAGAAAGACCAGAGCTTCTTTGAGGTAAGAAAGACACCAAGATACACGGAGAGTGTGACTGTCAGCCCAGAGCATGTCCCTCCCTTGCACATCCAAATGCTCTTTTTCTTTTTGGTTCCCCCAGTAGTTTACTCGGCAGAGTATCTAGAATAAAATTTTACCTCTAGGGCTAGATGTCCCTGTAAGATGCCATCTCTTTGCCCTCCAGCCCAAGCCTTTTGCCCTCGGAGCCCTCAGCCAGGGAGTTTCAAGTCCCTCTGTGGCTCTTGGACCCCAGGCAGTTCCCACTACAGCCTGAGGTCCCTCTAGGAAACCTGGTCTGTGGGTTTCTTCTCATCATTGGCCTCATCTCTGTAGGCAGGAGATTTCACAGCCTTCTTTCATTTCCATTGCCCTTGGTGACATTTCTAGATGCCAAGAAGCTCTTCTGACCTGCAACATACAGCTCCATCAGCCACTTGTGCAGCTCGCTATGTAGGAGGGCTTCAGCAAATTGATACAAAACAGCTCAGCCCAAATTATGCTTTATACTTCATAAACTATGAAGCCTTTCCTCGAAAAAGGGGAAGTGTGGACTCAATTCCAAGGGCACACAGCAGTCCCAGCAATGCCATCTTTTCAAGACCAGACTCATCAGAGAGACTGGACATACTGGGGGTTGATGCCAGGGATCACAAGTGTTAAATAGGAGTGAAAAGGTAAATTTGAGTTTTTTTCAATCAGCAAGCAGACATGCAGAGGTGAGACGAGGTGAGTTCATCTTTGGTAGTAATATTTTCTGTGATGATAATTGCCATCAATCAGGGTGGGGATGATCTTGTCTACTTGCAGCTGCCCAAACAATAGCTGTCCAGTCAGACCATGTTCTTTGGCTGCTGTGACAGCCAATGCAGAAAAGAGAAGCTCAGCCAGAGGGTGGATTGTTGCCTCTTGAGATAGACGTGCGCGATAGAAACCCCCACAGAGTGACTCATCCCATTGGTCTCTTTCCATTGATTATTGAGGGAAACTGGGTGGTGATCACAGGTTATCTCCTTGGTTTCTAGCAGCAAGACTAAGCCAAATTGTTCAGAGCTGAGCAGGATGGAATCCATCTACGCTAACTCTGTTTCTAGCCTCATTTGTCTGCACACCTTTAAAAAAACAATCCTTTCCAATCTTCCCTGATGTGTGCCTGATAAAGATTAATGCTGAATGGTTGTTGGCATCTTAGTGGAGTCACACCAACCCGTGCTCTGGGATGCAGTGGGACTCCGGGCCTTTTCCCGGTGAAAAGAGGATCTCTGTTTTCCATTTAGGGCTTCTACAACTTCTGCAGCTACATGGCTTGGCTTGTGTTCAGGCGGAAGCACTTCCAAGTGATCCAGGAAGAAATCGGCAGGCTTTTCCACTCCAACGTGTTCGATCCCACCTCGAGAGACAGGAACAATGTTGACTTGCAGAAAGCAGGAGACCGGACTGCTGCTGCAAGCACAGTGCAATTGCCCTATCTGAGGTACACGTTGGACACACTGGTGAGTCCCCGAGGGATCCTGCCCTGCCTGAATACACTGAGCTAACACCTGCATTTGTTTTCTTTCAAGCAAAGTCCGTCCCAAGCGTCCTTCCATAACCAGCATGATTCACCAGCGCTCCTCAGTGCTCAGCACGCTGCTGCCCTCAGTGAAGGACAGTGCCCAGCACTTCTCCCAGAACCACTACTGTCAGGGCAGAGACCCTGGGTCTTGCACGTGTGACTGCCTGCCGGACTTCTCCGAATTGTTGGCTACTGAGTAAGGGGCTGTTTCTCTGCATCAATAGATGTGGTAGCGCTGTGAGGAAGGCTGTCGGACAGCTAACTCTTCCTCCTGGGGAGAGGGGCCATGGGACTGAGGGTTTGGTCTGCACGAGAATGAGAGAGGAAGAGGAGTGTAGGTCTTCAGAGACCTCAGAGCATCAGAAACTTGCAGAGGTAGCTGATGGCAAAGCAGCTGCTGCCCATCGTAGGGCTTTGTTAAAGCTTTGAAATGTTTTTGGGGGAGAGGAAATATGCTTTAACATCAATCCGAACACAAATTAATCTTGAGTTAGGTTGATGGTTGGACTAGGTGATTGACCTCAGAGCATCAGAAACTTGCAGAGGTAGCTGATGGCAAAGCAGCTGCTGCCCATCGTAGGGCTTTGTTAAAGCTTTGAAATGTTTTTGGGGGAGAGGAAATATGCTTTAACATCAATCCGAACACAAATTAATCTTGAGTTAGGTTGATGGTTGGACTAGGTGATTTTTAAGGTCCCTTCCAACCTAGACGATTCTATGATTCTAGTCAAAACCTCTTAAAATCAAAATGGGTTGTTTATTTTTTTTCCCTCTCGTGATTCATTCCAATTTATTATATTTTCCTGACCTTTAGATTTTAATAGTTTTCTGATCAGACATTACCGATGTACTTTATTCTGAAAAAGTAATGTTGTTACTACATTGTACTCGTTTTTGGGGGAGAGGAAATAGGCTTTAACATCAATCTGAACACAAATTAATCTTTGAGTTAGGTTGATGGTTGGACTAGATGATCTTTAAGGTCCCTTCCAACCTAGACGATTCTATGATTCTAATCAAAACCTCTTAAAATCAAAATGGGTTGTTTATTTTTTTTCCCTCTCGTGATTCATTCCAATTTATTATATTTTCCTGACCTTTAGATTTTAATAGTTTTCTGATCAGACATTACCGATGTACTTTATTCTGAAAAAGTAATGTTGTTACTACATTGTACTTTTGAAATATAACTGCAATTGTAATAGAATCATAGAATGGTTAGATAAAGATCATCCAGTTCCAACCCCCCGGCCCTGGGCAGGGACACCTCCCACCAGACCAGGTTGCTCAAAGCCCCATCCAGCCTGGCCTTGAACCCCTCCAGGGATGGGGCAGCCACAACTTCCCTGGACAACTTGGGCCAGTGTCTCACCACCCTCACAGCAAGGAATTTCTTTCTGGTATCTAATCTAAATCTCCCCTCTTCCAATTTAAAACCATTGTCCCTTGTCCTGTCACTACACTGTCATAAAGAGTCCCTCCCCAGCTCTCCTGTAGCTCCCTTCAGATATTGGAAGGCTGCTATACATGACGTGGTGTGTAAGGTGCTGAGGATGTAAGCGTGGTTATTTGTTTTTTCCCTTGGGGGAGAGCTAAGGAGGAAAGGCTCCTTGCTGGTTTACCTAGGAAATGTTACAAATCTGTCCCCCTTTCTCCTGTTTTCCTGTGTTTCATAATGTCAAGCAGATTAACACAATGTTTTCTACTAGGGTGGGCATCATTGGAGCTCCTTTCAATGAGTTAGTGTCTTTGATGAACATGTCTGATGAGGCTATGAAGGAGAAGGAGGGAAAGGAAGAGGAAGAACAGGAAGAAGGAAGAATAAGGAGTAGTTTCTCCATGCGGACAAATGACCTCCCTTTGCCACCTCTAAGAACCACCCAAAAGTAGTCAGAGCACTGAGCTCTCAAGAGCAATGGCAGAAGGTGCAACGGGCAGAAGTGGTATCATCTTAGAAGTGTCAAGTGGCATGGTTTCACGATGATAAGTAAATCACTTTGAAATTGCATCTTAAGAAGCCTAATTAATTTGTCAGAGGTGGGGTAGCGTCGCACAGAAGGGCTTTGACTGGGTGACTGGAGACGTGGACTGTAATCCCTGGTTCTGTCACTATTTTTCCTTGATCTTAATGTCTTCGTTGCACTATTTCTGAGAAGATTATTTTACTGACTTAATTTGAGAAGGGCTTTAACAGCCTCAGATCGATATGATTATTGATTTTAATGTCAACCCTCTTTTTCTAAAGGTTTAGCAAAGCAATCAGGGGATGTGACTTACTACAGTCTCAAAGCTGCTGAAATTTTGCTTTTAAAGGGAGTTACTCTGAAATCTTTAATATATTGTGTTTACTTCTTTTTTTTATTTCCAGCATCTCTCATTTTATTTTCAGATATATCTAGCCTGATTTCTGACTCATTGTGAAATAAGTATAGCAAAGAGAAAAGCTGTAATTTAAAATATCCACCCAGTCTTCATTTCATTTTATCTTTTTGATGAGAGAGATATATATATTTATTTTTTTCATTGATTTTACACGAGAAGGAAAGCAGATCTTAGATGTTCAAACTTAAAATATGCAGTTGGGATGACAGTATCTTGAAACAAGATGAATTCATGGTAAGAAATAGTGTCATTTTACCTATAAGACTATCTGTACATGCTAATCATTAGCAGCAGGAGGAAAATTTAGGATGATACTCTGGCTTTGTCATAGTCAATAAGAATCAATGACAAAAATAGTGGATGATTAAAAGTGGAAGAAAACCAGAGAGGTAATATTTTCATCATTGTTAACAGCAGAAATTTGACATGTTAGTCCTGGATTGGAAGTTTTTCAGCAAACTATATCTATGCTGGATAAAAAGAATACAATTTTCCCTTGCAGCGTGTGGCTCAGTTTTTAAAAGGATGAAATTTTGCAGCACAATTGTCGTAAGAAATTTACCTCTTCTGGGGTAACCAAGAGTCCAGGGACTAGATCCCTTCTGTGGGATAGCCCTGAACTGCCTTACTGAGACATAGCACTTGAATGGCAGGTTCACAGCTATTATTTAGTGGCTTCACTTAGACTAGCATGTGTTATATTAACGCCTAAGTGGCATTGTGGCCTTGGCTTGTTTTCCACGTGTCAGGTGGGTCCTTTTACCATTGGACAAGGCTGTTCTGCCCTGCTGTTTCTCTGTCAAGCTTTTCATTAGATATTAGGTATTAGGTAGTGATGCCCAGGGATAGGATAAGAGGAAATAGGCACAAACTTGAATCTAAGAAGTTCCACCTAAACATGAGGAGGAACTTCTTTCCTGTGAGGGTGGCAGAGCCCTGGAAGAGGCTGCCCAGGGAGGTGGTGGAGTCTCCTTCTCTGGAGACATTCAAACCCCACCTGGAGAGGGTCCTGTGCAACCTGCTGTGGGTGGCCCTGCTTTGGCAGGGGGGTTGGACTAGATGATCTCCGGAGGTCTGTGACACTCTGGTCTGGGAATTGACATCCCAGTAGACTAGTCCTTGCAAAAGTGACTTGCTTTGGCATGTCCAAGCAAACAGGCACTGTATGGGGCCTTAGAAAGAGTATGATGCTCTAGTGGCTGAGACTGGGGGGGTCTTTTGTGTGTGTATGGTTGGACTCTGTGATCTCAGATGTCCTTTCCGACCACAAAGATTCTGTGATTCTATGAGGGACAAGTGTCCTTTCCCACATCAGTCCCCCAGGGCAGTGTAGTCTGTGGTATTTGCTAATCTCTGGGATTTATGAACAGTCCCAGCAGTGCCCAGGGCAGAAAATTCACAGGGTTACACATCTGTGGTGGGCCCAGGGTGACAGGAGAAGACCGAATGGTGGAGGTAGGGACTCAGGTAGGCAGCAGAGCTCCAGGATGCAAATGAGTTTTTCGTGCACTGTCACTTACCTGCAAGGTCTATGTCACTGCAGAGAGAAGGAAGCACTGAGCAGCTACCAGCGTCCCTCAAAAGCAGTTGATGAGCTGCTCAGACTGAGGGATGATGTTCACCATGCCATGTTTGCCTCTCTTCAGATTCAAGGTAGGTTCCTCACAGTGTCCTGAAGTAGAGCAGCCCCATGGGGCTACCATCTTACCATAGAGTAGTGAGGAACGAGTGACTGCCTTTGGCACGCTGTTTCCCTTGGACAAAAGGCAGCTCTGGAAGAGGCATGGTCTCAGTTACTTCTGTCTGCACCTAGAATATGCTGTCTGGCTCACTCTACAGGAATTACCTGGGTGAAATCTCATGGTCCTAGTGAGTCCTGGTTTTAAAACACTGTGATCGTCAGCCAAGCCCTCAACCGTGGCTTTGGGACTAAGTTTTCTGTGGTAATCTAACAACAACCTTGAACTTTCCAGAAAGGATTGAGAAATACCTTGAAGTCCAGATCCTTGAGTCAGCAGAATCTTTTCCAGGGCTGCCTTCTCAGCGTTAAGCTTCAGCCGCCTTCTTCTGAGGTAATGTATGTCTAACACCAGACAACCCATGCTTGTTTGAGCATGTAAGCAGGACCTGGCAGCCTTTCACACATGACAGTGAGTCACCCTGGAGCAGGAGAGAGTGAGTCAGAAAGGGCAGTTGACAAGCTTTGTTTATCGGTCTCCTGTTATTTGGCCCAGGAGAGTTTTACCCTGAAAAAAAAAACCCACCCTTGTTAATGACAGGCAGAGCTCAGGCTGGTTCCTAAGGGCTACCGGCTTCATTACCCGGAGGCTTTGCACTCGGTTTCCTATCAGGAAATCCTGGCAGGTTGGCCATTTCCATTAATTTTTATATTTTATTTTATTATTATTTTTAAAGGGTTCCTGCATATTGGAATAACTCACCCGAGCTAGGGCTACTGTAAAGAGTACAGTGATTTAAAGCATCGGGGTGGGGGGGTGTTCTGTGCAACTGTGTTTAGAGAGCCCCCATTTACTTTCTCCTCTTAGGGCTGCTTTGCTCAGAGCTTTACTTGAATGCTGCTAGCGTGGCCTGGTGTCTTGACTGGCTTTTGATTATGGTTCTGCCACTCGGAGGCTCCGTGCGGGGTGGTGTGTCAGGCCTTCTCGGTGTGTCTTATTTTCAGGAGTTATATCCCTCGGTTGTAGAAATTCACGCCAGGCAGAAAGTTGGCAGGAGACACAGCGACTCAGAAACGGGGGAAAAAAAAGAGACAGAGGGAAAAAAAATAAAAAAATACATACAATCTGCCTGATGATGGATTAAGGAAACTCTGCCCTCGGGGAGGTTTGGGGTGTTGCAGCTGGGAGAGAGGTGGCGGTGGAGCAAGGGGAGACATCCAGATGTAGGGGGGCCATAATGCAGAAGTGTGGGTACCTTGTGGTATGGAAAGAAGCAAAGAGAGCTCAAGCCCATCCTAATGGTGCTGTAGGTGAGTCTGGAGCAGTAACCTATGAAGGCAGCAACCACGTAGGAGCAGGGCTACCGGGCTCACCAAGCTGCCTGTGAGCCGGCGCAGCAGGAGCCGGAGGCAGGGAAGATTCCTTCTCTCTGGTCCTTCAGGTTCAGTCCTGTTCTTCTTGTCCTGTTAGGGGCCAGTGTCTGATATAGAGGGAAAAGTGAGGCAGTCTGAGCCTGCTCATTTTTCTGTGCAAGAGAGACAGGCCAAAAGCAGCATTTAATGGGCAAGCAGCACTTTTTTTCCCCGTTTTTCCATTTTCCAGACATTTTAGTAGTGTTAAGCCCCAGTGTGATGAGGGGACTAACACTCCTACACGTGTTCAGGACTGTGACTCTTTATTACTAGTAGCCAAATGGGGACTTCACTAGCTTGCTGCAGTGGTGAAAGGTGCCACGGTGTTTCCTGATCCTGAAAATGTCCCCTCTCTGCCTGGGGCAGGGAGGAATGTTTTTCAGTCCATCTTTCCTCCATCAGCTAGACAAAACATTCCACGATGCCTTGACAGAGCTTTGGAGATACTTCTTATTGCTTCTGGTTGTTCTGTGGCTTCTCTCCCTTGCCCTCTTAAAGCCCAACCTGCACCTACCAGCCAACCAACCATCCTTCCAGCAAAGGGGGACCACCAGCAGCTCCTTGGCACAGCCAGCTGGCACCATCACCTCACTTGCTCCTTGCCTGGGGATGGTGTGTTGCTTGTGATGCCTTCGTACCTGCAGGTGTGCCGGGGGAAAGAGAGCAGCAGTCAAACTGGAAATGGAACCAGGCGGTGGTTTGCAGTAGGAAGAGAGGTTGTCAGTCTGGATTTCCTTGAGCTGGGCTTCCAAATGGTGGTGGTATGTGTTCCTGCTCCCTTGGTGGTATCTGTTCCTTTACAAGATGAGGCCCTCATCTTGTAAAGAAGCTGCATTGGAAGCACCACGTACCAGTTACGGTTCCTGCTCAGACTAAATTGCAAATGTTTGCAGTGAGCTTTTTACAGCTTGCAGCGAAGAAGCCAAACTGCAATTCAGAGAATGTGAAATGTTCTTACCCTAGTTCTTGCTCCACGTGAGAGTGAGCGTTGAAAGGTTCAAAGAACAGGATGTAAGTACACTGTCACCGGTTACAGCCTTTCTGTTTGGAAGAGACACTGATAATATAAATCTAGTGTATTTCTCCATGTGATCTTGTTTATTTACAGAAGAAGAAATTGAGCATTTTTTTTTCTTGCCCTGACTACAGTAGAAACAAACACAAACAAGTGGTTTCTGGACACACATTCCCAAGTCTGCTGGTCCTAATAAGGTCTGACCTCAAAAACATCCTCCTCAATGTGGCTCCTTGCTTTTCTCCCTCCTGTATCAAGCCAACACAAGCACATTAACCATGACTGTGCATGGGCAAGCAGGGAAGTCCCTGACTTTGTGAAGTCCTGCCACGGAAAACTGATCCTTGAGAGAGGGCTTCCTTTGTTCATCTGCCTTGACTACCTTAGAAAAGGATAGTTATTCTTTCTACTGAACCTGGAAGAGTATGTATGACATGTTTCTGGCTATAATGGGATGTATGGGGATTGTGGATTAAAGGCTCGCCCCAAGGCTGTTATTAGCATTTTTCAGTGTAATAATCAGGAGATGAAAGTGCACCATCTAATTTAGGTGTTCATAGCAAGTCACCTCAAGACAGTGCCCAGATCTCTCTATTGATTGGACTGGGAGACACAGTACGGCAGACCTGGATAGGCAGAGAATTGGCCCACCCATTGCCCCTTTGTAGTTAGGAGCTATAACAGCTCCAACAGCTGAAGTGCTGTGATGGATGGATACATGCTTTTTAGAAGGAGGAACGTGAGATGTGCAAGAGGGTTATGCTCTGCAGGGAGAGGAACAGCTCAGATGCATGGAGTCCTGCTGTGGACTGGCTGGTGGGCTGGCTGGTCAGGAGCTTATGGGCCAGGATGAGAGGGAAGGTGAACGCAGGTAACATCACGGTGGGCATCTGCTACAGAACACCTGGGCAAGAAGACAAAATGGATTAAGCCTTCTTTAGACAAGTGCAAGAAGCATCGCTGTTTCAAGCCTTGGGAAGCCTTGGGAAGCCTCAAGCCCTTGTTCAGGGAGCTAGCAAGCAACTTCCCTTGGGATATTGCTGTGAAGAGTAAACGGACATAGAACATTAGGAGATCTTCAAGGACCATCTCCTCAAAGCCCAAGTATGGTCCATAGTGTTATGCAGGAGGCTAAGCAGGCAGTGCATGAGGCCAGCTTGGTTATGCAGAAAACTACTGACTGAACTCAACATAAAAAGAAAATATGTAATAGGGGGAAGCAGGAACAGTCAATCGAGGAGCAGTCTAAAACTACACAATCATGTAGGGATGGGATTAAGAAGGCCAAAGCTTGGCTTGAGCTGATGCTGGTGATGATGTGAAGAGCAAAAGGAATCTTCTGCAGGTATATTAGTAGCAAAAGGAAGACCAAGAAAAATGCAGATCTACTGCTGAATAGGGCAGGTGATCTAATGAACATACCCCAAGAAGACCTTGGTTTTCTTGTTACGCTTTTACATTGTCGCTGGATGGCTTCTGCTTCAGATGCTGCACAGCTGCTGATTCAGCAGGTTCACACCTACAGAAGGGCTACCAGAAGTACTTCAGGTTTAATTTAGGTTTAATCAGTGTTTTGGACATGTTAACATTCTTTATTTCAACACTATTTCGGAAGGGCTGCCTTGAAGGCTATTTAATCCTCTGGAGACTTCTGGTTGGAAGCACAAGATTTTCCAGGCCTGTAGTAGCAGACTGTATCTCTACAAGTGAGACACTCTGTCCCCTGCTGACCAACTAAATGGAGCTATGGATGTCCTGGGGCAAAACTCAGAGAGTTTCTGAAGCCTCTCTGTGGATGACGAAATCTTGGGGAGCAAAACCCTAAAAGAACTGAGCGTAACTTGGCAGTAAGGACATTAAACGGGACAAAGTTGCATGTGCCTATTAGCAATTAATTAAACACTTTATATCATCTCGTTGAACAGTCAGTCTTCTTGATGTTGAGTCTGAATTACTGGCTGACAAAAGCCCAGATGTCAGTCCCACACGTAGTCTTCCAGCAGAAGTTGTGAGACTGTGGAAATGTCTTTGAGAAACCTTGCTGAGAGTGTATCTGCATTAAAACAGGACGTTTCTCTCCAAGTCTAAGTCTTCATTTCCAAAAAGAACACGGCTTGATTGCTGTGTTACTGTCCAACTGGCATAAGTAGAACTGTATTCTTTTTTAGTCTGGATCTTCTCTCCACAGTCAGAAACACCTGGCTGCTGTCACTAGAACACCACTCGAGAGGGGACATTCTCTTCGAAGAACAGAAGACTGATGTACAATACCAAGCAAAGCAGGGAAATCAGGTAAAAATCCAGGAATCTAGCTTTAGTACCAGGAATAATTTTCTGCTTACATGGTTTTACATGTAATGCAATAAGCACTGCAGGATAAGAATTGTCTCTGAGTGGGTTTTTTTTTAGCAAAGATCATGGAAAGATTCCTTTAATAAACATCACTGGACCCAGGAGAGCAAAAGAGTTATCGGGTGAGGACAAACAGACAAATTGGCTCTGAGATTTGGTTTTCTCCATAATGTTCTATTTTAAAACAGAACAAAGAAAGGAAATAACAGAGGCAGCAGTGGAATAATAATTTTGTAGTGTAAAAGAACAGAATTCAAATGTGAAGAGGACATTTACAAATGCTGTTATTAATGCCAAAGCATTGCTTTACCTTTCCAGTGAGATCTAGATGTGTGTCAGTTACGTTGAAGATTATAAATTTGTCCATATATCTGGTATTTTGACAGAATACACAGAATACTTTTCTGGGGTTTCACATTCTCATCTGAGGTATCATCCCAGCTGAGCCTGACCCTGATGAATTAATGTCAACAGTGTGTCTTTTGGCTCTTTTGTCCCCATTAGTTCAGGATGAAATTGCTATTTAATTGATCTGGTTTGCAGAAGTCACCCTTAGCTCTCAATGAATCTACTCACTGCCACAAAACATGGGCATTTTGGACCCGTCCCATCCTTCTCTCCCCTCGCTTCCCCAAGCACTCTGGACTTTCTCACCTGAATTGGTGAGATGCCTTCATGGAAAATACGCCACTTGGCTTAGCCCAAATCCTTCTGCTGGCCTTCAGCTTCTCAATGAGATCACCCATTTGCACGTTTTAGTTCATTTGCACCATCTGTAAAACTCTGCTGGGAGCACAGAGGACATGGCTGAAACTCCCAAAAGGGGACCTGTGAGCTGCTTAAAGAGACCCCCACGGCTGCAAGGGAGGGCTGGAGAGAGAGAGAAGAGTCCATACGGGTGCTCAGATTTTGCCTGAGATCTTCATAGCTCTGAGAGGGTCTGCGGATTTTGGAGACAGAGCACTAGATTCATGGATTTGATAGAGCTGGAAGGGACCTCTAGAGATCATCTAGTCCAACTTCCCTGCTAAAGCAAGGTGGCCCACAGCACATCACTCAGGATGGCATCCAGGTGGGGCTTGAAGATCTCCAGAGAAGGGGACTCCACACCCTCCCTGGGCAGCCTCTTCCAGGGCTCTGCCACCCTCACCCCAAAGAAGTTCTTCCTCAGATTGGAGTGGAACTTCCCATGTTCCAGCTTGTGCCCGTTGCCCCTCATCCTGTCCCTGGGAACCACTGAAAAGAGTCTGGCTCCATCCTCCTTCAACCCACCCTTTAGATACTTGTCACCATTACTAAGGTCTCCCCCCAGCCTTCTCTTCTCCAGGCTAAAGAGTCCCAGCTCTCTCAACCTTTCCTCATCAGGGAGATGCTCCAATCCCTCCATCATCTTTCTTGCCCTACATTGGACTCTCTCCCTGTCTCTCTTGAACTGGGGAGCCCAGAACTGGATGCACTGCTACTCCCAGTACACCTACAAAGCAGGTCCCAGCTTCCCAGAGTCACTGTCCTGGAGGGACAGAGAGGAGCCTCGTGGCTTTTGAAGTCAAACATGCCTTTTTGCCTTCCATGGGAAGAGGAGGACCCTGGCTGGTGGCAGCAGGTACACGGCAGCCAGTGGAAGGTACTTCCAGTGCACAGCATGGAGCTATTTTTGGTCCCACAAAATGCAGCACCTTCGCTATTTATCCTTGAGTGTCTTTTGCCAGTGCTGTGTTTATTTATACGCACGCAATATATAGCACCCTCCGTAACAACCTCAATAATTCCCAACGTGATGGCATCTGTTGCGGCGAGCGAAAGGCAGGAGCCAGCCCCTGTCGGTGGCAGACTCTCTGGTGATGGTGGCAGCACGTCAGGGAGGACTCAGGAATCCTTGGCTTGCTCTCACCTGGAAAAAGGAACAGAAAGAGGGAGATGGAGCTCAAAAAAGCTCAAGTCCCAAAGGCATCCCCATAAAGGCCTAGTGGTTTTGCCAAGAGAAATAAGAATGTTTTACAAAGAATCCAGTAGGTTTATAGGAAGCTTGGAGATCTATGAATGTCAAGAGCTTCTCATCCTTACAAGGCTAAGCTGTTAGCACTCTACTGCTTATAGTTCCTGAGATACCCCATGCTTAGCAAATTCCTCAACTTGCTGAATTCATGCTCCAGTATCCTCGTTTGCCAAAAGGGAAATTAATTGTGCCCAGTGATATGCCATTTCCCTCTCTTCAGCGAAGAGGTGACATGGGGAGAGAGCAGATTCAACATCCTCATTAGTTAATATTCACGCCAAAGAAACGAGCTGACCTTCTGGCTGACCTCTGAAAAGGGAAGCTTAATTTGTTTGAGCAGGGCATTTTAAGGGTTTTTAAAAAATCGTATTTCGTAACGTTACGCAATACTGGAGGCACAGAGAGCATCTGGACCTGCACGCTCTGCTGGTAAGTGTGCCTGCCTGTTCGGAGGGACACAAATTTCCTGGCACCCACGAGAGTGATACCTCGGGGCTTTTTGAGGATTAAGCCTCGGTTCCTTGTGCTGGCATTCTCTGTAAAGGTCAGTTAGCCTTTCCCGTGTCCCCTGTCAAACTCCCTGACACTGAGCCCCTTTCCTTTGCCACAGATGATTCAAGCCTTGGAATATGCCCTTGACTAATGAGCTATTTTAGTTTCTGAGCCGGCTGCTGCAAATGGGTGTAGGTCTGATTGGAAGTAAAAGGAGACAACTTTGGCTTTGAGAACCTTATCTGCTTTGTCTTCTACCAGACCCTCCAAGCAGAAACACGGCTTCTAGCCACAAGACAGTGCTTTCAGGAGTAGGTCTGATGAAGGGAGGTGGAGTGGCAGAGGCTGCTGGGCTGGTGCCACAGTACCCGTATGAGGCTTTAGCTCTCATCTTTATGAGCACGATTCTTTTGCAATCACGATGGAAAAGGCTAGTCTGCCAAATCTCTTGAGGACCTGGCTGTATGTTTAGATGTCCCCTGATTTTGTCATTTTCAGTCTGTGTGCTTCTCCGTTCATCAGTATCTCCTTGATGTAAGGTCCTTAAAAACTTCCCTCTCCTCTCCCTCCCTGCCCTCTGTGCCTTCCCAGTGTGCCAGCCGCGGTGCCACGCTGTCAGCCATGGCTTTGTCTGCTAAAACCTCCCCATTCTACTAGCATTCCTGACACCTCAGCAGTGATCCTTCTCCCACCAGCTCACCACCATGCCATCTGTGGTGGTGAAGCCTCTCCTTCAGCCCCCAAGCTTGCCATACCCGTGCTTTGCTTATTTCTTGGGTCGGATCACGTTCATCTTTGGGTGGATCCTTCCACCTCATCCTTCCCTTCCTTCACGGTCCAAGAAATATCTCTCTGGGTCCATGTCTCTATGTAACAATCTAAGAGAACCTAACAAACAAAGAATAAGGGGCTTTAAGTATCCATCCAACACAGGAAGGATATGGACCTGTTGGAAGGAGTCCAGCAGAGGGCCACGAAGATGCTCAGAGGGCTGGAGCACCTCTCATATGAGGACAGGCTGAGAGAGTTGGGGTTGTTCATCCTAGAGAAGTGAAGGCTCCAGGGAGACCTTATAACAGCCTTCCAGTACCTGAAGGGGGCTACAGGAGAGATGGGGAGGGACTCTTGGTCAGGGAGTGGAGTGACAGGACAAGGGGTAACGGTTTTAAATTGGAAGAGGGGAGATTTAGATTAGATACCAGGAAGAAATTCTTTGCTGTGAGGGTGGTGAGGCACTGGCCCAAGTTGCCCAGAGAAGCTGTGGCTGCCCCATCCCTGGAGGGGTTCAAGGCCAGGCTGGATGGGGCTTTGAGCAACCTGGTCTGGTGGGAGGTGTCCCTGACCAGGGCAGGGGGGCTGGAACTCGATGATCTTTAAGGTCCCTTCCAACCCAAACCATTCTATGATTCTATGATCTCTCCATTTTATAGCTAGATAGCTTGAGACCAGCAATATATGGTGGGTAGCCCAAGGTCAGAAAGAATGTCTGTGTCAGAGCCTGCAATTGTATCCAGTTTTTTCTGAATCCAAGACCCTTATCTTAGTCATTAGAGCACCCATTACAGCTCTCTTCTACGCTTCTCCTTGCATCTACTAATGAATGTTGTTCCTTCCATAATTAACAATTACTGTCCTGAACTCTTTAGCGTGTACTTGGATGCAGTCTGACAAAACCATGCTTTCCCTTTACTAAAGTGATGGAAGCACGTACTTCCCATGAGATTTGGCTTCTTCAGTTAATGGACCAACAAAGTTTTTTCTGTCACTGAATGTTCCCTAATTCTTGAAATCAGCTCTGAGACAAGTCAGAGCCGCTGATGAGATTTATCTGCTGATTAATTGGGATCATGAATATAAAATCCAGACTTCTTACATCAGTCTTGAACATACCAGACATTCTCCAGGTCAGTATTTGGAAAAAGCAATCACAGGCAGCTTATGGGGCAACAGTGGATTTTATACATATGACTTATCCTCTAGTTTTAGCATGGGAATATCTGAAGCATCTACTGATGACTCATTTGTTAAAATATTGCATCTTGAAGCAAGGAAATCATCTTGCTGATTGTGTTTCTGTGCTTTCTAGTATGTGTCATGGAAAAAGTTGGCTGTCATGCCAGACTTTGCCTCTGAGGAAGGTCATATTCCTATAGCACCTGTTGATTAACACAATACCTGAAACTCCTTTCCCTACTTTTAATTATTAAGCATGACTGAAACCTCTGGGGGGTATTTCTAATAGTCACTGGAATGCTGAGATAGTAGATATTTACCTGTTCTGGCCTGCTGGGCTGGAAGAACCCAGAAGTAGTCATTTGTTTACATTAAGATTCCCGTTCTGATGAAGTTTGCCCCAGAAGACTCCGCAGCTGGAGGGTGCTATGTTTGTTAACATCCTCCTAAGTGCTGCGCTGCTCTTCCAGACCTTCAGAGCTAGCTAGATTTTATCATTTGGGTCTCTCAGGTGCCTTCTCTAGCACAGAGGCTTTGCAAAGCCTCTCTCACCCTGGAGGAGATGTTGGGTAGGTGGCATTATGTGACGGTGAAGGGCCAAAGTGGCAGAGTTGTGGACAGTGGGTGCCTCTGATGGGTTATGGTCCTGTGGCAAACAATGGGCTGAAAGCAATAGATAAGATACCCAGGGGAATGGCATGGAGGTAGATGGCACCTCCCTAGTCTTGCTTTCTCTCTGAGGCCCCACAGGGCAGAGGTGGCCATCCCATGAATGATGGTGCAAGAGGGCAGTTCTGCAGAAGGAAAGAGGCCGTGGAGCAGTGCTACGGGTAGGTGAGCTTGTCTGCAGAGGAGTCTGGCTGAGAGGAGTTTGCCTCACCTTCAAGTCATGGGATTTGATGGATTGGATTGGGCTGAGGAGACGTGAAAGCGTCCTTGGGGTAAGCTGGACCATGGTATCCCAGCCATGCCCTTCTACTCACCTTGTGGACGCCGCACGTCAGCAACAGAAAGCAAGAGCTCCGTTGACGTGGAGAATATATATCTGAAGCCAGTTATTTCAGCTCTGTCCCCAGTGTCAGGCATGTCGTAGCAGGAACACAGGATTTCAACAACGCTGTTCAAGGTTTTTCAAGTGAATTGTCAACCCAGGCCAGTGATGGTTGCGTTACCGAGTGAGAAATGGTGTGGAGGGAACCTAAATCAGCAGGTTAGGATTTTATTTCTGGACTGGAAAAAGAACATTAACCTTGTGGTTTCCCAGCTCAAGCTCTCTGTGTAGCCATTGATATTTTTTTTTAATTTTTTTTTTTAATTATTCCTGTAATTTAATTGTGGGATTTACTCTTTGGGAAAAAAAGAAACCCAAACAAAAATGAAACACCACAACAACCTTTCAGTTCTGTTATTCAAAAGAAAATTTGTTAGCAGGATATGTGCATTTATTAAACTAGAATGTTTATTAGTTGCTCATTTATTCCTTAAACTATGAAAGGAAATTTTCTCTTTCTCATTTTTCCCCACCTTTGTCTGTCTGGGAAAGCTGATAAAATCTCACTTTTTAACCGCAATTTCTCATCCTGTTTTTAGCAGACGTGATGGCTGCAAATGAAAGATGACCACAGAGGGAGTGGCTAAAATGTCATTGTTGTATGAGCTGCTGATTATTAGTCACAGTATATATTGGGAAAGGCTCTTCATAATTTTATATGCCACAAAAATAGTTTGTTCTTGCTCTGAGCCCGCTAAATTGCTGTTTCAGCTGGATATTTGTTGCAGCTTGTTTTATTACAAAATATTTGGTCATCTGGATAGTATTTCTGTAACACGGGTGAGAAGTCACGGTTGTGGCTCTAAAGCTTTATTAGGAAGAAAGTTCTACTGTTACAGTTTAGCATGGGATAGACTATGAAGGGAAGACAGGATATTGGTTAGAAATGTCAACACTATAATTTTACTCTTTTTTGGGTACCCTTTTCTACTCTACTTCATATACAAAGCCCCTTTCAGTGGGGGCTCTATATATGCAAAATATCATAGGCAAGAGAATGTATAGGCACATCCTCTTTCAGCTTTCCCTTCTGAAGGAAATCATATAGTAGTAAAGCTTAACATTTTTTAAAATGCTGCATGCATATAGGTGTGGAATTGAACGTGCTTAGAGTTCTCCGACATGCTTCTCATGCTGCTTTTAATACATTTACTTTACCAACAACATGAATTATTGACAGCACTGTTGTCTACTGCCCTCATTTCAAAAATGATGCTTTTCGTGTGATTCTCAGCAATCTGATACCAACATAATTCGTGTAATGAAAAGCAGTTCAAAAAGGGACCGAAGACCTCATTGTTCCACGGAACATATAATCTGCTGACTGCTCTGTTCAATTTGGGCTTCAGACTGTAAACTCCTGGGTCAGGTTTTTTTCTAATCTTGGTGTGAGCTCACTGATTGAAGCACAGACAATGGAAGGGCGAGCCAAAGGCTCCAGATCTTACTGGCACGCTGTTATATCAGAATCCCAATTTTAATTTACTGAAAAACAGAACAAAACAAAACCAAAACGTGCTTATCCCATGAAATGGGCAAGAAGAACTAAAAAATGGTGACGGGTAGTAGTCTGAATCCGCAGCACCTTGAAACAGAGAGCTAAGAGATGTGAACCAACTCTTCTTCCCAGGGTAATGCTAATTTCCAGACCCGGCCCTTACTCAGATCATTGGTGCTGCATGTAGGGGGGTGCACCGTAAAATGGGGAAGACAGAGATGATCCCATCCCTTTGTGGATAAAGCAGAGATCCTCAGGACGACGGCTGCAGCATTCCCCTTTTGCACCACTGCTATGGCCGCCTTTTTGTAAAGAAATGGCAGGATTTACTGCTTTGGGGAGGGATCCTGCTTTGCTTCTGGAAGGTTAAAAGAGATTTCCTACCTTTGGGTGAGAGTGGGAAAGGAAAGATGTGGCTTGCACAGCACTAGAATTTTTCTCTCAAACTATTTTTTAATAAATAAAAAAAAATATTGATGCACTGAGACCTAAACTGATTATAAATGTTTCATTTTGAAAATTGTGGCAGATTTTACCCTTTTGATAATTTCACATCTAAAGAAAATATTTAAATGACTTAAGTGATTTTCTTTTTCTTTTTCTTTTTTTTTTTTTTTTTTGTGGGTTTGTGTTTTTTTTTAATTTAGACTGACTCAAATTATCGGTATGAAATAATTTGATTTACTCCAAACACTTTTTATGGCTGCCCTCTGAAAAATGTTAGTCATCTGATTTATTCAGCTAATTCAAACTAGGAAACCTGCCAAATTCTTGAAAATTCTCCAGCGACAGGGAAGGATTATACTGTGGCTTCTCTAAAATCTAGTGCTGTTTTTATTTAGCCTGCTCATAGCTTTAGATAGTGGACAACAGTTTGCAGCGTTGGCTGATGGTTTCTTTAGCACTGGGTTAATTTTGGTGTATTTGAGGTGCTGAAACTCCTTCTGCCGAAAAGCAGGCAATGACACACAGCTCACTGAAGGGATAATTCTTTGATGACTTTTATAACCTAAACAAGAGAGAACTGGCCTCACCCACAGGCCAACCAGTACTTATCCAAGCTGCTTGCTCCACTGTACCTTTTCCTGATGCTAACGGGCTATGTGAAGGAGGACACTGGGTTCCTTACCCTGCTTCCAGCCTTTCTTCTGTGCTGGCAAACTTCTTGTGGTGTGGCTGCAGCAACGTTCCCTCTTATCTCCGCAGGTTTCAGCCCGAAGGGAGTCCCTGGCCAAAGGAGTCGTGACGTTCTCATACATAAATACACACTTTTGACTCTATGTTGACACAGATATTTCATGGCCTTAAATAAAACTGGACTGGCATACTCTTCTTTGATGCTAGACCAGTCATTCTGATTATGGCAGACTTCTGCCTATGAAATGCCAATAAAGAGGGTTTGGACTATTAATACCGCTTGGTGACAGCAGGGTTTTTAATGTCCTGCTCTAATGTAGCTAGCGAACTCCTGTTTAAGAGGTTACCTTTTCTCCTAATCCTATTTATGACTTGTGAGGTATAATTTGCAACTGACCAACACTATGTTAGGTACTTTACAGACATCGTTTATAGCATCATTTTTTAACTGCATTGAATTTACCGTGATGCTAAGCAGATAATCCGCTAGTGTGCAATTACTTTTCCAAACTTATTCTTCAAAACTCAAGGACATTCACTTTTGATTTCCTTTTTGATGTACTTCTACAGCTTCCCACTTGCTGGTCTGAACTTCTGGCTTATAGTTCCAAATCGGGAAAAAATGGAAAGTATCAGTAAGACATGCAGCTTGCTTCTGCATTTGAGCGTGCAGATCCATCCAGTGTAACCCCTGTGGGGTTTTTTTTTGCCTTGCATATTTAGCAAAAGCCTCATTTTCAGTCTATACAGAAAGTGTGTTTGCACCAAAGTACCCACTTATTGAGTGTGCACACAAAACCAGCACTTAAATGCGGGCATTTCCTCATTTCAGTTCAATTTCTAGGTACACAGACAGTCACTTAGGTAGGCAATTAGCTGAGTGGAATGGTTCTCTGATGGGGAGTGATTAATTCATTAATGTTTGAACCAACAAGTCTCAGAACACAAGAGCTGCAGACAAGCAGGGTTGTGTTTCCACAGGAATATTTGCCGGTGCTTACGTCCCCAAGTGATGGAGGCTTTTAGTTATCCGGTGCAGAATATAACCAATGCTTCATTAAAAAGCATTTCCTCCTAAATGACTTCCCCGAACAGATTCTTTTGTGTCAGACTGTGGCTGATTAGCATTGCACTACTTATCTGGAGGAGGAGTTGCTCTTGGGGAGTGATCCTGATGGAGAGAAGCTGTAAAACAGCCACAAAAAAAATCCTGACATGAAATAGATGCGATAGGGAGCAACTATTCACCACTCGTTACAGCACAGGAACTCAGGATTACCAACCAAAATGTCCAGGCCGTTTTTAAAGTTCTTCACTTGCTACCTAACTAAATTGTGACACAACCCAAACCACTAGATGTTGTGGGTCTTGAAAGCATACACAGATCAAAACCTGATTAAACAGATTAAAAGCCTACTACTGTGTATGAGCCTTCAACTGAGGAAATCCTGAAGTTGCAGATTGCTAGAAACCAGGAGGGGGTATCTATTTTTATCTTGCTTACATCCTTCCTAAAAGCACCCACTGATCAGCCGTGTTTCTTCAAATAGTGTGCAGGCGGGGGAGTTGTTCAGAACAGAATAGCCAGGCAGTAGCATTGCTCCCACCTTCCAGCCATTTGCTGATGAGACACTTCCTCAGTGGCTGGTGGCTTCTGTATCTTTGTACTCGACAACCTTGGGCTTTCCCTCTGCCACTTTCTTGGTGGATTTTCTAAGCCATGGTATTTGTGCTTTCTGCTGTCCTCATGTACTAAGAATCGTACCAGGCACAGATCCTGGGAAGGACCCAGTTCTGGGCTCCCCAGTTCCAGAAGGACAGGGAACTGCTGGAGAGGGGACAGCAGAGGGCTACAAAGATGATGAGGGGCCTGGAGCATCTCCCTTGTGAGGAGAGGGTGAGGGACTTGGGTCTTTTTAGTCTGGAGAAGAGAAGGCTGAGGGGGGATCTGATCAATGCTTATAAATACTTCAAGGGAGGGTGTCAGGAGGACGGGGCTGGTCTTTTTTCAGTGGTGCCCAGGGACAGGACAAGGGGAAATGGGCACAAACTTGAATGTAAGAAGTTCCACCTAAACATGAGGAGGAACTTCTTTCCTGTGAGGGTGGCAGAGTCCTGGCAGAGGCTGCCCAGGGAGGTGGTGGAGTCTCCTTCTCTGGAGACATTCAAACCCCACCTGGACATGTTCCTGTGCAACTTGCTGTGGGTGGACCTGCTTTGGCAGGGGTTTTGGACTAGATGATCTCCAGAGGTCCCTTCAAACCCTGTATCACGCTGTGATTCTGTAACTGGGAAGGCCATGGGGTCTCTGCTCAAGGCTCAGCTGCAAAGTGCTGTGTCTGAACAGCAGGGATGTGACTGCAGGGACAAGTTCAAGTGGTTGCTGAGTTAGTTTACTACGTGATTTCACAGAGGCCAAAACCTTTTCTTCTCAGAATGCTTTTCCCAAAGCTTTTTGAAATGCCATTTATTTATGAACGTCACGAAAACAATGTCAGGAAATAATGAGATATACACAGGCCGAGGTAAAAATGAAAAAAAAAAAAAAAAAAAAGGGAAACAGATGGAAAATCGATCCAAGTGTAAGCTGCGGGAGCATCGCAGCTCCTCCACGATTTCATTTTCCTTGGGTGCCCCCTCGCGTTCATCACTAGTGTAGCCAAATGCACTGGGGCTGGCACAAGACAAAAAAAGGCATATCCACTTGCTATCACCTTATAAGGTTAATCCATTTCGAAATCCTTTGTTCCCCCCCTCTGTCTAGCATCCCTATGACTTCATCTCCAAAGAACCCATGTGCAAATTTGCAGGTTGAATGCATAGTTTATGCCTTATCTCGGACAGTCTCAAACCAAAGAAGGCTTCCTCTGCTTGTGTTACCCGCGTGCTGGAACTTCTTGAGGAGACTTCAGAACTGCCCTTTGCCCTGATGTTAAGAGGAATGATTCCAGCTGAAATGCCAGAGAGCTGAGCACGCTCATGGCTGCTGATCAAATCGAGGGATGAAACTTTGTACTTCCAACCGAAAATATTTCGCACCCAGGCTGTTGCGTTGGGAGGGCTCGGTACCCAGAAAGTTGAGCTACGACCAAGAAATTCTCTGGGTTTTCTGTTATATGTCACTTAAGCATCTGCTTCTAATAATTATATTTATGGAAGGGGATCCATCTCTTGTGGAAGTAGGGTAGTGTCTCAGCAGCTCACCTGAGTGTATTCCCTGCTGTGCTGTTCAGCATTTGCAGGAGCAGAGTGGGATTCCCTGGCACTCAAGTCTGGATTTGGATGGCCCATTTGCATTCTTCCTACTGGTGCATGAGCAGTGGCCAAAAAAAAAAATATAAAAAAATATCTGATTTTCAAGCAAATGGGAACAGTTCCCCTCTCAGAAACCTCAGCAACTGAATGTCGAACACGCACACCCACGGGTGGGTTATAATCAGGGTTCCTTGAGGCACAGCAGGAAGGAAATCGGTGGGTCTGGTCTAACAGACATCCTGATCGTCACTTTGTGTCACCCGTAGGAGTGAAAACAGGAGGCATGAAATACGAGGGTAGGTGAATGGAAAACAGGTCCCTTCCTCCTCTTAACTAAGAGGGCAAAATATTGCAGGGAATGGGGTTTTGTCAATACAATTTTTTCAATTGATCGGTTCTTGCTGTGATTCGGGCTTCAGACAATTCACTGAAAAGTTATTATTTTGTTAGCCTGAGTGAACCGAGTTATGGATTATTCAGTCAGCAGGCTGAATGTTGTCAGCCAAAACGATATTAGCTCACCCTCTCGCAAGCAGAAAGGACAAAGACCTTACAGAGGTGAAAAATGACTTGCATCTGGGCCTGTAAAAAATGATCCTACAGAAACGTTTGAAATACTTAAGGGGCATTGTATAAGAAATCTTTCTTGAGTGGGAGGCAAAGGACTTCAGTCGACTGGGAATCCATTTTCTTTCATCAGCACTAACAAGGTATATAAGAAGATAAAAATTTAACCACACTTCCTTATTCAGTATGACATTAAATGTGCTTTTTTTTTGCCCAGCAGCTGTTTGTTAATGCTCTCACTAGGGCCCTCTGCTGCTCGCATTCAAAGTGAAAAAACTCCAAACTGGTTTGGGACTCCTAAAACAATCAAAACACCAATAATTTTGGAAGAGGTGTAAAACTTAAGTCCTCACGGATCAGGACTACAGTAGTCTCTGCCTAAGTGAGTTAAGAAGAAACTTTTTAATGGAGAGGTATCTCATAACTGCTCGCTGCAGGATTTTTTTTGTTCATGCTGACCTCCTGTCAGAGGCACAGCACACGACACAGGAGCTGATCAGGGTTGTATTAATTTAAATATTATGATATTCAAGGAATTTTACTGAGAAAGGAGATGGGTTTTTCTTTTCCCTTTATTGCTAAAAATACTTGTGAGATCAGGCTTGGCTGCTGTGGTACTCACTGCCTCCTCACAAGCAGCAGGAGGAACTTCAGGAAGGAAACAAACTCTAGAAGCAGAAGGAACCTGAAGGAACCAAAAGTTATGTTCACAAATACATTCCTCCTCATGTTTAGGTGGAACTTCTTATGTTCAAGTTTGTGCCCATTTCCCCTTGTCCTATCCCTGGGCACCACTGAAAAAAGACCTGTCCTCTCGACACCCTCCCTTGAAGTATTTATAAGCATTGATGAGTTCCCCCCTCAGCCTTCTCTTCTCCAGACTAAAAAGCCCCAAGTCCCTCAGCCTCTCCTCGTAAGGGAGATCCTCCAGGCCCCTCATCACGTCCATTATGTTATTGCTATTTTCCTTTTGCAAAAGCCCAGAGCAGGCAAATTTTTAGGCAGATGTCATGCTTATGCACACCTTTCTCGTGCCTATGAGATGCTCAGATTTTTTGGACAGAACAATAAAGCTTTCTTATGTGCCCCAATGTGCTCTAGCAAGTCATTTTGTACCATCTACCCAGTGAGTTTGTAGAGGTCTGTACATGATAGTTGGCCGCATCTGCGTCACTTGGGTGGAAGACATACGGATAGCAATGAGCTTGTAAGGCGGTGAAGGTTTCTGCTTCTGCATTAACCCATGACCTGTATTTCACAAGCCAACAGGTTTTGTCTACACAAACATCCAGCTACAGTGTATTCTGCTCAGTTTCCTTCCTTAACTTCTTGGGATGAAAATCGAGTTCTCTGGTTCAGGAGCTAATAACCAACGGAGTGACAAAGCACTAGCTGGTAATGTTATGGCTCCTTTGTCGCAGAGAGCTCAAAGTGCTTTAGTGAAACCGCCTCATTACGCCCCACAAAACTTTCCTCTATGTATCACAGAGTGACTGATTAAATTTGATTGACACCAGAGCAGGCAAATTTTTAGGCAGATGTCATGCTTATGCACACCTTTCTTGTGCCTATGAGATGCTCAGATTTTTTGGACAGAACAATAAAGCTTTCTTATGTGCCCCAATGTGCTCTAGCAAGTCATTTTGTACCATCTACCCAGTGAGTTTGTAGAGGTCTGTACATGATAGTTGACCGCATCTGCGTCACTTGGGTGGAAGACAATGAGCTTGTAAGGCGGTGAAGGTTTCTGCTTCTGCATTAACCCATGACCTGTATTTCACAAGCCAACAGGTTTTGTCTACACAAACATCCAGCTACAGTGTATTCTGCTCAGTTTCCTTCCTTAACTTCTTGGGATGAAAATCGAGTTCTCTGGTTCAGGAGCTAATAACCAACGGAGTGACAAAGCACTAGCTGGTAATGTTATGGCTCCTTTGTCGCAGAGAGCTCAAAGTGCTTTAGTGAAACCGCCTCATTACGCCCCACAAAACTTTCCTCTATGTATCACAGAGTGACTGATTAAATTTGATTGACAAATTAATCATTTTTTGAAACATAACAAATATGATGCTTTTAAAATGCAAATACGAGTGTTGTAGCCCCAATGTTATTTTCAGGGAACACAGGAACTGGCATTCTCTTTACGGGAGGGGACACCAAGCTCTTATTTTTCACCACATGCTTCACATTTTTACAGAACTGTTAATTATTACAGGCTGTATAGGGTGTCAAAAAAAAAAAGGAGCACTCATCAGCTACGGTACAAATTTCATTTTTTAGCGGTAACTCTTTTCCCCGCAAATCAAACCACCTCAATTGGAAGGGCAAAGATTGGCAGGAAGGGAGTGCTATCACCCTCGTTGTCTTGTACGGAAACCACGGCATCAATCGATGAGCAGCTTCTGTAAGGTTGGTTATTAATAAGTCTATGGTGAAATGAATGAATCCTGGGGAATTTTTAGGAATCATAGAATGGTTGGAGAGTTGAAATGGACATTAAAGATCATCAAGTTCCCGCCCCCCTGCCCTGGGCAGGGACACCTCCCACCAGACCAGGTTGCTCCAAGCCCCATCCAGCCTGGCCTTAAACCCCTCCAGGGATGGGGCAGCCACAGCTTCTCTGGGCAACCTGTTCCAGTGCCTCACCACCCTCACGGGAAAGAATTCCTTTCTGGTGTCTAATCTAAATCTCCCCTCTTCCAATTTAAAACCGTTACCCCTTGTCCTGTCACTGCACTCCCTGACAAAGAGTCCCTCCCCAGCTCTCCTGTAGGCTCCTTTCAGAACCCTCATGTCCTGTTTGAAGCACAAGACCCCATCACTCAATCTGATACCCCGTGGGCCGTTTTGGAGAACCGTGGCCACCCAAAGCGTTTTGCCCGGTGCCCGCGGATGGATGTCCACCACCGCCAAGCGGAACGCTTTAAAAACGGAAGAACGCGAACACCCCCATTTTTGAGAGCGGGCTTGCTGGCTGCCCCTCAAGCACTTCCAGAGGAATCCCTGGTTCCCCCAAGGATCTGCCTGGTGAAGCAGATGGGCCTCAGGAGGGAGGTGGCCTCAGGAAGGAGGTGGCCTCAGCAGTGGGGAGGCCTCAGGAGTGAAGGAGCCTCAGGAGGGAGGCCTCAGGAGCTCGGCCCTGCACCCACAGCCGCCAGCTCCGGCCGGGGCGGCGGAGTTAACGGCCATCCCCGCCCGGAGGCGGAAGCGAGGCCCCGGGGCTCCCCGTTTGGCCTTGGGTCGCTCCAACCCTCTAGGCCCCGCTCGCAGCGCCGGGTCTGGCCCGGTGAACGGGACGGGACGCCCTCGCCCTCACAGTCCCTCTGGGAGCGGCGGAGGCGTGCTTGGCGGCGGTTTGTTCGGTGGATGGAGAAGGGAAGCCCCGAGGCGCAGAGTCCCCCCATCCCCGCCGCGACAGGCCGGGAGGGCGGCAGGGCCCGGGGCGGGCGGGGAGGGAGGGGCGGGGCCGGATGGGCGGGGAGCGGCAGGCCAAGTCTCGCGAGAGCGGGCGGGGGCGGCTCTTCCCCCTGCCGG
>NW_015090930.1:1225288-1331824 GCF_001431845.1 Calidris pugnax
AGTGCATGAGGAGAGGGTGCTGGAGGGAGAGGAGGAGTGGGTGGTGGGAGAGGGTGCGGGGGGTCAGCACGTGGGGAGAGGGAACAGTGTGGTGGGAGGGGGTGCTGGGGGGCAGTGCATGGGGAGAGGGGACAGTGTGCTGGAAGAGGGTGCTAGGGGTCAGCACGTGGGGAGAGGGTGCTGGTGGGAGATAGGGACAATGAACAGGGGGAGGGTGCTGGGGAGACATTGTACAGGGACAGGGGAAAAGTGTGTGGGGAGAACGTGTTGTGGGGACAAGATGCAATATGTGGAGAGAGGATGTTGTGGGGACAGGGGACAGTGCACGAGGGAGAGGGTGCTGCAAGGGATATGGAGGACCCAGACAGTGCAAGGGGGTGAGGGTGCTGTGGGCAGTGTGGGGTCAGGAATGGTGCAGGGGGTTGAGAGTGGGGTTAAGGGGATGGGGTGAGGGTGCAGTGGGTATGGGAGGGTGAGGACAACGTATAGGGAAAGAGGTGCTGTGCACAGGGGACAGGGTGCTGTGCAAAGGGATGTGGGCAATAGAGTGCATGGAAGGGTGTTGTGCAAAGGAGGGACAGGGATGGTGTGTCAGGGAGCTGGTGCCTGCACCAAGTGGGAATGGGAGAGAGCGGATGGGGATGGAGAAGAGCATGCTGTGCTAGGTGAGACAGAATTGGGGCAGGGGGAGAAGCTGGGATGAGTAGGGAGAAAGCGCTGTGTAAGATGGGAGAGATGCTCTACGTATGATGGGAGTAAGTGTGTGAGGGACTGAGCTATGTGTGGTGGAAGTGCATGAGAGAAGGTTTGGGGCTCTGTGTGGAAGGACTGGGTGCACAGGGAATGGGGAGGTCTATGAAATTGTTTGGGGTAGAGGACAGGAGAGTTGGGCCCTTGATGGGTAGAAGGGGAGTACGTGGAGGGAGTGTGACAGAGGAGAAAGAGGCTGGAAGCAAAGTTTCAAAAGTCTCTTGTCAGTAGATGGATTTTGGGGGTTTTGTGGGAATGCCCTGGAGGATAAGGTTTGAGTGCCCGAAAAAGGGCTGCGTGAAGAGGACATGGTGTTTGGAAGGAGAGAGAAGGAAAATGAGTGCGGGGAATTTGTATAAGGAGAAAGAAACATAAACAAGAAGCATGTGAAGGAGGTTAGCAATGAAACAAGGGGGGCTGATGGATTGTATGGCTGTGGGGAAGAATGAGGAGTTATGGTGAAGAGGGCAGCGCTGCATATTGGAGTTTGGGAACTTATTGTAGACTAGAATTTGTCTGATGCTGTTCCTGTCTTCCAACTCGGAGTGCTGGCATTATTTTTTTTTTTCTTTTTTAATAGCTTATGAGCAACTCTTGTATCCTTCACTTTTTCCTCTAGTGATATGGAGACTACATTTTTAAGGGCTAGTATTGCTTTTTCCCTCCCACCCAAAATTATGCAGGACAGATGGCATGCAAGCTAGAGCTCATTTTGGTATGCCTTTATCCTATTAAAAAAAAAAAAAGCAAAGGGGAAAACTACACCATACTGGGGCTTTTTCTTCTTCTGGATGAGTTGCACAGTACTTTTCCTAAGTTCCTTTAAGGAATCCTTTGCCTTTTGTGCAAGTCCCAAGATCCTGCTGTTGGCTTATCTTTTAATTATTGCATGAATTCTTTGATCTTGTATAGCTAGTAAGTTATTTGTCACATGTTCCTCTGAAAAAAAATAATTCTAGCACCCATAAGGACAGATGAGCACTGTTAGGATAGGCGGGTGTGTAAAAGTGAAAATGTAATTGAAATGTATTCCAGAATGCTTATGGTGGCTTTATTGGGCCGGCTCAAGGTGTGGTTGCAGGGGCTTTACTGTGATTTCATGCTGTGATCTGGCAAGTCCCCAGGTGTGTTAATGTATGTATTTTGGTGAAATGTGATTTGGGGAAACAATAGAACAGGACTTGCAAAACAATGCTGTTTGCAAATTTGCTAAGTTGCTGCAAGGATGAGGGGGGACTCCATTTCACACAGTAAATATTTTAAGGAAATTTGGATATGGGTGATATACGCCGGTATAACTCTTCATGTTCCAAACCAGATGTGTCTACTGTGAATATTTTTTTTTGCTTGACTTAAACTGAGTGATACAAGCTAATGTGAAAAGATGTATTTGAGCTGTAATAACAGTGTCTTCATGATCTATGCTTGTCTATTATGCTTGTATGAAACTGACTAAAGTCCTTGGGAAAGGGGGAGAAAGCTCCTGTCCTGTGTAAGCAAGACCCTGTTTATATCTTTTGAGTGTTGTGCTGGCTGGAGAATTTCCAATGGAATGTATATTTCTTTTAAGTCAGAAAGTATATACTTGCTGAAAGCAACATTTTTCTGGTAAGCTGTAGTTTTCAGTGACTCTTCTGATTAAGTAAGCAGGTTTCCATCAAAACGACCTGTTTTTAATGCCTTTTGCTGTCGTCTTAGTTGGTTCTTTAGGTCTGTGACTTTGAGGGATCCCCTGTCAATGAAATGCCTTGGGCTGAGCCTCCTCAGACTGCATTCTGGTCTTCACGGGCAGCCCTAATGTGTGGAGTGTTTGCAGCATTAGAGGTGTCTGGGCTACTGTTTTTGAGACCTGGGCTTTTGGTCAGTAGGAGCAGGTGACTTGGACACCGTTGTCTGGGTTTTGCAAGGTGTGAGGGCTGTGAGGTTCTCTGTCGCAGAGCTGGGAGCTGAATGGGGTTCTTGGTGTCTACAGAGTTCAAAGCTCCTGGTTGTGCAACGAGGTTCTCCACACCCTTCCAGGATCCACAAGGGCTTCTATTTGTGTGCTGATATGTGTCGAATACTTATAGATGCCTTTGTCCATGATTTATTTTCATCATAAGGAAGCAAAACAGAATAGAAAGCACTGAGATAGTATTACTGCCTTCTCTTTGGTACATCTAGCAGAACTGTCTATTTTACCAACCTGCCTGTTAAGGGTTTGGAATCTTGCATTTGTCTGCTGAAGGAGGAAAAGAGTCCTGCACTTTTCTGTATTAATACAAAGTGGTCTGTCTAGACTTTGCCAGGTCCTTGCTAATAAGCCCAGCAGCCTCACTATAAAACATGGGAAATCCCTTCTTTTGTTCTCTCAGGGTTGGAAGAAGGTGTGATATCACAGTTAAGTTTTCCCAGGCAGCATTTACATTCAACTGTCAATGTGCCTCGTGTAGAAAGCCACAGCCTCAACACTGATGCCTTTCATAGAGAAGTTTGGTATTTTCCAATGCAGGTGTGTGAGTTTGTTTCCTTCTGTTGTTTTCACAGTTCTAACAACTGAGCATTGGTGTGCTGAGAAGGTGAGAAGGGCTTGTGCTTGGATACAAATGAGAGGTTTTGCTTTGCTACTGCACGAAGGTTTGGGGAAATGCAAGCTAGTTGGTTGGGCAAAAGCGTAGAAGCAGTGAAGGACATAATAGGTGCTGAACAGGTAAATATGGGGGGAAAATCACAGCATCACAGAATCACATGGGGTTGGAGGGACTTCTGGAGATCCTCTAGTCCAACCCCCCTGCCAAAGCATGGCCACCTTAGAGCAGGTTGCACAGGAACGTGTCCAGGTGGGTTTGAATGTCTCCAGAGAAGGAGACTCCACCACCTCCCTGGGCAGCCTCTTCCAGGGCTCTGCCACCCTCACAGGAAAGGAGTTCCTCCTCATGTTTAGGTGGAACTTCTTACATTCAAGTTTGTGCCCATTTCCTCTTGTCCTGTCACTGGGCATCACTGAAAAAAGACCAGCCCCATCCTCTTGACACCCTCCCCTTAAGTATTTATAAGCATTGATCAGATCCCAGAATGTTTCTGGGCAAAGTGGCATGCCGTGCAGATGTTTTGGAGCTTTCAGAAGTCAGTAAGTGGACAACACAGATTGTTGCATTTCAAAGGGAGGTCAACAAGATCCTTCACCAAAAGCTTTTAAAGAATCTGAGCTCTTGTGAATAAGGGGAAGTCCTTACAGTGCAGAGTAACTACTCAAATTATAAGAAACATGGACTAGAAATAAATAATAAGTCTCCTGAAATAGGTGGAATTCCATAACTTCTGGGCCAATGATCTGGCAAACAGGTGAATGATGAGTTAACGAGGTTTGCTGGCAACATTAAATTATTTGGAGTAATAAAGACTGTAGAAGGACCTTTTGCTCTTAGTAGCTGGGTAGTACGAAGGCAGATGGGATTGAGAGTTGCAGTAAGAGTTAGAATTGTTCCTTTCTTCCAGTGTGGGATGGTAGCATCTGGACTGGCTAGTATCTTGGTAAGGAGATCCCTAGGTCTTAATGAATAGCTCTGTAAAAACTTTTAGCTCATTTGCAGCACAAAAAAAAAACCCAAATGGGAGTGTGGAGGGGAATGTTAAAAGTTATCAGAACAATATGACACTGTTAGATATCCACAGCACTATCTGCAACTTAAATACTGTGTGCAGTTCTGGTGTGCTTCTCTCTTCCCCATCCTGAAGAAAACCTCTAATAGAACTAGAAAAGATATGGAGAAGAAAACGGGGTGATCAAGAGGAAGGCTTCTTGAAGGGCTTCTCGGTTAGAATGACTGAATAGACTCAACCTCTTCGGACTGCAAAAGAGTCGATTGAATGGGATAGTAGAGGTCTGTAAATACAGTGGAATAACAATTAAATTGTGAATTAAATTGTGGATGTTAAAAGTTTACATGAGTTTAAAAAAATTATTGGGCAAACAATAAAAGTATGTCATGGCCATTAAAGCAAAGATACTATTTCTGCTCAGGAAAGCCTTGAGCCACAGGTCTCTAGACTCTGGGAGATTATATGAGAGAAGTGTCACAATGAACTTTTTTTCTTATATTTTGTGTTCGCTTGTAGGCATGTATATTAATGGACTTTACCATTCAGAGGTAGGATACTGGACTAGATAGTCCTTTGATCAGACTTGCATAGCTGTTCTTTTGAGTGTGCAGAGGAAGTTTGTGTTCTTTGAGCTCTACAAAGATGCTTTTGAGGATTTTGACCATTCTTTTAAAACTGGTCCAAGAATCGGGGTGCTGTGGTTTTACAGCATAAAGTGTACGTGTCCCTAGGTAATAATATGGGGTTTTTTAAGCTTGTGCTTTGGAAAGTGGTGAGCAGAAAACTCCTCTGACAGTTATGTAGATACGGTCTCTTTTGAAAAGGCTTAACTAGTTCTTCTGATCTGCTTCTGAGAAGTAAGTAGTGGAGATATTTACAATTGTAAGAGTCTGTGATTAGTGGCCAGCCCAGCCCAAACCATAACAGGTCTCCAAAAATGCAGACTGCAAGGCAAAGATTTATTTAGAGTAAGGTTTATGAAGCTGCATATGCAGTGCTTTGTAATAAGGAACATGGAATCTTCCCTGCTGGTAGTTAGAACATGTAAAAGGAGAGAGCTAGGGCATGCTAGTCCTGATGAGGTGCCCTTTGGAGATGGGCATGATCTATCTGTCTTAGCATAACACCACCAATGCTCTTTGTTGCCATAGTTGTGATGGAAACAGAGGATTTGATTGCAAGGTAGCCTGATCCCACAGTTCACAGAATGATACGGGGTTGGAAGGGACCTCTGGAGATCATCTAGTCCAACCCTCCTGCCAAAGCAGGTCAACCTAGAGCAGTTCTTTTTAATGCTGCCTGTCTCAGGATGTGGAAAGTCATCTCTTCTTGTGAGGTATCTGTCACTTCCTCAGTCACGAGCTGGTAAATTCTTTCACTAGAAAGAGCTCTTCATGCTCTAGAAAGGCGCTCCTGTGTATCTTTCTATTGATCTTCTGAGAGGAAGTCCTCACAAAGCAGAAGCTAGTGAAAGTTTTGATTGGCCCCGTACTGGTCCAGTTAGTTAATAATTCTTAATCCTGTTGTGAATGGTCACAGTCAGGTAAGGGTCCAGCCTTAACCCTGGATACGTCATTCTCTTGAAGCTTGTGAAGGCTATGTGTTGAAATTGCATTTCTGAGCTTGACTGATTTGACCCTGGTTAAGTCAGGTACTAGTGAAAAGGAGTTGTCATGCACATTTGAGCTCCAAAGATATCTGTTAATTGCACATAAAATGTGCAGCCTGGGCAGCCTATTCCGCTGCTCTGCCACCCTTGAAGTAAAGACGTTCCTCCTCATGTTTAGGTGGAACTACTTATTGTTACGACATTTCCAATAATGGTTGTGGGTGAAAGTCTTTTAAGTTGCTTGGTGATTGAGCCAGGAGTTTTTAGGATGGTGATAACTATACAGACACAGTCATAGAAATGGGAGGCTACAAGGGGCATTGACAGCATTAGTCCAACTTCAGCCCTGAGTCAGGATTGCGTGGAGTTCATGGCTCTTCTACAGCAAAGAAAGTTGTGAACTACTAGTCCTTAACACACCACCAAGCGTTTGTTAAAACTTTTGGTGTAGGAGGCTCCACAACACTTAGAAGCAAAGCGTTTCAAATGTTAGAATATCAAGGAAAAGTTTCTTCCTGCTAACACAAATTAACTGTTGCAAGTAAATTGCAAGGAACTTGCTACAGTGACACATTTGCACTGCCAGAAGCACTGAAATGTGCTCCTACTGCGCAGTGTCCCTTGACAAATTTAATGTACTTTACACTTTAGTAAAGCTGTGGTGTGCTCCATTTTTCAGGTGTGCCTATGGCAGCTTGCTGAAAGGTTTTGTACATACTATTTTATCCTTAAAAAGTTTGTGATTGAAAGTTGAAATGCTGAGAGAGCTGGGGCTCTTTAGCCTGGAGAAGAGAAGGCTGAGGGGAGACCTTAGTAATGCTGACAAGTATCTAAAGGGTGTGATGAGGGAGGATGGAGCCGGACTCTTTTCAGTGGTTCCCAGGGACAGGACGAGGGGCAACGGGCACAAGCTGGACCATGGGAAGTTCCACTCCAATCTGAGGAAGAACTTCTTTGGGGTGAGGGTGGCAGAGCCCTGGAAGAGGCTGCCCAGGGAGGGTGTGGAGTCCCCTTCTCTGGAGATCTTCAAGCCCCACCTGGATGCCGTCCTGAGTGATGTGCTGTGGGCCACCCTGCTTTGGTAGGGGAGTTGGACTGGATGATCTCTAGAAGGTCCCCTCTGACTCCAACAATTCCATGATTCCGTGATGGTTTTCCTTCTAAGAGTGTGCAATGCACTGACCTCAAGTGCAGCACTTCTCTGGGGTTTGCCTCGATCGAAGAAGTATTTCAGTCTTACACATTTTGTGAAAATGGAAAGTTATAGTCAGCAAACCGGAAAGAAGAGAGGGACTTGATAGAGGGAGGAAAAAGCTTTCATAAAATTTCAGCGAAGCTTACTAGCCATTCATCTGCTATGTCTTTTTTTCTTCTAGAACTTTTTAAGGTGGGCAATTGCTGTCACAATAAGTGCCAGCGAGACAGTTGATAAAGACAGTGAACTCTGTGTCAGATTTGGTGGTTTTGGCTAGTCAGTTATTAGTACAATAAAGAATTCTTCTGTATTTTTCAATATTGCATAAGCGGAAGCAGTAGGGGGTTTGTTATCTTTTAGATGGTAGTTGATAATTGGTTTCCATGTAGGATATATTGATAGAACAAATCCTGACATGGAATATCTCTTGAAGTGCAGCCTCAAACAGTCCTGAAGTGGGCTTCCCCAGTAATATACGTGATAAACTTGAAATGAAAATGCTGGGTGCTGAAAAGTGAAAGTGATGTTAATATCAGCAAAATTCATATTGTACTCCAAATTTCTAGAGGTGACACTAATTCATGGATAATTTAAAATTACGTAGGGCAGTCATGATGTAATTTGCAACACAGAAGAAACCATGGATCTGCTGGATTTGCAGACCTTTTGGGGAAATCCTGAAGAGTATTTACCTGTTTATTTTGTGTTAGGTTTTCTCACTATAAGAATAATTCCTAACCATGTTGCATTGGGAAGGAAGAAGGGAAATTTACATCTACTTCAGGCAAAAGCTATTTATCCGCTATACGTTTTAGTGAGATTAACTGAATCAATTTTTGCTTCTCTTCTGAAATCCTCCAGGTGGCAACCTTGCATCAGAGTTAAGTGTATAGTGGTTTTTTGGTGGTGGTGTTTTTTTTTTTTTTCCCCTGACATTGAGTCTTTTATATGCTGACCTTGTGATGGCCCCAAATGCTTGCTTGAAGCGCTGCAGAGTATATCGCTGTCGGTTGTGAAAAAGCCAAGTCGTGCCTTTAACTTGGACACAGACAGGTTCCGTGGATGCAGCAGTGTATCTACCTCTTTGGTTAGTAGTTACAAAAAGAAGTCCTTAGACAGCTAGTTAGGATGGAGTAGATATGAAGTTTGTCTGTGTTAGTTTATTCAGCAGTAGCATTTTGGAAGGCTGTGGTACGTGCAGATCTGTTAACTTGCCTGTAAAATTGGGTGAGAAAAGAATTATTTCAGCTGCAGACTTCTGTAGTTTTGTGCCTTTGGAACACTTTAATAGCATCATTTTGATATTGTAGACATGAATTGTAATGGGACACTAACTTACTCTCCTTTTGACTTTTATGGTCTAACTCAACTGGGAAGCTAATTTTTTATTCTTTTTTAATGTTAGGTTGTGTAGTCTACCCTGGTTATGAAACTGTTGGTGTGAGGCTGTGCTGCACCCTTTACCAGACCCAGATTTTATGCTGGGTCTGTAAATGTGTGTTTTAAACCAAAGGTTTTTCTCCTACCTTGTGCTGGAGAAAGTGCTGGTGGTTTGTTGTTTTTTTTCAGTTTTAATTTTACAGGGAGGATTTTGGTAGGACTGGTCCTATCAGATAGCAGATACACTTCAGTTCAAGTTGCAAGCAGCTTTGCTCCCTGTCTTCACTTCCTCATTTATGTAGAGGAAACACAGTCTCTAACATTGTGGCTGAAGCTTTTTCTTCTCTGGGTGTTGAATCTGAAACTCAGCAGGTCACTAGCTCTCAGAAGAGTGCCCTTTAAGCTGCGGATGCCCAAGTGGCTACTCTTTACCTCCTCTGTGTGGAGGGATGTGATAAGTGCTGTTCCTGCTGTCATCTTTTTGTTGCTCTTCAAGGTTACTGTGGAGTTCGAGCTGTGCTTGAACTTTTTACTGCTTGAGGAACACTTTTGTGGAGAAGCTGTGCGATGTGTCTTCTTTTGTTAGTGATTTGGCAGAGCAAAACAGAAATGGCCAAGGTGCCTGGGTCTGAATATCTCTGGAGATATTCAAAACCCACCTGGATTTTGAATCCTAGTGGGTGAACCTGCTTTGGCAGGCAGTTGCACGAGATAATCTCCAGAGGTCCTTTCCAACCCCATATCATTCTGCATTCAGCAGGCATGCCTGAGACTGTGCTGTATGGAGCAGGCATGAGGACAGCTGCTCTTGGACACTCGAGCAACAGTCACTGTAGTTCAGCACTTGAGGAATGTGGGGTTATGGGCTGGGTCTGGACCTGCGTAAGCTTTGAGTATCATCAAGTTTCATAGAATCACAGAATGGTTAGAGTTGGAGGGGACCCTAAAGATCCTCAAGTTCCAACCCCCCTGCCATGGGCAGGGACACCTCCCACCAGACCAGGTTGCTCCAAGCCCCATCCAGCCTGGCCTTGAACCCCTCCAGGGATGGGGCAGCCACAACTTCCCTGGGCAACCTGTTCCATTGTCTCACCACCCTCACAGCAAAGAATTTCTTTCTGGTATCTAATCTAAATCTCCCCTCTTCCAACTTAAAACCATTATCCCTTGTCCTGTAGCTCCACTTCCTGACAAAGAGTCCCTCCCCAGCTCTCCTGTAGGCTCCCTTCAGGTACTAAAAGGCCATCATAAGGTCTCCTTGGAGCCTTCTCTTCTCCAGGCTGAACAGGTGTATGATCTCCTGCATCTTTAATTATCTTCTTTTGGTGCCTTGTGGCACTTATAGTCCACTAAGAGGACCACAAAAAAACCTGAGTAGCTGTGCTTTTGAGCTGCTTAACAAATCTCTCCACGCCATCTGTTGTGGTGGTTTTGGCAGTTGATAGTTGGACCTGATGATCTTAAAGGTCCCTTCCAACCTAGACGATTCTATGCAAACTTCATGCAAGCCTCCAAAGCTACCTTGAAGAGGAGAGAAGGCTTCAGTTATGCAAAGCTGAGAATCTGAGTTAGTTTCTAAAAAATGATCAGTAGGTGACAATGCACCTCGGGAAGTGCCACTTCATGCAGGAGGGGGTTTGAGTTGGCTTAGGGGAATGTTAGTGTTAATGTTGAATATTTGGCAGGCAGTACTTGCAAACACCAAATACTTCTCAGATATATTTTTTGTATGTCTTGAAAGCTGAATGTGGAAACGCAAAAGCCTTTTTAATTCGCTTTTGAAGTTGTAGAGGGAAGAATGGAAAAGGTCAAGAAATGTAAAAAATTTAGTTAAGCTGGGCTGTTAATTTGGTTGTGCCTAGAGATTGCTGTTCCTCTCCTTTGTAATTTTTTAATGACTAGCTTTGTAGGGTTTTTCTGTCTTAAAAGAAAAAAAAGAGAACAGTGAAATCAAATTTATTTAAAGAGTTTATCGCTTTATTACCCGGCTGAAGAGTTGCATTAATGAGTTTGGTTTGCATTCTGGATGTAAAGATTGAAGCTGATGGCGAGACTTCATAGTCAATGGCAACATTAGTTTGCAGTTCTGAGAGTGTAAGCGCTCAGCAGACTAGTTTTCTGACAGTTTTCAAAGCCCAATACTAATTAGAGACATACAGTTTTCCCAGTTAACTCCCTGAGAAATGGGCACATCAATTCTGATAACAGAATCTGTCTTTCAGATAGCTCTGCTGGTATCTGCTGCAGACTCTGTAGCTTCCAAAAAAATGACTCTTATGTACATTGTTATATCTTGACGTCTAATGAAGAAGGATTTTAAAGAACAAAACAGCTGAAATCTCAGCTTACTTTTATTTTGTTTGCATTCTTTCTGAATTTTAGCTTCTGAGTTAAATTACTTTGTTAATAGTGGTATTTATTGCCTCTCTGAGGTTGTTTTTGCATAAGCTTTTTGGTAGCAACAGGGAAACCTGTGAAGGAATGATGTAGCTGTTTTGAAAATGATTGAAAAGCTATGGAAGAAAAGGAACATAAAACTATTGCCACTTGATACTTTTTTTTTCCAGGTAAACCACTATTATTAAATGTACACCAAAAATGCTAGGTATGCCAACGCAGTTTGGTAACCTCTCTCTGTTTCTCCTCATCGATTGGTTTTGGAGCATTTGTGGAAATATGAGACTGTGCCTCTAAGAATGGCAAGGAGACATTGCTGTCTGTGATAGTCTGAAGCAAATACAGAGTTGGGAGGGTTACCTCTGTGTCCAGTGAGAAAATCAGTATTGAATATTTTTCATTTCCAATTAGGATGTTCAGCTGAAGTACTTAAACTGTGGGGCATTTACAGGAGAGCTTCTGATTATTGTTTGTTGAAAGGATCTGTTAATGAAGTGAAGGTGAAGTCAGTTTCTGTTGTGGATAGCACTGGAAACCTAATTTAAAGGTTGTATGGAGAATTAAGCTTTGAAGGTTTATAGACAATAATTCTATAGGAATATTAGCTTTTCTGTTGGGTTTTTTTTTTTTACACTGATGTATGTTAAATGCAGCTGAGAGGAGACTAGCTAAGAAAGTCTAATCAGAGTGAACAATTTAGTCACAGTTTCTCATCATGTCTACCTGCTATGGAAGTATCTTATTCAGGTGTGTAGGAGAAACGGCCTTGAATTGCTTTCAGCTTCACTCCTCTGTATGTTTCTATCCCAAAGCCATTCTAGTTTGTCCTAGAGAGCTGGTGTCGGGTGAGAAAACATCGCTACAACAATTTCAGGGAAAACTGTAGGCATCATAGGGAACAAGGAGTCTTTTTTCCCTATTGTTAAGAGCAGAATACCTGAATTACCTACAAGTCCAATGACTAACAAATTACTTTCGATACTGTGCAATTTAGCTTTTTGGTCTCACTTGCTGTTTAGCTGATAGATTTGAATATCCTGCTTTAGGTAGCCTGATTGTTTTCTTTTAAAAAAAAAACACAAAACTTTCCGCTTTAGTGCGAGACTGTTTCTGTCCCTGCTAGTTTAATTCCCTGTTCTGCAAGATTGGTTTGTGTGAGTAGTTCCATTGACTCCTAGCAGACTCTGCATTCAGGCTCCTCAGCATTGGCACAGATGCATAAACCAGCCTCTAGTTTATGCTGATTTATAACTCAGATTTATTTTAGTTTCCCAACTTTTCAGGGTGTAAACATAGCAGGTCCAGACTTGCAGTTTTTGTAGTCCAAGTGTCACTGTGTGTGCCTAATGTTAAACTGAAGTTATTTTAAAGTAGGTGTTATGTCTGTAGTAGCCAACACAGCATTGAATGCTAAACATGGTTTATGTTCTGTAGTGCCAGTAATTAGCTATTGAAGTTCGGTCTTGAATATTCTTCAGATGAAAAATATTAACTAAGCAATAGTTTTATCATTTATTCTGAGAAATATTTTCCAATATTGATTTTCATGTTCTGCCTAAAATGGGGTTGTGACACTTCTGTGCTTGCTTTAGAGCTGAGATTGGGAGGGTTTATGGAGCCATGTAATTCTTATGGTATCCCGAGGAAGAAATAAATTGCACAGGATTTGCACTTGATGTCTTAAGCCCTTCAAGCACTTCTGTTGCCCTTTTTAATCTAATTTGGCATGTTGTAAATTATGCTGAATAGGTTTTCTTTTAGCATTTAAACTCAAGTACTGTATTTGACATGTCTGTTTATTTTGTGTGTTGTTTTTTTTTTTCCCCTAATAGGTGCAGGCAAAACACCGACTTTAGGAGGAGGATTCCATGCCAATCTGGGAAAAGAGTCACGAGCACAAACTCTACAGAATGGTACTTGCAAGCTTTACTCTTGTTGATACGACTTTTTTTTTAATTAATATGGTTGATTACAATTAATTTTTAGTTTTGAATGTGACCTCAGAACCTTGGCAGGCCACTTGTTAGTCAGTAGACAAGTCTGCCTGGCGCTGATTTTACATTGTGCTCTCATTTGATTGTTATACGTGATTTATGAGGTCAGGTAGCTGGGCTGACAAAGGATAATGGCACCTGACAATACTATTGTAGTTCAAAAGGGCTTTTTCAAGGTTGACACGTCCATTGCACCTTTTTATTATCTATTAACCTATTGTGGCTTTTTATTTTATTGGTTTTCAGGGTTCTTGGAATGCTTTATGCATGTTTATTTTTAAGTATAATTGTTCAAATACACTGCAGAAAACCAAAAGTAAGTGTGAGATAACACATATATTTATGCACACTTCATGGGGGTTGGATTAGATGATCTCCAGAGGTCCCTTCCAACCCCATATGATCCTGTGATCATGTGCTTAATGTGTGACTGTTTAACAGAGATGGGGGAAAATGGAAAAAATATTTTTAGTGTCCAAAGAATAATTAAATAAATATTATCATTACATTCTATACATTTTAATTGAGATCTAAATAACCTACACTCTTAAAGGAGTGTGAATAAAACCAGCTTTTATTCTAGAAACAGAATGGTCTTCCAATTTCAATTGCTGTTACTCATAACAATGGACAGGAATTGACATTTTTTGACTAATTAATACTCTTGTCTCATGACTCTTGGAGATGACAGCTGATGGACTGTCATATCAAAGACTCAGAAGCTGACAAGTAATTAACAAAGGGATGTAGATGGGTTTTATTCATATGGTGCTCACTTTAGGGAGATATTATTTTCCTAAATTAAAGTCTTAGACTTGCAGCTCAAACACAGAAAGTCTTGGCTGATAGGTATACGAAGGGTGATATTGATCTGATATTATGTTTGCATAGGTATAGAAAGGTTAAGATTGATCTGTGTTATTGAAATATAGTCAGATTGCCTTACTCAGCATTATTCAGCTGATTTATATACAGAATGTTTTATTCGGCTGTTTGTACTGAACAGTACCTGGCCCTGCTTGTTTGGCAGAGTACAGCTTGTACTTCATGTGAGCTCATTTCAGTGTCAAGTCCAAAGTTACTATCTGACAAGTTTTAAAAATGCCTGTATAAAGTGCAACCTGTATAAGCAGTGGAATAAAACCCCTAGAATACCTTTTACGATTCGTGAAGTTTGTCTTTGGATGAAGGTGCTTTAATGAAAATTGTAATTTTGCACAGGCATTTTAAAAATAAATTGGCTCGTGGTGTGTAAGAACTCCCCAGTTCCTTGTCTTTAATTGTAGAAAAGTAAAATGCTGAAGGGAGAAATTGCTGTCCTGTTGCTTCTTGGAGTGTTTGAATCCTTCAAAAACCCTTTTGGTTATGCTGAAAGGTGATCGCGATTGAAGGCAGTGAAGTCGTTTCTCTGGGATCTAAACTCGGCTTCTTTCTTGGATGTTTGCTGAGGAATATATCTGAGTATCTTCCTTCCCTGCAGGGCTCCTCTAATCATATGCAATGATTCTGACTTGGCTAAAGCCTATCAGCATCATATAAAAGAAATTATAGTTGTTTGAAAGGAAATAATCTCAGAAACGGTTTTGAAACAGGAAAATCATTTATCTTTTTACCTATACCTGTCTGAGGCTCTCTACCTCAAAAAAAAAAAAAGGGGAAGGTTTTCTTCTCCTTTTTGTGGCTGTTCTTTATATAGGAAAAAAGTATTTGCTCTTTGATTTCTATAGCCGACCTTCATTTGTCATGCTGCCAATCTGTCTCTGGGAAAGTTCTTTTCAATGAGCTAAGTGATGTTCTTGCTCAGTCCCAGGCATGACAACAGCAGCTGATATTTCAGGTAGAGCAATTGGTGTTTGAAAGGCTTTTTCTTTCTGCTGCTGTATAATGAGCTAGTTGTCTGCTGCATTTAATCACACTTCGAGCTTTACATAGTTTTTAATTGCAAATTGAGTGATGGCAGTGAATTTACAAAATCTCACCCTGTCACTGTGTACCCATGATCGTGGCTGGTTTTTTGGTGAAATTATGTTACTATCTGTTGGGCTTAGGCTTGAAAGTGTAGCAAGGTAAATGAATGTACTGGATATATTTTAAAGAAAAAGTATGGGCTTGCCCACTGGGTGAAACTGAAATTGACCGTATTAAAAATGAGGAGTTGTCCTGGGAGCACTACGCTGTCTGATCAGAAAAAAAATGCTGAGCTACTTCTTTGTTTGCTGGTACTGCTCTGTTTGCACTTCCAAAGTTAACTGAGTTGCAAATGAACTGCTGAAATTAGCTCCTGTCAGGATGCTGGAGCAGAACAGCCTGTGACTGAGCTTCAGGAGGTCTATTCCTGCGACTGACTGGTCGCTCTTACGTCACAGCTGCGTGCTGCCTTCAGTGGCGTAAGCACATGATTTTCTTCTGTGTGATGCTCTACGTAGGCTCTTGCCAAAGGGAAGAACCAGCTGGACAGGCTGGAGAGGTGGGCTCGTGCAAATCGGATGAAGTTCAACCAAGCCAAGTGCAGGGTCCTGCACCTGGGACGTGGCAATCCCAGGCACAAATACAGGTTGGGCAAAGAACGTCTGGAGAGCAGCCCTGAGGAGAAGGACTTGGGGTTGTGGGTGGATGATAAGCTCAACATGAGCCAGCAATGTGCACTGCCAGCCCAGAAAGCCAACCCCATCCTGGCCTGCATCAAAAGAAGTGTGGCCAGCAGGTCACGGGAGGTGATTCCGCCCCTCTACTCTGCTCTGGTGAGACCACACCTGGAGCACTGTGTCCAGCTTTGGAGTCCTCGACACAGGAAGGACATAGACCTGTTGGAATGGGTCCAGCGGAGGGCCACGAAGATGCTCAGAGGGCTGGAGCACCTCTGCTGTGAAAACAGGCTGAGAGAGCTGGGGTTGTTCAGCCTGGAGAAGAGAAGGCTCCGGAGAGACGTTAGAGCAGCCTTCCAATATCTGAAGGGAGCTACAGGAGAGCTGGGGAGGGGAATTTAAATTGGAAGAGGGGAGATTTAGATTAGATACCAGAAAGAAATTCTTTGCTGTGAGGGTGGTGAGACACTGGAACAGGTTGACCAGGGAGGTTGTGGCTGCCCCATCCCTGGAGGGGTTCAAGGCCAGGCTGGATGGGGCTTGGAGCAACCTGGTCTGGTGGGAGGTGTCCCTGCCTGTGGCAGGGGCGTTGGAACTCGATGATGTTTAAGGTCCCTTCTAACTCTAACCATTCTATGATAACCTGACTCTGGAAAGCAGAGATGGGTGGTGGAGCCTGGATTGCTCTGGAAGTTGTCCCCAGTGTGTTTGAGAGCAGCTGAGAACGTGTGTGGTCTGAGAGCGCTGGTAGGTCTCACACTCTGCCTGCCTGCACTTGCCAGCAACCTGCAGGTTTGACAGGATACGGGGAAAAGTCCAACAATGGAGCAAGGACTTGTGTTTTTTTGTTGTTTGTTTTTTTTTTTTTAAAAAAAAACCCAGCAACCTCCCCCTTTTAGGATGGTGATAACTATACAGACACAGTCATAGAAATGGGAGGCTACAAGGGGCATTGACAGCATTAGTCCAACTTCAGCCCTGAGTCAGGATTGCGTGGAGTTCATGGCTCTTCTACAGCAAAGAAAGTTGTGAACTACTAGTCCTTAACACACCACCAAGCGTTTGTTAAAACTTTTGGTGTAGGAGGCTCCACAACACTTAGAAGCAAAGCGTTTCAAATGTTAGAATATCAAGGAAAAGTTTCTTCCTGCTAACACAAATTAACTGTTGCAAGTAAATTGCAAGGAACTTGCTACAGTGACACATTTGCACTGCCAGAAGCACTGAAATGTGCTCCTACTGCGCAGTGTCCCTTGACAAATTTAATGTACTTTACACTTTAGTAAAGCTGTGGTGTGCTCCATTTTTCAGGTGTGCCTATGGCAGCTTGCTGAAAGGTTTTGTACATACTATTTTATCCTTAAAAAGTTTGTGATTGAAAGTTGAAATGCTGAGAGAGCTGGGGCTCTTTAGCCTGGAGAAGAGAAGGCTGAGGGGAGACCTTAGTAATGCTGACAAGTATCTAAAGGGTGGGATGAGGGAGGATGGAGCCGGACTCTTTTCAGTGGTTCCCAGGGACAGGACGAGGGGCAACAGGCACAAGCTGGACCATGGGAAGTTCCACTCCAATCTGAGGAAGAACTTCTTTGGGGTGAGGGTGGCAGAGCCCTGGAAGAGGCTGCCCAGGGAGGGTGTGGAGTCCCCTTCTCTGGAGATCTTCAAGCCCCACCTGGATGCCGTCCTGAGTGATGTGCTGTGGGCCACCCTGCTTTGGTAGGGGAGTTGGACTGGATGATCTCTAGAAGGTCCCCTCTGACTCCAACAATTCCATGATTCCGTGATGGTTTTCCTTCTAAGAGTGTGCAATGCACTGACCTCAAGTGCAGCACTTCTCTGGGGTTTGCCTCGATCGAAGAAGTATTTCAGTCTTACACATTTTGTGAAAATGGAAAGTTATAGTCAGCAAACCGGAAAGAAGAGAGGGACTTGATAGAGGGAGGAAAAAGCTTTCATAAAATTTCAGCGAAGCTTACTAGCCATTCATCTGCTATGTCTTTTTTTCTTCTAGAACTTTTTAAGGTGGGCAATTGCTGTCACAATAAGTGCCAGCGAGACAGTTGATAAAGACAGTGAACTCTGTGTCAGATTTGGTGGTTTTGGCTAGTCAGTTATTAGTACAATAAAGAATTCTTCTGTATTTTTCAATATTGCATAAGCGGAAGCAGTAGGGGGTTTGTTATCTTTTAGATGGTAGTTGATAATTGGTTTCCATGTAGGATATATTGATAGAACAAATCCTGACATGGAATATCTCTTGAAGTGCAGCCTCAAACAGTCCTGAAGTGGGCTTCCCCAGTAATATACGTGATAAACTTGAAATGAAAATGCTGGGTGCTGAAAAGTGAAAGTGATGTTAATATCAGCAAAATTCATATTGTACTCCAAATTTCTAGAGGTGACACTAATTCATGGATAATTTAAAATTACGTAGGGCAGTCATGATGTAATTTGCAACACAGAAGAAACCATGGATCTGCTGGATTTGCAGACCTTTTGGGGAAATCCTGAAGAGTATTTACCTGTTTATTTTGTGTTAGGTTTTCTCACTATAAGAATAATTCCTAACCATGTTGCATTGGGAAGGAAGAAGGGAAATTTACATCTACTTCAGGCAAAAGCTATTTATCCGCTATACGTTTTAGTGAGATTAACTGAATCAATTTTTGCTTCTCTTCTGAAATCCTCCAGGTGGCAACCTTGCATCAGAGTTAAGTGTATAGTGGTTTTTTGGTGGTGGTGTTTTTTTTTTTTTTCCCCTGACATTGAGTCTTTTATATGCTGACCTTGTGATGGCCCCAAATGCTTGCTTGAAGCGCTGCAGAGTATATCGCTGTCGGTTGTGAAAAAGCCAAGTCGTGCCTTTAACTTGGACACAGACAGGTTCCGTGGATGCAGCAGTGTATCTACCTCTTTGGTTAGTAGTTACAAAAAGAAGTCCTTAGACAGCTAGTTAGGATGGAGTAGATATGAAGTTTGTCTGTGTTAGTTTATTCAGCAGTAGCATTTTGGAAGGCTGTGGTACGTGCAGATCTGTTAACTTGCCTGTAAAATTGGGTGAGAAAAGAATTATTTCAGCTGCAGACTTCTGTAGTTTTGTGCCTTTGGAACACTTTAATAGCATCATTTTGATATTGTAGACATGAATTGTAATGGGACACTAACTTACTCTCCTTTTGACTTTTATGGTCTAACTCAACTGGGAAGCTAATTTTTTATTCTTTTTTAATGTTAGGTTGTGTAGTCTACCCTGGTTATGAAACTGTTGGTGTGAGGCTGTGCTGCACCCTTTACCAGACCCAGATTTTATGCTGGGTCTGTAAATGTGTGTTTTAAACCAAAGGTTTTTCTCCTACCTTGTGCTGGAGAAAGTGCTGGTGGTTTGTTGTTTTTTTTCAGTTTTAATTTTACAGGGAGGATTTTGGTAGGACTGGTCCTATCAGATAGCAGATACACTTCAGTTCAAGTTGCAAGCAGCTTTGCTCCCTGTCTTCACTTCCTCATTTATGTAGAGGAAACACAGTCTCTAACATTGTGGCTGAAGCTTTTTCTTCTCTGGGTGTTGAATCTGAAACTCAGCAGGTCACTAGCTCTCAGAAGAGTGCCCTTTAAGCTGCGGATGCCCAAGTGGCTACTCTTTACCTCCTCTGTGTGGAGGGATGTGATAAGTGCTGTTCCTGCTGTCATCTTTTTGTTGCTCTTCAAGGTTACTGTGGAGTTCGAGCTGTGCTTGAACTTTTTACTGCTTGAGGAACACTTTTGTGGAGAAGCTGTGCGATGTGTCTTCTTTTGTTAGTGATTTGGCAGAGCAAAACAGAAATGGCCAAGGTGCCTGGGTCTGAATATCTCTGGAGATATTCAAAACCCACCTGGATTTTGAATCCTAGTGGGTGAACCTGCTTTGGCAGGCAGTTGCACGAGATAATCTCCAGAGGTCCTTTCCAACCCCATATCATTCTGCATTCAGCAGGCATGCCTGAGACTGTGCTGTATGGAGCAGGCATGAGGACAGCTGCTCTTGGACACTCGAGCAACAGTCACTGTAGTTCAGCACTTGAGGAATGTGGGGTTATGGGCTGGGTCTGGACCTGCGTAAGCTTTGAGTATCATCAAGTTTCATAGAATCACAGAATGGTTAGAGTTGGAGGGGACCCTAAAGATCCTCAAGTTCCAACCCCCCTGCCATGGGCAGGGACACCTCCCACCAGACCAGGTTGCTCCAAGCCCCATCCAGCCTGGCCTTGAACCCCTCCAGGGATGGGGCAGCCACAACTTCCCTGGGCAACCTGTTCCAGTGTCTCACCACCCTCACAGCAAAGAATTTCTTTCTGGTATCTAATCTAAATCTCCCCTCTTCCAACTTAAAACCATTATCCCTTGTCCTGTAGCTCCACTTCCTGACAAAGAGTCCCTCTCCAGCTCTCCTGTAGGCTCCCTTCAGGTACTAAAAGGCCATCATAAGGTCTCCTTGGAGCCTTCTCTTCTCCAGGCTGAACAGGTGTATGATCTCCTGCATCTTTAATTATCTTCTTTTGGTGCCTTGTGGCACTTATAGTCCACTAAGAGGACCACAAAAAAACCTGAGTAGCTGTGCTTTTGAGCTGCTTAACAAATCTCTCCACGCCATCTGTTGTGGTGGTTTTGGCAGTTGATAGTTGGACCTGATGATCTTAAAGGTCCCTTCCAACCTAGACGATTCTATGCAAACTTCATGCAAGCCTCCAAAGCTACCTTGAAGAGGAGAGAAGGCTTCAGTTATGCAAAGCTGAGAATCTGAGTTAGTTTCTAAAAAATGATCAGTAGGTGACAATGCACCTCGGGAAGTGCCACTTCATGCAGGAGGGGGTTTGAGTTGGCTTAGGGGAATGTTAGTGTTAATGTTGAATATTTGGCAGGCAGTACTTGCAAACACCAAATACTTCTCAGATATATTTTTTGTATGTCTTGAAAGCTGAATGTGGAAACGCAAAAGCCTTTTTAATTCGCTTTTGAAGTTGTAGAGGGAAGAATGGAAAAGGTCAAGAAATGTAAAAAATTTAGTTAAGCTGGGCTGTTAATTTGGTTGTGCCTAGAGATTGCTGTTCCTCTCCTTTGTAATTTTTTAATGACTAGCTTTGTAGGGTTTTTCTGTCTTAAAAGAAAAAAAAGAGAACAGTGAAATCAAATTTATTTAAAGAGTTTATCGCTTTATTACCCGGCTGAAGAGTTGCATTAATGAGTTTGGTTTGCATTCTGGATGTAAAGATTGAAGCTGATGGCGAGACTTCATAGTCAATGGCAACATTAGTTTGCAGTTCTGAGAGTGTAAGCGCTCAGCAGACTAGTTTTCTGACAGTTTTCAAAGCCCAATACTAATTAGAGACATACAGTTTTCCCAGTTAACTCCCTGAGAAATGGGCACATCAATTCTGATAACAGAATCTGTCTTTCAGATAGCTCTGCTGGTATCTGCTGCAGACTCTGTAGCTTCCAAAAAAATGACTCTTATGTACATTGTTATATCTTGACGTCTAATGAAGAAGGATTTTAAAGAACAAAACAGCTGAAATCTCAGCTTACTTTTATTTTGTTTGCATTCTTTCTGAATTTTAGCTTCTGAGTTAAATTACTTTGTTAATAGTGGTATTTATTGCCTCTCTGAGGTTGTTTTTGCATAAGCTTTTTGGTAGCAACAGGGAAACCTGTGAAGGAATGATGTAGCTGTTTTGAAAATGATTGAAAAGCTATGGAAGAAAAGGAACATAAAACTATTGCCACTTGATACTTTTTTTTTCCAGGTAAACCACTATTATTAAATGTACACCAAAAATGCTAGGTATGCCAACGCAGTTTGGTAACCTCTCTCTGTTTCTCCTCATCGATTGGTTTTGGAGCATTTGTGGAAATATGAGACTGTGCCTCTAAGAATGGCAAGGAGACATTGCTGTCTGTGATAGTCTGAAGCAAATACAGAGTTGGGAGGGTTACCTCTGTGTCCAGTGAGAAAATCAGTATTGAATATTTTTCATTTCCAATTAGGATGTTCAGCTGAAGTACTTAAACTGTGGGGCATTTACAGGAGAGCTTCTGATTATTGTTTGTTGAAAGGATCTGTTAATGAAGTGAAGGTGAAGTCAGTTTCTGTTGTGGATAGCACTGGAAACCTAATTTAAAGGTTGTATGGAGAATTAAGCTTTGAAGGTTTATAGACAATAATTCTATAGGAATATTAGCTTTTCTGTTGGGTTTTTTTTTTTTTACACTGATGTATGTTAAATGCAGCTGAGAGGAGACTAGCTAAGAAAGTCTAATCAGAGTGAACAATTTAGTCACAGTTTCTCATCATGTCTACCTGCTATGGAAGTATCTTATTCAGGTGTGTAGGAGAAACGGCCTTGAATTGCTTTCAGCTTCACTCCTCTGTATGTTTCTATCCCAAAGCCATTCTAGTTTGTCCTAGAGAGCTGGTGTCGGGTGAGAAAACATCGCTACAACAATTTCAGGGAAAACTGTAGGCATCATAGGGAACAAGGAGTCTTTTTTCCCTATTGTTAAGAGCAGAATACCTGAATTACCTACAAGTCCAATGACTAACAAATTACTTTCGATACTGTGCAATTTAGCTTTTTGGTCTCACTTGCTGTTTAGCTGATAGATTTGAATATCCTGCTTTAGGTAGCCTGATTGTTTTCTTTTAAAAAAAAAACACAAAACTTTCCGCTTTAGTGCGAGACTGTTTCTGTCCCTGCTAGTTTAATTCCCTGTTCTGCAAGATTGGTTTGTGTGAGTAGTTCCATTGACTCCTAGCAGACTCTGCATTCAGGCTCCTCAGCATTGGCACAGATGCATAAACCAGCCTCTAGTTTATGCTGATTTATAACTCAGATTTATTTTAGTTTCCCAACTTTTCAGGGTGTAAACATAGCAGGTCCAGACTTGCAGTTTTTGTAGTCCAAGTGTCACTGTGTGTGCCTAATGTTAAACTGAAGTTATTTTAAAGTAGGTGTTATGTCTGTAGTAGCCAACACAGCATTGAATGCTAAACATGGTTTATGTTCTGTAGTGCCAGTAATTAGCTATTGAAGTTCGGTCTTGAATATTCTTCAGATGAAAAATATTAACTAAGCAATAGTTTTATCATTTATTCTGAGAAATATTTTCCAATATTGATTTTCATGTTCTGCCTAAAATGGGGTTGTGACACTTCTGTGCTTGCTTTAGAGCTGAGATTGGGAGGGTTTATGGAGCCATGTAATTCTTATGGTATCCCGAGGAAGAAATAAATTGCACAGGATTTGCACTTGATGTCTTAAGCCCTTCAAGCACTTCTGTTGCCCTTTTTAATCTAATTTGGCATGTTGTAAATTATGCTGAATAGGTTTTCTTTTAGCATTTAAACTCAAGTACTGTATTTGACATGTCTGTTTATTTTGTGTGTTGTTTTTTTTTTTCCCCTAATAGGTGCAGGCAAAACACCGACTTTAGGAGGAGGATTCCATGCCAATCTGGGAAAAGAGTCACGAGCACAAACTCTACAGAATGGTACTTGCAAGCTTTACTCTTGTTGATACGACTTTTTTTTTAATTAATATGGTTGATTACAATTAATTTTTAGTTTTGAATGTGACCTCAGAACCTTGGCAGGCCACTTGTTAGTCAGTAGACAAGTCTGCCTGGCGCTGATTTTACATTGTGCTCTCATTTGATTGTTATACGTGATTTATGAGGTCAGGTAGCTGGGCTGACAAAGGATAATGGCACCTGACAATACTATTGTAGTTCAAAAGGGCTTTTTCAAGGTTGACACGTCCATTGCACCTTTTTATTATCTATTAACCTATTGTGGCTTTTTATTTTATTGGTTTTCAGGGTTCTTGGAATGCTTTATGCATGTTTATTTTTAAGTATAATTGTTCAAATACACTGCAGAAAACCAAAAGTAAGTGTGAGATAACACATATATTTATGCACACTTCATGGGGGTTGGATTAGATGATCTCCAGAGGTCCCTTCCAACCCCATATGATCCTGTGATCATGTGCTTAATGTGTGACTGTTTAACAGAGATGGGGGAAAATGGAAAAAATATTTTTAGTGTCCAAAGAATAATTAAATAAATATTATCATTACATTCTATACATTTTAATTGAGATCTAAATAACCTACACTCTTAAAGGAGTGTGAATAAAACCAGCTTTTATTCTAGAAACAGAATGGTCTTCCAATTTCAATTGCTGTTACTCATAACAATGGACAGGAATTGACATTTTTTGACTAATTAATACTCTTGTCTCATGACTCTTGGAGATGACAGCTGATGGACTGTCATATCAAAGACTCAGAAGCTGACAAGTAATTAACAAAGGGATGTAGATGGGTTTTATTCATATGGTGCTCACTTTAGGGAGATATTATTTTCCTAAATTAAAGTCTTAGACTTGCAGCTCAAACACAGAAAGTCTTGGCTGATAGGTATACGAAGGGTGATATTGATCTGATATTATGTTTGCATAGGTATAGAAAGGTTAAGATTGATCTGTGTTATTGAAATATAGTCAGATTGCCTTACTCAGCATTATTCAGCTGATTTATATACAGAATGTTTTATTCGGCTGTTTGTACTGAACAGTACCTGGCCCTGCTTGTTTGGCAGAGTACAGCTTGTACTTCATGTGAGCTCATTTCAGTGTCAAGTCCAAAGTTACTATCTGACAAGTTTTAAAAATGCCTGTATAAAGTGCAACCTGTATAAGCAGTGGAATAAAACCCCTAGAATACCTTTTACGATTCGTGAAGTTTGTCTTTGGATGAAGGTGCTTTAATGAAAATTGTAATTTTGCACAGGCATTTTAAAAATAAATTGGCTCGTGGTGTGTAAGAACTCCCCAGTTCCTTGTCTTTAATTGTAGAAAAGTAAAATGCTGAAGGGAGAAATTGCTGTCCTGTTGCTTCTTGGAGTGTTTGAATCCTTCAAAAACCCTTTTGGTTATGCTGAAAGGTGATCGCGATTGAAGGCAGTGAAGTCGTTTCTCTGGGATCTAAACTCGGCTTCTTTCTTGGATGTTTGCTGAGGAATATATCTGAGTATCTTCCTTCCCTGCAGGGCTCCTCTAATCATATGCAATGATTCTGACTTGGCTAAAGCCTATCAGCATCATATAAAAGAAATTATAGTTGTTTGAAAGGAAATAATCTCAGAAACGGTTTTGAAACAGGAAAATCATTTATCTTTTTACCTATACCTGTCTGAGGCTCTCTACCTCAAAAAAAAAAAAAGGGGAAGGTTTTCTTCTCCTTTTTGTGGCTGTTCTTTATATAGGAAAAAAGTATTTGCTCTTTGATTTCTATAGCCGACCTTCATTTGTCATGCTGCCAATCTGTCTCTGGGAAAGTTCTTTTCAATGAGCTAAGTGATGTTCTTGCTCAGTCCCAGGCATGACAACAGCAGCTGATATTTCAGGTAGAGCAATTGGTGTTTGAAAGGCTTTTTCTTTCTGCTGCTGTATAATGAGCTAGTTGTCTGCTGCATTTAATCACACTTCGAGCTTTACATAGTTTTTAATTGCAAATTGAGTGATGGCAGTGAATTTACAAAATCTCACCCTGTCACTGTGTACCCATGATCGTGGCTGGTTTTTTGGTGAAATTATGTTACTATCTGTTGGGCTTAGGCTTGAAAGTGTAGCAAGGTAAATGAATGTACTGGATATATTTTAAAGAAAAAGTATGGGCTTGCCCACTGGGTGAAACTGAAATTGACCGTATTAAAAATGAGGAGTTGTCCTGGGAGCACTACGCTGTCTGATCAGAAAAAAAATGCTGAGCTACTTCTTTGTTTGCTGGTACTGCTCTGTTTGCACTTCCAAAGTTAACTGAGTTGCAAATGAACTGCTGAAATTAGCTCCTGTCAGGATGCTGGAGCAGAACAGCCTGTGACTGAGCTTCAGGAGGTCTATTCCTGCGACTGACTGGTCGCTCTTACGTCACAGCTGCGTGCTGCCTTCAGTGGCGTAAGCACATGATTTTCTTCTGTGTGATGCTCTACGTAGGCTCTTGCCAAAGGGAAGAACCAGCTGGACAGGCTGGAGAGGTGGGCTCGTGCAAATCGGATGAAGTTCAACCAAGCCAAGTGCAGGGTCCTGCACCTGGGACGTGGCAATCCCAGGCACAAATACAGGTTGGGCAAAGAACGTCTGGAGAGCAGCCCTGAGGAGAAGGACTTGGGGTTGTGGGTGGATGATAAGCTCAACATGAGCCAGCAATGTGCACTGCCAGCCCAGAAAGCCAACCCCATCCTGGCCTGCATCAAAAGAAGTGTGGCCAGCAGGTCACGGGAGGTGATTCCGCCCCTCTACTCTGCTCTGGTGAGACCACACCTGGAGCACTGTGTCCAGCTTTGGAGTCCTCGACACAGGAAGGACATAGACCTGTTGGAATGGGTCCAGCGGAGGGCCACGAAGATGCTCAGAGGGCTGGAGCACCTCTGCTGTGAAAACAGGCTGAGAGAGCTGGGGTTGTTCAGCCTGGAGAAGAGAAGGCTCCGGAGAGACGTTAGAGCAGCCTTCCAATATCTGAAGGGAGCTACAGGAGAGCTGGGGAGGGGAATTTAAATTGGAAGAGGGGAGATTTAGATTAGATACCAGAAAGAAATTCTTTGCTGTGAGGGTGGTGAGACACTGGAACAGGTTGACCAGGGAGGTTGTGGCTGCCCCATCCCTGGAGGGGTTCAAGGCCAGGCTGGATGGGGCTTGGAGCAACCTGGTCTGGTGGGAGGTGTCCCTGCCTGTGGCAGGGGCGTTGGAACTCGATGATGTTTAAGGTCCCTTCTAACTCTAACCATTCTATGATAACCTGACTCTGGAAAGCAGAGATGGGTGGTGGAGCCTGGATTGCTCTGGAAGTTGTCCCCAGTGTGTTTGAGAGCAGCTGAGAACGTGTGTGGTCTGAGAGCGCTGGTAGGTCTCACACTCTGCCTGCCTGCACTTGCCAGCAACCTGCAGGTTTGACAGGATACGGGGAAAAGTCCAACAATGGAGCAAGGACTTGTGTTTTTTTGTTGTTTGTTTTTTTTTTTTTAAAAAAAAAACCCAGCAACCTCCCCCTGTTTCTGCTTCCCCTTCCCTCCCCCTTGTAGTTTGGGCCAAATTCTTCCTCGCTGTAATGTCTGTCCTTCCAGGGGAGGTAAAAGGCTTTGTTGGCTCGTATTTAACCACTAGCAAAGCAGCTGGGGCTGGATGAACATGAGATGCTGCTAAAGGATGTCTAGAATTAGATGAAAAACGTTTTTTTCATTAGAATATCTAAGGTAGTAGTTTTACATATTATTTTTTTTTTTGCTTTTCCTCCATTCTAAAGTGAAGAAATGCAGAAGTAAAATCTCCCAACGACTGCTCAACAGTTCTGGACTCTTCTACAAAATCATTTTGTGTATTGGTTTTATAAAAAAAATACATATATATGTGCTCTAAACAAAGCCGTGAACAAACCCTGAAAGTTTTATGGTTTCTATGTTTGTATAATACACAGAAGGAGTTTCCCTTCTCACACATGACTTTGTTCTGTGTTTCCTCTCTATCTATAATGCAGCGGTGCATGGCAGTTCATAGCCTCTGCCTTTCTTGGTCCAACCAGCTGATGTTTGTGGGTCTTCCTTTCGGAATTGGTTGCTTAGAAAAACTGGAGTCTTGCTTACGCCTGTTCAAATATTTGTGCAGGAAAGACCTGACGCTGTTGCATTTCTTGATAATTAGTTTGATTTTTTTCAGTGTGCAGCATGGCGCTAATTGAGAGTGCCAAGCTCCACAAGTTCAACAGGTTCAGGTCCGTAAAGTGCTTTGTATTTTTACAGATTATATATTTACTTTATATATATACTATATATACACAGGAATATGTATAAAATAAATATATAAGAAGGCATAAAATGTTTTGTATATATACAGAGCTCACTTTGTGTAGTAAAATTCTAGGCATCTATGAGATGATATTAGAGGTATTCCAACTTTGTTTTGAAGGATTCGACAAAATAGCCAAACTCAACAGTTTTAGTGAGAAATAAGAATCATGAATAAAATAGTAGCTCAGAGAGGGGACCCTTTGAGACTTCTCCCTCTGTTGACTGAACCTCTTCAAATTGCTACAGTATTGCCCAACTTTAATGGTTATTTATAGGGCTGAAGTGGGGAGTTCTGTCTCTTTAAATCTCATTTTCCAGCTCTGTGCTGCATTGCATGATCTCTCTAAATAGCCAGTTTATTCTTGTTTCCTTGCAGGCAATCTGCTCTCGCTCTATCTGTGTCAGAGTCATCGTTACAAGGGGGTTGTTCTTGACTTGGAGCTCCGATGCTTTCAATAGTCTTCAGTGGCCAGAAAGAAAAGGGAGAGGGGAAGGAAGGTCAATGGCATGATTATAACTCGATGGCTTCAGTTACAGATATTCAAATTTGGTTTAAACTAAGTTTGAAGATTGCAGCTGCATCTAGCTTAATCCAATCTCTGAACTGTTGTGCTGTGTTTTTAATAATTTCTTTAAATGAGTGTTTTTCCCTCAGTCCTCTTAAATACCAAAACGTAGCTAACACTATTTTGGTTCTAAATGGGAAGGCATTTCTGAAGAGGTTCTCTGATGCATTTTTGACTGTTTACATTTAAACTATTTTCTTAATTCTTTAACCTTTGTTGTCACTGCTAATTTCATAGCTGGTTTATTGCAAGTGATTATGGAGGGCTCTACTTCCTGACAGAACTGTGTGAATTAGACCAGGACAGTATATTATATGTGTGAAGAACAGAAGCATGCACAGAAGGGGAACAGAAAACACATCTTCATTTAATAAAACTAAAATGACAAGGGAGGAGAAGGTAATAGAATATTAGGATAATTTAGATTGGATGGGACCTCTGAAGTCCACAGTCCAAGTGGTGGCTTTGAAGTTGCATTTAAGCTGTTAAGGGCCCAGTGCAGCTGAGCTTTGGGTGTCCCCAAGGAAAGATTTGGTACGATCTCCATGGACAACGTGTTCTCTAACGTTTGACCACCCTCACAGGGAAGAATTTTCTCCTTGTATCTAGTCAGAATTTATTCCGATGAAATGTGACTCCTGCCTCTTGTCCTTTTGCTGTGCATCTCTGACAATTCTGGCTCCATCTTCTTTGTAACCTCCTGGTGAGTAGCTGAAGGCACCAATGAGACCCCCCTTTAGCTTGCTCTTCTTAAGGCTGAGCAAATTCAGCTCTCAGCCTCAGAGCTGAGTCTTCTAATCATCTTAGCGGCTCTCTGCTGGACTTCCTTCAATACGTCAATGCCTTTTCTTGTGCAGAGGAGCCCTCAATTGGACAAAGTACTCTAAATATAGTCTCACAAGTTCTGAACAGGGGATAATAATCACTTCCCTTGATCTGCTGGCTTACAGTCTTAATAAAGCAGCTGCAGGGTGCAGTTAGCCTTTATCACTGCAGTTGGGTGCTGCTGAGTCATGTTCATCTCTTTGTTCATGAGGAATGCAGATCCCTTTCTGCAAAGCTGTTCCCTAGCCAGACAGTCCCCAGCCTGTACTGCTGTCTGGCGGTTCTTCTGTCCCAGGTGCAACAAAAATTGAGTTTGCCTTGTTGAACTTCATGAGGTTTCTACCAGCTCGTTTCTGCAGCATTTTAAGATTCCTCTGAATAGTGGCTCTGCCCATCTGTGTATTGACCACTGTCCCAATGTGATGTCTGCAGGCTGGCAAAGGGAGCCTCCTGTCTCATTCTCCTTGTTGTTAATGAAGGCATTAAACAATCATAGAACCATATGGGGTTGGAAGGGACCTCTGGAGATCATCTAGTCCAACCCCCCTGCCAAAGCAGGGCCACCCAGAGCAGGTTGCACAGGAACTTGTCCAGGCGGGTTTGGAATGTCTCCAGAGAAGGAGACTCCACCACCTCCCTGGGCAGCCTCTTCCAGGGCTCTGCCACCCTCACAGCAAAGAAGTTCCTCCTCGTGTTTAGGTGGAACTTCTTACATTCAAGTTTGTGCCCATTTCTTCTTGTCCTGTCCCTGGGCACCACTGAAAAAAGACTGGCCCCATCCTCCTGACACCCTCCCTTGGAGTATTTATAAGCATTGATCAGTTTCCCCCATCAGCCTTCTCTTCTCCAGACTAAAAAGCCCCAAGTCCCTCAGCTTCTCCTCGTAAGGAAGATGCTCCAGGCCCCTCATCATCTCTGTAGCCTTCTGCTGTGCCCTCTCCAGCAGTTCCTTGTCCTTCTGGAACTGGGGAGCCCAGAACTGGACCCAGTGCTCCAGATGGGGCCTCCCCAGGGCAGAGCAGAAGGGCAGGATGATCTCTCTCCACCTGCTGGTCACCCTCTTCCTGGTGCCCCCCAGGATGCCCTTGGCCTTCTTGGCCACAAGGGCACATTGCTGGCTCATGGTCATCCTATTGTCGACTGGGTCTCCCAGGTCTTTCTCCTCCGAGCTGCTCTCCAGCAGGTCAGCCCCCAACCTGTCCTGGTGCAGGGGGTTATTTCTCCCCACGTGCAGCACCCTGCACTTGCCTTTGTTGAATTTAATTAGGTTTCTCTCTGCCCAATAATAGAATATTGACCCTGGTGTCAATCCCACTCTTAAGTTAAAGGGCTGACTGCTACTGCTTGAACCTAGCCAGTTTTTCACCCAACTTGCAATTCATCCTGGTTTGTCTGTATCTCCTCAACTTGGCTGCCAGGGTACCAAGGGAGAATGATGAAATGGGATGACAGATGAACAGTGGTTACTGTTTACCTTGACTGCAGTGTGGCTTTTATTGCAGCCAGGTATGATCTGCCCTCATTAAATTTGTGCCGGCAGTTTCCAGTAACCTTCTTACCTTTTGTGTGTCTGGAAATGGTTTTCAGGTTCCATAGCCTTCCAAGAGGCTGAAGGGAGGCTGACTCACTTCTTTTGTCCTACATCCCCCTCTGGAAGAAAAGTCTGATGCTTGCTGCCTTCTAGTTGTAGAGAACCTCCTCTGATTCCTACAACTTTTTAAAGATGGAAAAGATGCCTCTTTTTTTCCAGGTCCCTGAGCATCCTTAGGTGCATCCCATCCAGTTCACTTGACTTGGGTATGTAGATTTTGCTTAACTGAGCCCTTATTCAGTTTTTCTCTACCTTCCAAACTCAGATCTGTGAGTTTATGAGACCTGAAGACAGACAGTGCAACAGAGAGCAAGGAGACTCATGAGCTGCTATAAAGCCAAGCTGCCAGATGCCCTGTCTGCTCAACTTCCTGCACATCAATATGGAGTGTCCTTGTGCTTTGGGAAGACTGTACTTGAAGACTGACTAATTCTTCTGGCCCCTTTGGCCTTTCTGGCAGTACCTCAAGAGGTCCTGCTTACTGCTTCTCGGAACAAACTGAAGCCTGCCCTCTGAAATCCAGGGTTGTCGTAATGCTATCCATCTTCCTCACACCCCTCAAGATCTTAAATTTCATCATCTCGGGGTTGCTGTAAGCAAGCCTGCATTCTCCACCACTTTCTTTCTAGAGAACGGTAGGTGTATCACAGTGCTTCTCTTACTTAACCTGTTCCTGACGCACTCTAGAAGTCTACTGTATAGCTTGTGCCCCACTGTGATTCCATTCCAGGAGACACTGGGGTGTTTACAGTTGACTGTGAGAACAAGGACATCTTCCTGTTGTCTAAGGAAGGCTTCATCTTCAAGATCAGGTTGTCTATAGCAGGTGCTCATGACAGTGTTTCCTTTGGTCTCACCTCTCATCTAGACCCCTTAAGTCTTTATTGGTCTGCCACTTGTTTTTCAGCAGAGCTTCACGCTTTCAAGCTGTTCCTGTGTATAAAATAAGTCCCCTGTCACCTTCCCTGTCTGTCCTTCTTGTGGAGCCTGTAACCATCCATTTCATGACTCCAGACATGTGAGCTGTTTCTCTATATGTCTCTGACCCCCCCAGTGAATTTGTAGTTTTGGAGCTCTGCATAGGCTTTGAATTCTTTCAGGTGGTTTCCATTACTTGATGCTTCCTCCTCTATCAACTGTCTCTGGCTTTGATTTCAATAATGAAACTTCTAGACTAGTCTCTCTGCCATTTAGATGATCTCTAGAGGTCCCTTTCCAACCCCATATCATTCTGTGATTCTTGTCCTCCTTGCTTTCATTTCTGTTGGAATAGAAGCTAATCCTAGCTTTCCCATCTACACCTACAATTAGTACCCCGTTGGGTTTTCTTTTAACTTCTAAATTGGGTTTTGTCTTTTAACCTAACCATTGCTTAAAGTTGTCATTTTCTGGATTTGTCTGGTATTCTCCTAAATTTTTTGAGTCACTAAGGCTTTGAAAGACTTCCTCTTATAGTCAGACTATTACTTCATTTTTACCCTCTTTGACCTGTCTACTGCCTTGTCCCTTATGAGTCCTTTGCATGTGAACAACTTCTGTCCCTTCACTTCCTTCATCAATCCATTTGATGTGTTAACTTTATCCATCTCTCCGCGAAGGAGGATAAAGGAGCATTTGGGATTTTGTGTCTCTATGTTTTTGGTTTGGATTTTTTTTTGTTTGTGGTTTTTTTATTGTTGTTTTCTCTGGTTGGTTGGTTGGGTTTTTTTGTTGTTTCTTGTGCAACATTCTCCTTTAGTAAACTTCTTTATTCTCAGTTTACCTCCTCCAGCTAGTCCCGTATCATGGCTTTAGCTAGGGTGGGATTCAGCTGGCAAAGTTTAGATATCTGCGTGAGCTTGTCATCCTGAACTCTTTTCAGAGTCTCTGCAGAGAGGCAGACAGATTTAGGATGTGATTAATTTAATCTGAAAGGAAGTCAAATGACTCATTCTCTTAAGTGTCTGTTTCTCTTCACTCGCTGAAATAAGTCTAGATTGACTAAGCTCAGATGGTCATCTCTGAAGATAAGGGTGATGAATCCTACGCTTTTGTGTCTGTGTTTGTGTGCCTCCTTGCTGACACAGACTTTACGTGGCCAAAACTGAACTACTGAATTGCATCCTACTGTTCTGCCTGTCTGCACGTTAACAGCTTTAAGCTTCATCCATTTGAGGCCACTCACAACTTTTTTTCCTTCTGTCTTGTAGATCCATCCTCTCCAGCGTCTGCTAAAACATAGATGTGTCCTATCCATAACACTCATGTATTTATTTCTTGCACAAGTGTCTCTTGACTATCATTGCTACTCTTTATCTCTGATCAGAACGTGCTCCAGAGCCAGGAAAACAGAAAAGTTGAGACCTGGGATGTTAAATCTTTGGTACCTTAACGTCGTCCTCAGAGAATTTTAAAAGGAATGTTATTTTCCCAACTTGCTTGCCCCTTCGTGTACTTACCACTTAACAGTTCTACAGGGAACCTTTCTGGTGTTACCAGACTGTTGTGTTTATGTTCCAGCTTGCTGGACGTCTGTGCTTCTGAGGCTTGCTTGAGTCTCAGTAGGTAAGGGCTTTCCTGCTCCTCTGCTTTGATGCGTGCTCTGGTAAGTCACAGAAGCATAAGCCACAGCTCAGATGCTAGAGTCCCTGATGACTGACCTTTAGGGTCGCTTACACACCTTTCTCAGAACTTCAGCTTATGATCACTGTTACTTACCACTTAACAGTTCTACAGGGAACCTTTCTGGTGTTACCAGACTGTTGTGTTTATGTTCCAGCTTGCTGGACGTCTGTGCTTCTGAGGCTTGCTTGAGTCTCAGTAGGTAAGGGCTTTCCTGCTCCTCTGCTTTGATGCGTGCTCTGGTAAGTCACAGAAGCATAAGCCACAGCTCAGATGCTAGAGTCCCTGATGACTGACCTTTAGGGTCGCTTACACACCTTTCTCAGAACTTCAGCTTTCATGGTTTGCAGGCAACTTCACTAATCAGCAAAGATTTGAAGAGACAGTCAAGAAAAACAACTAAAAAAAACCTCAGAGGTACAAAAGCTCATGCTTTAGCCAGCATAAGTTATTCCAAAAATTTGGATAAAAGCAGCAGAAGAATATATTTCCCTGCCTGTTTCCCTATTACTCTTGGGGACCCATAGGGTTTGATTTGGAGGCCTCCGAGGAAGCTGGGATCCTTCTGGTGCTTCAGCTTCTCCAGCACATGAAGATTCTCTTCTTTCTCAGATCGCTGATGAGACCCTGTGCTTCATGACCTCCAGTTGTCTTTGTGAAGAGACTGGTCAAGTTCACCAGCTGATCTGGGACAACCTTTTGGTCACACATTGGTTAATTAGTTCCTACTTGAGTTCAGATTTGAAAAAAAAATATTGTCTTAAGCCTTGGCCGTCTTTGTGTTTTGATAGTCAATGATGAATGAAGTACCCAGCTCAGAGATGCTTCTGGTGCACTGGTTGTCCTTATAGTGACAGTATCAGGGGAGAAGAATCCACATCTCCTTTAATGAGATCTGTTACATTTCTAATGAAGAGTCTGAGATATTTAAAGTAAAGAGTAGAGGATCTACTGGAGCTCATGTAATGGTAGGATTTTGCCAAGAGGCTGATTGGGAACTTAAAACTTTGAGCACAGCATCCCACCTGGTTTAAATGTGAGTCAAGCTTTGCTGCTATTCCTTGTTCTTTTCCTGTGTTTGCATAGCCAGAAAGGGGAAAAATTAAAAAAGTGACTTCTAAAATTCCTTAGAGGTATTGGTTCAGTCTATACAGGGACTCAAGATAATCCCTGTTGTTACTTTTTCTTTTAATTTTGAAGATTGTCTTTGAAGTTGAAAAAATAAAAAAAGAAGTCTTAATCAAATGAGCTAACAGATGACTTCTGTTGTTTTAACTAATAACAAAAAAATATTTGTGTGTTCAACTGCTTTGAATTGACCTGTTTGTGACTCTGGAGTTAAAGACATCTTTCATGATTCCTTTGCTCTGTCTCTTCTTGTGTCTTTGCTCTGTGTCTTATTTCATTATTTGGCTGTGGGCAAGAAAACTGTTGTGCCATGGAAGCACAGGTCTCTGCTTCATCTTGACAAACAAAAGAAGTGCCTTCTAAAATTCCATATGCTTGTGAAAATTCTTACTTGGTTATTAAAGTTTTGCCCTCTTGTGTGTTAAAATTTCTCCCTGCTAACTTTGACAGTTTGTATGTGACATAGAGTAGGACAATCCATATCACATTTGTGGAATTCACTGGCGGAGATTTGTCTCCCTACAGCCTTGCGTAGGTAATTGGAACCTGTCATTTCTCTTGAGAGCAATCCTTTATTTAAAGACAGTTTACCTAGCAGGCTAATGTTTTTTTAAAACATTTGCTTTTTATAGTACCATTCACAAGGAGATGAACTTGGATATTAATAGGACTATCTTCCTTCTGGTACAGTGTGGCAGAGAAGAGGCAACTGCCTCTCTCCTCCTTCCCCTTCTAGTAGTGTCTATAAAATACTGTGCTAGTAATCTTCCTCTTCTAACAAGCTTCTGAATTAAACCATTTTAGCTTTGGAAGGTTGCTAGATAAGCTTAAAATATAATTCAGATAACATAGCTTTGGTTTAAGTTCCCTGTAGCTGCTGCTCCCTTTTTTGATCATGGAAAAATATGTACGCCACTTATATGGCATAGGGCTGTCTTTTAGATGTTCAGTCGTGAGTTTTGAAGTGTTTGTCATTTTACAGGCACTGTGGTTCAGAACTCAAGGGGGAGAGTTGTTGCTGCTTTTTAATGCTGAGATCTCTGGTAGCGCCTAGTTCCTTTTTCGTGGTGTTGAAAAGTGTCGTCTTGTTTTGCGCTATGAAATAAATTGGAGAGCTGGTGATGCGACAGCGCAGGGAAGCGTTCCCTGAGCCTGAGGGGTCTGCAAGTGTGATTTGCTGCTGGAGCTATCGCAGTTTTCTTGGAAGATGGCTTTTCTTAAATAATGGCCACAGCATTAAACTTCTGGACCCTCTATAGGGTTAAAAATAACAGGAAAGGAAAAAAAAAAATCAGTCTGTATACACTGTTTCTTTAAGGAAGATTATGATTTATTTGCTTGAGTTCTCGCAGACACACTCATTTTTGATCGTACTGGGCACTGGTGAGGCCCCACCTTGAGGGCTGTGTCCAGTTTTGGGCCCCTTCCCACAAAAAAGACATTGAGGGGCTGGAGCGGGTCCAGACAAGGCAACGAAGCTGGTGAGGGGTCTGGAGAACAAGTCTTATGAGGAGAGGCTGAGGGAGCTAGGGGTGTTCAGCCTGGAGAAGAGGAGGCTGAGGGGAGACCTTCTCGCTCTCTACAACTCCCTGAAAGGAGGGTGTAGGCAGGGGGGTCAGTCTCTTCTCCCAAGTCACAGGCGATAGGACAAGAGGAAATGGCCTGCAGTTGTGCCAGGGGAGGTTCAGATTGGATATTAGGAAAAATTTCTTCACGGAAAGGGTTATCAAGCATTGGAACGGGCTGCCCAGGGAAGTGGTTGAGGCACAATCCCTGGAGGTGTTCAAAAGACAGGTTGCCATACTGCTTAGAGACATGGTTTAGTGATTTTTTGTTTGTTTGTTTGTTTATTTTTTTTTTGTCAGAGTTAGGTTGATGGTTGGACTAGATGATCTTGAAGGTCCCTTCCAACCTAGATAATTCTATGATATTCATTTCACCTGCCCTTTGCAGCTGGACACAAGTTAGCTGTGATCCCCAGCTGCTTTCATCTCCTTGTGGCTGATGGCCATCAAGGAACCAGCTTGTGTCTGTTGATGTGGGATCAGCTCAAGCGTTGTCTGGGAGAGGGTGTGCAGGCATGTTGTGTTCCTCTTGTGGGACTGTTAACAACGCTTGCCCAGGCACATCTGGCACAGTATCTCCTAGACATCCATCCAGCAGTGGTGGAGGGGAGCAGTATGTGGTGATGCTTCCCCACGACGTTATCACCAACGTGTGGCTTTTGATCATCCTTGATGCCTTCCCAGCTGTGTGATGTGTCCTCCCAGCTGGACCAGCGCTGTTATGGCGCACACTATTCAAAAGCCATTCAGGCAGAGAACTTGGCTCCTGCTCAACGCTGCTGCTGCATCGGCCTTTCTCAGGCAAATACAGTACACTGGTGGAAGACACAAATGTAAATATAGATATTAGACACAAATGCAGGGATCTGTCCCAGCTACGAAATGTGTGTTCAGTGGGAAGGTCCTATGGTCCAGTACAGCCACGCTGGCTCCTGCATCAGTCAATCTCCTGCTCAAAAAAAAAAAAAAGAAACTAAGGAAAAAAACCTCAAAAAACCATCAAGCCGCAGTCCCAGACTGAAGCAGAAAAACTCTGTGCACACATGAGTTATTTTTAACCAGGATGATTGCTGTGCTGGGATGATTTGCTGTGCTCCCGGTAGGTACGTGTTTCAGCCTAGAGAGCTGATGTGCTGTGGGGTGGGTGTGTGTGTGTATATGGGGTGGAACAAGGTGTATAAAAGGGTTGGGAACTCCTTCAAGTGGTGTTGCTGTCAGAGATTGCCTTCATCTCGTAGAGCTGCAGTTCTGGAGCCTGGTTCCACGATGAACATCTCTAACAGCAAAGCCAGTTTCATCCTTGCCTTTCCCACTCCCCTGGAAAATAAATGGGCTGGACCTTGGCTTGGGCAATGCATCTGTTTACCAGGGCAGTGAAAAGATCTGGATTTCACCAGCAAAATAATAATAAATAAATAAAAAAGAACCAACCCTGTTTTTTTTTTTTTATTTTTGTATTTCTCTTTGATCATTTCACTCCTCCTCATGCCACAACGGAGTGGAGGAGGGAACGGATGACGTAGAGATGAGCAGGAGCCTCTTAAACCAGCCTCGCAGCAGGAGAGGCTGAATGCAGGACCATGTGAGCTTCTCTCAAGTTTTTTTTTTTTAAAAACATGTATTTATAACCCACTGTCCTGTTATGTTGGGTCCTGCACAGTCAGAGTGAAGGAAAGTGGTGGTTTTTCTTTTTTCCTGTTCTTTTGGCTTGACTTTATAGGAGTGGGAAGCTTTTTAGAAATGTTCTGTTCGTTGACTGCTGCTAGCAGATGGATGCTCTCTGCTTGAAGTGCCTCAGGCCTTTATATCTTCCGTTTTTCTCCCCCTCCCTCCTCCCAGCACACACCCTGGAGTGTGCAGGCTGTGCTAATTTAGTTGCAACTTGAAAAAGGAGTGATGAAGAAGAAACGCTCAACTCTAATAGAATTCGTGTTGCTGGCGACGCCTTTAGGGAGTACGTTTTCATTTTAGGATCCCTAAGGATTTTTCCAGCAACGTGTTTTGCGATACATCACTGGAACAGGAGTAAAGTTCTCAATTCATTAGGACCAAAAAGCTAATTCTGCTTATATATTAATCAATTCAGAATATCCAGCATACATGACATCCAGTTTAATTTTACGAGTGATTTTAATAACGTAGGCGTGACTGTTTCTAATTCTGAGGTGGCCTTTCATCTGTTTGAGCTATAAACCAAACCTTAAAACATTTGAACCAATTCCTAAATTTTCCTAAACTGGTTGTTGCTATGTCAAGAGCTTTCCCCACTTACCAGTAGAAGTTGGCTGATGGTAGCTCTGAGGAGTTTGATTAGGTTTTTTTTTTTTTTAACAGAATCACAAAATGTTTCTATTTACTGATACAAATTGCGTGTCTTTTTAACTGAAAAAAATTCCAAACTATATACAACCAGGATTAAAATCTGTTCTTCTATGCTGATTACTATGCCTTAATTTAGTGGATGTCTTAAAAATATTGTATGGCTAAGATCACCAGGTGGTGCTGTTACACACTGCTTAAAATACTTCTAGAAAATCAGTTTAAATTCTGCCAGTGTCATAGTTATTCAACTGTAATTTCATGGGAGGAGGGGTGAGAAAGCGAATTTCTTTCTTCAGTCATGTCTTTAAAGTAGAACTTTTCCTGAAAATTTGGGGTTTGTTCATCTGCTGGCTGCTCAGAGTGGAATTTCCCACGTGTTGTTTCTGACCATCTCTGATGTAAAAATGTTGTATGGGATAGTTTAGGAGGTTGAAAGCTGTGTGTGTGTGTGTGTGTGTGTGTGTGTGCGCGACCATACCTGGGCTGTTGCCTGTGTGATTCCTTCTTGAGTGAGTTCATGAAGCCTCTCGTTAAGTCACGAAGAAGGGTAACATGTAGGTACTGCATGTTTTAATCGCAGGTGAAAGAATGAAGAGCAATGTCTCCTCCCAAGCTGAACAAAACCTGTTTCTTAAATGAATTGAAAGCTGTGTGTGTGTGTGTGCGCGACCATACCTGGGCTGTTGCCTGTGTGATTCCTTCTTGAGTGAGTTCATGAAGCCTCTCGTTAAGTCACGAAGAAGGGTAACATGTAGGTACTGCATGTTTTAATCGCAGGTGAAAGAATGAAGAGCAATGTCTCCTCCCAAGCTGAACAAAACCTGTTTCTTAAATGATGTTTAATTTAACCTTGGGAGTTCTGAAGGGCAAAAACTCCAGCCTGCTCGGGAGGGAGGCTCATTACCAATAAAAACCCCAGGCTCCTAATACACAGCTTCTTTTTTTAATGTCTTCAGTCAATGTAATACTCTTCCTTTTACTTAGAAAAAAGAAATATTTTATAAAGTTAATTATTTTCTCCTTTATAGTTGTACAGAAAGTTGCCTTTTTTCCTAAGACTTTGCAGAACTGACTATTTATGGATAAACTGTGGAATGAGAAATCATGAGTCGAAAGTTGCAAACTATTCCTTTAGATGAAGATTTTTAATTTTTTTTTTCAAATATTATTTATTCAAATATTTATTCAAATTAATTTTTGGACAAAAAAGACAACTAAGTACTAGTCTGCATAGGCTAAACCGAAGTACTATCAATGATGTAGGTTGAAATGAAGGAAAGTTAAAAAATTGGGGGGGGGGGGGGAAAAATAAAAAAAAAAAAAAAAAAAGGGGGGGGGGGGGGGGAAAGAGTTGCCAAATGCATACCTCTCCTGAAGGCAGTTTTATTGCTATCATTTTAGATATTTTTTTTTTTTTCATTGAGAATGAAACACTTGAAAAGGGAGTGATAGTTTCCTACACAGTGATTTTTTTTATTTTTTTAAAAAAAAAACACCTTTGTTTTCTAATGGAAATTGTAAGCAAATGGCATTGATAAAGTAGAGGCAAAAAGTACAGCATAGTTCGGTGTTGGTGAGGTCTGCCAGTGCTATGGCAAGGAGCTGGATTCAGCATGTTTAAACCACTTTTTACCTTTTTTTTTTTTTTAATTCTGTTGAGCTATGCTGTTTGGATCTGCTTTGGATGTCAGCAGGAGCTGTGTTTGCTTGGCATTATCGTTTGGACTCCCAAATATGTACCTAGAAGTCTGGCTTTAATCACCTAGATTTCAAGCCTTCACGCTGTTAATAACAAAGCTGTCCCAAACAAACAAAGCATAAATTAAGTAAAAAGATAATTGATGGCTTAACTGTTAAACAGTCAGTTCAGAGGATTCCTGCCTTTTCAACCTGAAGAGGCTTCTCTCAAGTTTGAACAATAGAAAAATCAAACGTGGGTCTTCCTTCAAAGAAAGGTTGTTAGCACTTAGTGCAATAAAACAAGTGGCTAATTATATTCAAATGTGTGATTCCCTAAGAAATTGTATTATACTAATGAGCCTGTAAATGATTTCTTAATAAAATCAATTAGGAATGGGATTTTTAGAAGAAAGCCTGTATGTTCTTCCTTTATGTGCTGTAAAACCACGCGACTTATTAGTAGTGCTTTTGGGTAGTATATTATGAAATGCACAATATTAAGAAAGCAGTTTAGGATCATAGTTCCAGTTTCTGGGGGTATACACAGCTGGGTTCATGAACAGGAATTAAACACACGTGTATGATTGTCATTCATTATAGATAATGTGCGTGAACAGGATTTACATTGTACCTTGGATGTGCTGTTTGATTGTCTTTATAAATCAATATTCAGAGAAAGCATTCCATGCATTTTTTTGGTAGGAATCATGAACTTAGTACCACTACAGAGGAAGCTGAGTAAGGTTCACTAGTTTATGCTTCGCTTCGTAGTCTGTTAAGGATGAATTTCTGAGAATGAGTTGCTCTCCAGACACTGGTCATTAAGTCTGGTCTGAGGGTGGGTGTTTTGTTTTTTTTACAGCAGCATAGAACTTACTGAATCTGAAGGTTGCTTGTTTCCCGTCCTTGCAAAATTGATGTATAAGATATGGCCATCTTTGATGTTCTTCCTTTTTACAAAGCATAACGTTGCCTTGCCTAACAGGGAGATGATAAACACTCCAGCCATGCTCTCATGGTGTAGGATGGGTGCTAAAGCATGGGTGTTCAGCCTTAGCAGTTACCCTGGCACTTATTTTCAGGGCCAGTTGATGCTGAAAGGCGTTTCTGGGTCCTTTTGGACATGTACATGCATTTCTGGTTCCTTTGGGCGTATATATGCAAGCTTATACAGACGCATAGGAATCCTTTTACATGGGAAAAGACACTTTCTAAATCAGGTAGGGAGATGGATGTCTTTGCTTATGGAATATGTATACTGCGTGTTGGGAAGGGGAACACGGACAGCTGTAAACTTCTGCTTCCAAACTTCGTAGCATCTTAGACGTACCAGAGGAGTTGCATATTTCTGAGGAACCGCTCTCAAAGCCTGCTACTGCTGAACTTCTTGCCAGCGCTTGTCTCGCTTCTCTTCCTTGCCTCTGGCTGATCCCTGTAGGAAACTGTCTGCTTTTTCTTTTTCCCTTGGTTTGTGGCTTAGCACAAAACCTGAGGAGCACTGGGAGCAAAGGGTGGTGGTGGGTTGGAAGGGGATATTAGATTTCCCCATTCAACTGTCTCTGGTAACTTAATCCTCTGATGTTTTACCTGATTCATTATAAAAGAAGAAAGTAGACCACTAATCGCTGAAAGAATAGGAAAATGCTCTTAAAAAAAAAATAGTGGAAAGTGCTGCTCCAGTTGTACCTAGTCTTCAGGCTGCAGTTTTTGTGTTCTAGCCTGTTTCTTACCATAAATTTCCTGTGAAGAGAGGAAAGCAGGCTTTATATGAAAAAGCAGTAACTCAGTAATAGCTCCTAGTTTATCATTCACTCCTCTCTAACTACCAGCCTTCGTTTTAAAGGTGAGATGAATCCTCAGTGTTTCCTAATCCAAATTCATCCTCGTTTCCCAAGGTGAGCAAAACTATCTTCCTAGCGTCAGCAAATTGGTGTCTGTAAATGAGGGAGATTTTAGAGGGATTGCCTTATTATTCTGAGCCCCATGCAGCTTGCCAAATCCAAGCAGGTGCTATGTTTGCTTACTTCCCTGGCCGTGAAAGCTCTCTGAACTCAGGGAAATAGCTAGAAATAAAATTATTGAATGTCAGCTGAAATCTAAGTGATTTCATAGCAGTACTAACGTGGGTGAATAGCTTTGCAAATATAGTCCCTTTCCACCTTAAAAAATATATTTATATATCTAAAGGCTACTTTCTGTTGGGAGGTGGGGAAATAGTCTGATGTTTTTAGCCACATGAAATCTTTGTTTTTAAGCTTAAATACAAGGAAAGTAATTTACAAGCTTGCTTAGTGATACTGTGGGAAAATGCCTATCTTGAGACTATTCAAAATCATCTCAAAGTAGATTTAGAGACTATGGTTCCTAAGATTCACTAGGAAAAAAAAAATTACTGCTTCTGGTCCAAGCTGAATCAGTCCTTGAGTGTGTCAAGAAAGAATACTACTTTTCAAGTGATTTTTGGAACAAATCCAGGGTGCTTGTGAGGTGACGTTTGTTGTCTGAGTGGTCTGTGTTATTCCAGCTGGCCCTATACTAAAAGTTAACTCTTGCTTGCTGCCAGCTTCTTTCTTGAGAGCAAATGGGTATCTGTAGCTTTGGTAAAAATAAAGTTGTTGGACATCCTGTGGATCATAAACATACTTCTGTCTTCCTCTGTTCTTGGTCTGTGGTGAGTCTACCATGCATTCATGGTAGAGAGTCTCCTCAAGGGTAGTTTGCGCTCTATTTCAGATCCTAGAGAACAGGGAATAGAATTAATATTCTTTCTGGAGGATTACGGTGGTGTTCACGTGCTCTTTTTGCTGTTGACTAGACAGTTTTCCTGCTGTATGTGTGGGTAGTTTTGTTTCCCCCCCGGCTCTGCTCTTTTATGCTCTTTACTTTTAGAGTTGACATATACGACAAATTTCATTCCATGATCATTGCAGTGTTTGATACCAGCTTTAAGAAGAAGAGGAAACTTGACGTTGATCAAGGTCTTTGACACAGCAAAATAAAGCTTTGAGGTTGTTTTGGATTTCTGAGAAACATTGATTTGTCGTGTCGGGAAAGTCAAGTTGTGGGGATTACAGTGATGCTGAATATTTAATACCAAATATAATCCTAAGGAAACGGAAGATAAAGGTGAACATAAGGGAGCGCAAGTAGTGACATGAAAACAAAAATCAAGCTCTTCAAAGAGTACATTTGGAGTGGTTTGTCTCCTCTGTATCTCGCAGAAGAAGTGACGAACTGCCACCTGCCTCCGTGGTTCAAGGCAGAGAATCCTGTGTGGTTTTTTGTCTCCTCCAGACATGCTCTCTTGCTGTTAAGCTAAGAGGAAGGATCCTTATGTCAGAGACCTGTTCCTGATTTAGCCTGTGGAGAAAGCGTAAGAGGGAGACAACATCATAACAGCCACTTGGAACAAACTGTTGTTGAGATTTGAGTGCTGTGATTTCAAAATGATAAGAGGCACAGTTACCAGAAGCTAAAACCACAATTGATTTGGGGCCCTCAGAAATGTTTGATTGTGCCAAGTTCAGCTTCAAGTCCATAGGAGTATGACTTTAAACAGGAGTTGAATACTTATGATAATTCAAGCTGGATTAAACAAAGCGGCACCCGTACTTCTTGTTATAGGATGATGTAGGAGGGTGGCATTTGACCACACAGAAATGTGGTCCTTCAGCATGTCCTGTCGTTATGGTAGCTGCTAGAGCCGCGGATATGTGGATGTAAGGTCACTTTGCACAAAGCCAGGCAGAACTTAATCTGCCTGCCTGCTTTTCCTAACACTCTAGGGTTAAAATACAAAAGGTAAGAAGGAGGAAGGGCCAGACTGTAACTGTTATGCAGAGGAAAAGTGTGGTCCTTGAGGATGATTAATGTAGCAGTAGAACTTCTGAGGCCTTCAGTGAAGAGCTGCTTGTAGCATAAACAGGTCTGAGGCAGGCAGTTGATTGAAGTTTTTGTTTATTCTTGTGGATCTTAAAAGAGGTCAGTAAATAGAATTTACTCTATGAACTCTACCACAGCAATATGTTAGTTTGGTTCAAGATGATGCTGATGTTAAGCGATTCCTTAGGGCACCTTCCTTGATTGCAGCTCCACAAAGTCAAAGAGGACAACAGCAAGTAAAAGCTCATTTTGGTGTTTACAGCACCTGCCTAATTGAAACTCTGAGGAAGGTGATGTTTTATAGCTTTATTTAACCCTTATTTAGCCTTATATAATATTTAACTTATTTAAAAGAAAAAAAAAAAAAGATTTTTCCAAACACTGTCACTAATCAGAAAGATGCTTTAAAGTTGAAACCTGTCTGTAGTCAGACTCTAGACAGTATAAAATTCAGATCATTCTTAACAACTGGTGTAAGAACTATTTCTGGGGTAGGTTGCAATCAATATTCTTCCTGGTGTTGAACATCAGTGCCTGCTCTGTAGGAGCAGTGACAGTATCAGGGGAAAAGAATCCATGTCTCCTTTAATGAGATCCATTAGGTTGCTGCATAGCAATCATCACATAAATCCACTGATTTCTGTTTAAGTCTTTAGTCAGTATGTTCTCTGGTAGCTATTTTTCACCATGCCATATTACCTAGGGGAAAATGAATTAATAATGCATCTAGTCTTGGATATGTATGTTTAATGGATGATCTCACATCCTATCTTGGAGTTATACTGCACAGAAAAAAAAACTCTGTTGTATTTGATCTTTGAGGTTTAGCACATGAAGAACAGGAAAATGTAATTGTGCTTAGCCACAGTTTTCTTTAACGACTAAGGACTGGCACGCTGAAGACAAGTAGATCACCTCTTTGCTAGAAGAGCAAAGGAAGTTGGTATCTAAAGATTTGGTCATGGACAAAATTTCTCAGACTGTTTTACCTGAACAAGTGTTGAGTTTTGTTTGGTGTTTTTTTTTTTTGTGGGGTGTGTTGTTAATGCAATATTTAATTTAGGAAAACTAGAATGGAGTGGTGGCTAGGGAAGAAAACGTAAGAGGTGGGAAGTTGAGTAGGTGGATCTTTGCTCTTCAGGTCAAGTTGGTCGGTCTGAGTGACGTTGGGTCTGTATTGTTCTGTCTGGTCTGAAGGCTGTTGTACCAAGCCAGCAGAGATGTCTATTTGGGAAGGAGAGCGTGGGGGGATTTTTTCTTTCTTCTGTACACTCAGAACACAGAACGATTCTGTCTCTGGAGCTTTTCAGTTTAGCAAAAGCGTAAGAACTTACTTTAAGCTAGTAAATCATCTTAGCCAATTTTCCTTATACGGGATCACTCCATATCATGGATTTTTCTTGTGTTTTGCCCTTCCTGGATTAATATGTTCCAAGCAGTGGGGGTTTCCACCGGTTCCCTTGGGAAACTATTATGAGGTCCAATGAGTTTTGTTGTAAGTTCCCGTTAATGTGGTGCTTACATTTTCCTTTAATTTCACATTATAAGTCCTTAGGCGTGAACTCATGCTTGTATCTATTTATGGCTTAAACTCGCATTGTCTTCCAGAAATCTAGCATCTTCTGCTCTTCTTTTAACAAATCACGCTTGGTAATTTGGTGAAGGCTATAAATTCAATCTCTGGGTCCCCAGGGTCCCCTACCCACTATCCACCCCGCCATGTTCTCCATCTTTAATTTGAAGGGGATGAGGGTTCCTGAGGAGGAGAACAAAGTCCAGTGAGAATTTCCTCCTCCCAGAAAAGTTGCTGATGACATCCTGTATGTAGCTTCATCTAAATGGAAGGGATCGCGTGTGTACAGACAGATATTATTGAAATATGCCAAATATTTTCTAAGAGGGCCATGTTGGCTCTGTAGAAATACATAGATGTAATTTTAAGTCTTTTCTGGACCAGCCTGCACATCTGACTTACATAAATGTTATTGTTTCAAGAAATATAGGGCTGTTCCTGAAATATGTGCATTCTCTCTTTAAGCATAAATCTCTCAGCTCCAAGCCGAAGTAGATAGCACAAGAGACTGGCTTGATAAATAGCATCACAGATTCACTACGTTGTTTAGCTGAGATTTGTGGCAACCTTCACTTATTTTTAGTTTAAAAAGGAAGGAAGTGCAAAGTTGAGGCTGAAGCACTGTCTGTAACCTCTTCCTTCATCTATGGGCAGTACATGGATAAAATTACGGGGGGCAATTGTGGCTCTGATGTAAACAGGCCTTTTTTAGTGGTAAAGGAGAGCAGCCCCCCCAGATTTATACTCCTTGTTTGTTATCTGTAGCTGATGGACTCAGCTGCCAGGGACAAACTAAGGACAGGATTTCATTCTTTAGCTGCAGCCCGGGTAAAGATTGATGCTCTCTTACCTAACTGCCAGTTTTCTTATCCCTTCCATATCAAGGAGGAAGTACGTGACCGCTCTTGTCAGCTTCGTATGGAAATACTTTAAATAAGTATTAACCTAATAAAATATTTCTTGCCTTTTGTAACATCTCTGTGCCTTTCCCAGCTTGATTTTGCTGCTTCTCTCTTTCTGCTTCCATTTTTAGATCGTGTTTTATCTCGTATCCCTTTGATATCTTTAATGACTGCCTCTTTCTCATCACCCCCCTCAACTGCTTCTCTCTGCATCCTTTTTCCCTTGATGCCTTCTCACCGTATTTCCATTTTTTGAGTTGATTTCAGAAATTTGCCAATTAGTTGATATTGATGAAATTTTTACTTTTTGGAATGACTGCATACATCAGCTTTGTCAGTCGGGCAAGGTCTGGATGGGGAGAGAGTTCCCTTTGTTAAATTTGCGTGTAGAAGCAGCGGCGAAGGGAAGGGAAAAGCCCTAAAACCAGAACCTGAGAGTAGCTTTGTGCTCACAGGTGGTTTTTTTCAGCCCTGAAGAAGGAGCAGCAGCAATATTAAGTCAAGTATGGGTTGAGAGCAGAGCAGGTATTAGCCTCTGTCAGTAAAGTCTTTCCTGCCTACAACGTTGGATGATGGAGAGTGGAAATAATTTAACCACTAACAGTTGTATTTTGACAGAATGATTGGCATGCAGAGGGGCAGGGCTGAACTCTAAGGGAGGAAAATTGTTTTGCATGTGTCTGAGGACAGGTAAATTCTCAGATGTGTTATAAAAGGTGAGAATTAAAGGTGGACAAGGAAAGTAGAGAAGGTTCACAGAGGTACTCAAGAGCCTCTTGGCAGGAAAAGGGAAAGGCTGCACTCACTTTTATAGAAAGGAAGGTAGATTAAAGAAGATGATATATTTTTATTTTTTTTAAACAGTTCTAGTGTGCATGACCTTAGCTAATAGAGAAGTGGTAATTGTTTGGCTGCGGTAACTCAGTTGCTTCTGTTCTTGTCCCTGTCCCCTTGGTCCCAGTGGTAGCTCTGGCCAGGGGAATACCTTCTGCTCCTGTGTTCTCCTTGTCCACGCAAAGCACCTGACTCCCAGGGCTCCTGCCTGTACCCATGGTGTCTGTAAGACTCTCAAAAATGGCTCCTGTCATTTTTCACTCTTCTTTGTCTTGCAAAAGCCCTGATAGGTAGGGAAGGCACTAGAACTTGCTGTCAGTGAGCAGATAACATCGCACTGATTTATAGTGCTGTTTGCATCTGTAAAGTTTTCCATTGCAGCAATGGATCCGATCGTGTTGAATCTTCATTTTTATTTTGTTTTGAAGATTCTGATAACTTACCAATAGGTAACAGATTCTTTTTTTCCTATATTGTGCTGTATTCTTGAATTTTTCTAGCTGCGTAGATTCATGGCAGTTGCTTGTTCGTTAAATGCTTTTTGCTTTGTAGGTATGAAACAAGTTCTGATCTCTCTAATGATGCTAGAATTACGGGTTTTTAAAACTTTTAAAAAGTGATCTTTTCAAAACTGTCAGATTATGTCATGAGCAAATCTCTTTCTTTTTTTCTTGCAGTTACGTAGAAATGATTTTGGATGGTTGAAGGTAGTGCTTGGATCAGTAGTAATGCTGTGTGACAGCAGAAATGTTTCATTTCTTGTTGTGACAAGAGTAACAATCGGTAATTGATAAGTGTGGGGAGAAAGCTTTACGTGTATATAGATATAGAAAAATCTCTAAGAATAACTGTCATTTAAAATGTAATTTAAAAAAAAAAAAATCACTGTCCAAACAAAACAGAGGAAGATTAAAGCAAAGCCGAACTGATGGTGCTTTCAGAAGGAAATCTTGCATGTTGAAAGCTACCGCTACCTAAAGTTCTTGGTATCTTAAATTTTTCTTTCTAGTTCCCTTAATGTCAGGTACGTAAAAGAGTATGCTACATTAATCATGCAGATGCTCACAGTTCTTGCTGGTAGTACAGCATTCCAGCTGTTTCAACGATGAAAAAGCTGCAAATTTTACGTTAGTAAAAAAAAAAATAATGCAGTTAACAAAACTTTTGGAATTAAAGTCCGTATTTGCTTGCTTCCAAAATTAATCTTAAATGACCTGAAGCGTTCTAATATGCAAACAACTAATGAGTATGTTAGCATTTGTTTAAACTGTGCTAAGTCAGACTTTCATGTAATAAGTAGGCTCGTATGAGAGGGGGAGCGAGCAGTGGGAGCAGTGGGAGGGAAGCAGGAGGAAGCAGAGGGATAGTGTGTATTTTTCTCTTTGACCCATTTAGGCTGCAGTCTCACATTTTGTTTTAAGTCCATCCACGTGTCCGCTGCTGCTGACAGCACCTCTCCTCGCCCCAGCCGCGTTCTGCTGCCGTTAGGGCTTGGGAAGGCCCCTTGTTGAGTTATAGGAGGGAACTGGGTCCCAACAAAAACTTAAGGTTTTGTTGTTTGGGCTGATTTTTTGAGTAGAGCAAAATCAGTCTGTACCAGCATGCGGCCACGTAAATGTCATGCTGGGGGTGGGAGTGCTGTCTGCAGCAACAGCTTGGGCTTTAACTCGACTTAAGCCAGTCGTGATCCAATAGCTTCAGATGACAGTGAATCAGCACCCTGGGGTTTGGTTGGTTTTTTGGTGGTTTTTTCTTTCTTTTTTTAATGTCAGCATTGGCTCAGGTTTTCCAACTTGACACCAGAAGTGAAGTTCAGTAAGGACTTTATAAGCAAGAAATTGTTTAGATGTGCTAAAAAACCCCAAAACTAAGCAGGGCTAAGAAGCAAGCAAAGCGCTGCCGTAAGGATGATGGGCAAGGAAGACCAGCAGTAGGTTAGATGAATAAATAGATGAATGAACCCTGTGGCTTCTAGTCTGTTGTTGTTGTTGAAGTGGGAGCAGCAGTTAGATGGATAATGGGGATTAAATGGCAGCAGTAGAAGTAACACGTGCAAGGGAAGCAGAATTCCGGGAAGTGGATGCAAAAAGTCAGAGGAACCACTTAAGGATGCCAAATTTCTCAGAGTGGGTAAGGCAAATTAATTCAAATAGCCAGTTGCTGTGTATGCAAAGAGGGTGTCCGTGTGGGAAGCGGTATCATATAATCAGGGAATGGAAAAAGTGCTTGAGGAGGGAGGTGGGGGGAGTTACGTGGGCGCTTTTCACATTGATGGAATACAAGGGCCAATTTTGAGGGAATGAATACTTAAAGAAGTAAGGACAAGTGCTGAAGAGAGATGTTAACAGCAGATTTTCTAGGTGAAAGGAAAGTAGCTTAGTATCAAATATTTAAGAAGTGGTTGGAGTACTGACCACTATCTGAATTTTTAAGTCATTAATCCTAAAAAATGCACGCTAAGTTCTCCTTAGCTGAATGAATGAATGAGCATTTGACGTGTGGTGGAAGGGCTTTACTGGGAGAGACAGGGAGCTGCACCTGGTAGTCGGGGCACTCTCATGGGAGGCAAAATGGATGGGTTGGGTTGTTGTCAGCAGGCAGAGAAATTGAATGTGGGTCACTGTGCTGAGATAGTCTGGTGCTGGCCCTAAGAAGATAAAGTGGAGGCATCAATCCTTCAGTAAATAGGTCTGGATTAAGTCCTTTTTTTTTTTTTTTTTTTAATTTCATGAGGTTTATATCCTGAGGTTATCACAAGGATCAGTTTACTGGTTTGGTTTTCTGTGCATCCCTACAAAAAGTTGTGCTGGTGAGTATCAGAGGGAAAGGGCCAGGAACTGTTGGAATCTGCTGAGATAACAGGAACAGAGCCTACCCTTGGACCCTTGAGCAGCTCCCCGAAGCGGGTCTGCCAGGTGACACAGGCACAGGGATGCATCAGTTGGAGGGGGACTCGAGCGTGCATGGGCTCCAGGTTGCTCAGCCTTGGGACCAACACATCCGGTGGAGGAACTGGGAAGTTCTGGTGTGGAAGAGCATGGGTCTGGGGAGGTGGGGTGCAATTCCATGGTGGCAAAGTGGGGATTTGGGGCTAGGCTGAAGTTAGGTAGGGCGTGGGAATGAGGCCAGCACGTCCATCACTTTCCTTTGTAGGCAATTGGGTGTTACTGGGAATAACTCTTACCTATCCTTAATAAAATTAAAGTTATTATTGTGCTGGGTCAGCACTGCCATAACACCCCATTGTTTGAGCTCTAAGTGTTCTTGTCTTTGATGGTGGAACTCTACCCTTGTTCTGGGACCAGCCTTCCTGAGAGTAGCTGTACTGATATTCCTGGACTTTCCCTGTAGTGGCTTTTTTGTTTTTGTTTATTTTACTTATTTGTAATGCAAGTAACATAGAAGCCTGACATGGAGCAAAGAGCAGGAAATTCATTCAGGCTTTGAGCTGGGGCTTGCTGAAATTGAAAGATACGACAAAGCATGCAAGGATGCCCAGCCATAAAACCTGCTCTTTTTTTCCCCTTTTTCAGGAGTTCTTTTGGGGACCATTTTCAAAGAAGGAGAAAGAGAGTGAAAACGCAATCACATAAAATTCAAATTCTGGAAATGAATACCCAAGCAAAAAACATCCGAACTGTTTCCTTTAATAGAATCTAGTGTTTGTTACCATAACAATCCTTTTTGGAAGAAAAGGATTAGTGCTGTTTACATGACCCCGTTGCCTGATTCAGGTAGTGCTAGTTTCCATCACCCTCGAGCAAATTGCAGAAAGGGGGGGAAACAAAAAAATCTATATGCCTGGATTTTGATGATGCAGTTTAGTATCGTAATAACAACTCATTTAAGCTCTGGCTGTGTGCTGCCTGTTATTTCCCTGGAAACTTATGCCTCGTACTGAGTAGTACGGCTTTGAAATAGCAGTGTAACAGTCTCTGTCAGGCGGAGGGGAGGGTTGTGGATAAGCAGGCAGAAGCCAGATGAGAGTAATATATAGCTGTAGCTGCTTGACGTTACTGACTTTTAAGGGATCCAAAAAAAGGTATGATTCCTCTTGAACAGGGGAGGAGAACAAGATGTTTCTGTAGTAACGAGATCATAAACAAAAGAAAATTGCCTGTAAAGAATGGATCTGATTTTTTCCCCATTTTTGTGTTTTTCTGCTATTATAATTTAAGTTGCAGTTTTGCTATCAACTGCCTCTTGTGTAAGCATTTAATATTGCCAAGATTTTCTGCAAATCTATTTTTGTGACAGTGATTTCTAGCCTGCATATCTTGTTTTGTAATAACCACTGTTTCCTCCATCAAAAGAATGGAAGTTTTCAGAAATCAAAGGATGATAGCATTCAGTGGTCCTATCTGAACTTGTCAGCTCAGGTCTTAACTGAGGTTGGTGTCATTGGAGAAGATGATGGTGTTTCTTCCAGCGTGCTGGGATGAGATGGGTAGAGGCATATTTTTTTTTCAGCGGACTCGGAACTAAAAGCTGAAATGGGCCTTTTGTTTTTAGGTGTAGATTCTGGAGCGTGATAAACTTTACTACTTGGTAGCCTGGGAACCTGATTTTGTGCGTTGCTTACGGGAATGTGAGCTTTTTTTCTCTCTCTTCTCCCCCTGCTTCCCCCTCCACCCCTATGGTATGATGAGCCTTTGGGAAATAAATGGGAACTGCTTGGTATGTGTCCTATACGTTGCAAATTTTTTTTAGTTTCTAAACTTTTGTTCTTTTTCTCCTTAAAGGAGAATAATTTTACTGTTCTATTGATGAGGGAAGTGGGAGGGTTTTTGTAACCTTGCTGTAACCTTGTCCTGCCTTTTTAAAAAGACAGTGTTCCTTGCCCTTTTCCCAAAGATACTCAGATGCCACTATAATGCCATAATTAAATTGCAAGGGCAGCACATAGTGTACGCTTTGACCTTAAAAACTCTATTTATTTTGGTTTAAAAGCAGAATCCCAGGATCTGTCAAAAACCTGTAAGGCCCAAAAGAGGCAAATGTTATTGCAAGTTACTAATAAAAGATGCACCTACGAAGGGATTTGTTTGACCCCTCTATGTTTTGTCTTGCATGTCGTATTCTTGCCTAGCAATTTAGAAAAAATGCAATATTTATTTCTGAGTGTTCCATGTAATGATATTCCTTTATAGTAGTGAGTTAGAAATAGTTGCTAGTTTTTTAGAGTAGTGTCCACTTGTCCACTCAGACTTCTTAAAACACTGTTCTACTGGATAAAATGGATGAGGAAAACAGGAAGCTGTTGTCCTGAGTTTTGTTTTACAATGCAGAGCACGACAGGGTTTAAAGGTGTGGCAGTTCTTTTATTTTCCATCCGGTAGAGCAGTTCAATTAATTTGAGTTTGTACTACTGCGATGTAATCTGCTGAATACTGAGTTGAGCAGATTGAAGAGAAGGACTTGGGGTTGTTGGTGGATAAGGAGTTCAACATGAGCCAGCAATGTGCGCTCACAGCTCAGAAAGCCACCCGCATCCTGGGCTGCATCAAAAGAAGTGTGGCCAGCAGGGTAAGGGAGGTGATTTTACCCCTCTACTTTGCTCTGGTGAGACCCCACCTGGAGTCTGTGACCAGCTTTGGAATCCTCAACACAGGAAGGACATGGACCTGTTGGAACGGGTCCAGCAAAGGGCCATGAAGATGCTCAGAGGGCTGGAGCACCTCTCCTATGAAGACAGGCTGAGAGAGCTGGGGTTGTTCAGCCTGGAGAAGAGAAGGCTCCGGGGAGACCTCAGAGCAGCCTTCCAATATCTGAAGGGAGCTACAGGAGAGCTGGGGAGGGACTCTTTGTCAGGAAGTGTAGGGACAGGACAAGGGGTAACGGTTTTAAATTGGAAGAGCGGAGATTTAGATTAGATACCAGGAAGAAATTATTTGCTGTGAGGGTGGTGAGGCACTGGAACAGGTTGCCCAGAGGAGCTGTGGCTGCCCCATCCCTGGAGGGGTTCAAGGCCAGGCTGGATGGGGCTTTGAGCAACCTGGTCTAGTGGGAGGTGTCCCTGCCCATGGCAGGGGGGTTGGAACCAGGTGATCTTTAAGGTCCCTTCCAACTCTAACTATTCTATGAATGTATAACCAATAGACATAATGCAGTATTGTGGATTTGCTGGAGGGAATTGCTCATCTTCCCAGCCCTCTAGCTTGCAGCGGCTCCACAGCTCCTTCCCTGTGCTGACCATATTGCTGGGGGAGCAGTCACTCATGTAAGAAGGCGCTTGAATGCTTAGCAAGGTTTGTGGCTACCACTGCACCGTTATAAGGACTGTCCCTGTTGAGAACTGGCAGTATGAATGAGTGTTTGGTCTCTGTTCATGTTTGTCTTTGGAGCATTGGACAGAGAATTTATTTTGATCAGTTATTGTCTTGTGCCCGGTTTTTCTAAGTATGAACATCTGCTCTTCAGCTACCAGCAGATGAAATCACTGTATTTATAGTTAAATAAAATATTATGGAGACACATTTTTCAGCTCTGGAAATGTCAGATTGGTGAGATTGGTGGAAATGGTTGGAAATCACAAAATTACATACTTGTGGTTGTCATCCGCCTGGGATGAGGACACTGCACAAGTTTGGTACTGTACTGCAGTACTGGGATGAGAGCCATTTAGCTGATGATCCCTGCCTTTTCTTGGAGTTACGTGTGGAATGGAGATGCTTCTTCCATTTGTGAAGGAACCAGGAGGAAAACAAGGTATCTTGTGTTCCCTGTGGAGAAATCCAGAAGCACGGTTGCTAGTGCTAACTTTTCCTGCTATTTTTTTGGTAGTGTTACATAAGATACTGAAAAATAGAATTTTCTTGTCATGTTAAATTCAAGGGGCGGGGGTGGTGGGGAAACAACAAAGCTTTTGATCTTGCTTTAGTAAATAGGAGACTGGTTATAGAATGCAAATATTTATCTTGGGCGATGCTATAAGTAGTACATTTCTTTCTCTCTCAGAACAGATAAGGAACAAAACCAAGTTAGTCACCAAGATGCACATAATTTCTAAGATGCTTCTTGTCCTGCGTTAAGTTGTTCGTTCTGGGGATCAGTGGCAGCGTAGCTGTTGTCTTATTTTTCCATAAACTATATGACTGACATAATACAACAAAGCAGCTTGAGGGAGTACTAGCATGCAGAATTAAAGCCTTCGCTGGTCTGCCAAAGGTTAAGTGAGACATCCAATGAAATAGTATTTCCTACGTGGACAAGTACCTTTCTGTGCTCTTAAATCTCTTTGGTGTTTGTCACTAGACAATGACTGGTTACCCCTAAAGTAATTGCATTTTAAAATATTGATACTGGATGAAGAGCTTGGCTAAAACGGCATGTATTACTCAAACAAGCATACTGTTTACCTAGGATGGATTATGTTGAATTATATTTCAACACTTGAAATTAAGAACAGGTTTAATACTTAAAGAATATTAATGGTAGCTTTGGGATGGCACCGGCTCAGTGGGAAAAATAGCTGATGAAAGAAACAAATGTCAGTATCTTTCTCAATGTTTTGGTTGGTTTTTTTTCCTCTTCCCATGTGTTCTTTGTTTCTGAAGTGCCCTCTGGGATGTGGAGCCCTGGAGTGCTGCTCCTGGGAGAAGGATTACCTTGTCATGGGGACAGGCCAGGGGACGGGTCTCGTTGTTGCTTGTCTTGTTCTTATTCTGCATCTCCAGCTCATTTGGACTGTTCTCTGGTGTGCACCCAGGACCACATCAGTTGCAGCTGTTGTGGTGGCTTAGGAAGCTTCCTCATCACCTCTTCTTGCTTGGTGATGTGCACTGTCCTGGTCTTTGTCGAGCCAGGTGGACCCTGTGTACCAGTTCCACCATTAGCCCAAGAAGCATTCAGGAAGAGCATGTGGCTCTTCCTTGGCATAGGAACCACTGTTCATAGAATCATAGAATGGTTAGAGTTGGAAGGGACCTTAAAGATCATCCAGTTCCAACCCCCCTGCCATGGGCAGGGACACCTCCCACCAGACCAGGTTGCTCAAAGCCCCATCCAGCCTGGCCTTGAACCCCTCCAGGGATGGGGCAGCCACAGCTCCTCTGGGCAACCTGTTCCAGTGCCTCACCACCCTCACAGCAAATAATTTCTTTCTGGTATCTAATCTAAATCTCCGCTCTTCTAATTTAAAACTGCTACCCCTTGTCCCGTCCCTACACTTCCTGACAAAGAGTCCCTCCCCAGCTCTCCTGTAGCCCCTTCAGATATTGGAAGGCTGCTCTAAGGTCTCCCCGGAGCCTTCTCTTCTCCAGGCTGTTCTCTTTATATTTTTACAAAAGCTTTACTTAAAAACAAAATTCAGACAATGCTTAAAACTGCTGAATTTGTTGCTCGTTATCAGCTACCTTTGTGACTTTGAGGACATTGAATTGGACCATCTTACTTGAAGGGAATGCTGTGTGCTTGCTCCTGCAGTGATTCCATTGTGGCTTTCCTTGGATCCCAGGGATAGGTTATATGGGCATGGTCATGTCTGTTTTTAAGGTTGTTTGGTTTTTTTAATGGTTGTACATTTGCAGGTAGTGCCTAAAATCTCTACAGATGACCGTCCTTTATGTCTTCATTTCTGCAGCCACGCATGGCAAAACGCAACCAGATAAAGCAGGAAGCTTAGGTGATAGGTTGAGATGGCTTTCCATAGCCTTGCAGATCCATGATAGCCTCCAGGGTGGACTTGCTCTGGGATGGGTTGATCAGGGAAGCTGCTCTGCTGCCGCTGCAAAAGTGAGTTTTAATTCTCAAGGCTAAGTGTGCTTTTTTTTTTTTCCCCACAGATGAGTACAAACTTACTCTTTCTTAAGGGACATAAAAATCTTAATCCCCCTTCAGCACACAGGTTGTACAGCATGAAATAAAATTCAGGAGAGGGTAAGTGCTAGTTAGTATCTCAGTTTTGGGAAGATGTCGTATTTGTATTTGAGGCTGGGGAGCACCAGCCTGCTGATGGCGGTGGAAAAAACTATTGGCTTAATGGGCTTTGGATTACTCTTGAGTAGCTTACTGTACCCACACCTCCCGTGGAAGGTGATGTGTCCTTCCCCTGTTGTTACTTCTTCATCCGAATGTGTTACACCTGGTTGACCAACGTGCCTTAAAGGACATTGGTGGAAGGTGACGTGTCCTTCCCCTGTTGTTACTACTTCATCCGAATGTGTTGAGCAACGTGGTTGATCAACGTGCCTTCAAGGACATCTTGTTGACGAGCACGCTAATTGCTACTTGTGCAGGAAGGAGAAGCTGTTGCTTTGTGGCACCTCATGTTTGGCCAGGGTCTTGCTGACCCTGGCTATGTGTCTGGAGTCCCTTTTTATTGAAGTTGAATTCTCTCTTTGGCAGAAGGTTGTTTGGCAGTTAAGCATTTTTACAATGTTATGAGGGAGGATGGTGTAGGAATTCAGATAAAATTAAGATGTGCTGTCCGTGCAGGGACCAGTGGTGTTCTGTTAAGCATTGTGTGGTCTCCATCGCCTTCTGTGAGCAGTGGTGGCTGAGGCACGAGGTACACGGTACACCCTTCAGCAACGCCACTCCTGACATCTCTGACGGGAACAGACGAGTGTTTCCTGTAAACACACATACTGGAAACATCTGCCCGGCACATTGAATTAAAGGATTTGTCTTGATGTGCTGGAGAACTTGAGTGCTCTGTTTTCCTCGTGACTTCCTCCATCTTAAGCTGTCTTTTCGGCACACTCTTCTGAAGCCGGAGCTCTGAGGATGGACAGGACCTTGCTTCCCGCATCTGTGCCAGCAGCTGTACCACTTCCTGCCATGAATCATCTCAAACACTTTTCTTTTTAATTATTTTATTGTTTTATTTAAGGGTGAGGGCACATTTGTTTTCCTGAAACCACAACCTATTCTCAGCAGTCTGGCAGCCAAGCCATAAATGAAGGCTTGAACACTTGCGAAAGTGTTGAGAGGAAGGAAGTTCTTCCCCGTTGGTGGTGATCATGGGCAAACCCGGAGCAGAACCCCTTTCCTTGTGGGCTTGGGTTGTGGTCAGAGGAACTGCAAACTTCACTTCTGGGAGAGTTGCAGCAAAGCATCTCTTCTGTTTGGGAGGGAAGTGATGGTGCCTCTGTACTGGGCACTGGTGAGGCTTCACCTCGAGTGTGGTGTTCAGTTCTGGGTCCCTCATGGCAAGAAGGGCATGGAGGTGCTGGAGTGTGTCCAGAGGAGAGCCACCAGGCTGGAGAAGGGTCTAGAGAACAAGTCGTACGAGGAGAGGCTGAGGGAATTGGGAATGTTTAGTTTGGAGAAGAGGAGGCTGAGGGGAGACCTCATTGCCCTCTACAACTCCCTGAAAGGAGGGTGAAGAGAGGTGGGGGTCGGTCTCTTCTCCCAAGGGAATCATGACAGGAGCAGAGGAAATGGTCTGAAGTTGGGGCAGGGGGGGTTTAGATGAGATATTAGGAAGAATTCCTTTATTGAGAGGGTGGTCAGGCACTGGAATGGCCTGCCCAGGGAGGTGGTGGAGTCACCATCCCTGGAGGTATTTAAGAAACGTGTAGACGTGGCACTTCAGGGCATGCTCTAGTGCCCGAGATTGTTGGTTTGAGTCTGTTTGTGGGGTTGTTTTGTGTTGGTTTTTGGTTTTGTTTTTGTGGTTGGCCTCGATGATCTCAAAGGTCCCTTCCAACCATGAAGATTCTGTGATTCTGTTTGCACGTCAATGTCCCAACGAGCCGTGACTTCCAGTTTTCAGAAGTTCCTCGCTACAGCTAACCAATCTGCCAATTGTCAAATGATCTTTGGAGCAGGGGGCATGATCTTTTGCCTGAGAAGTCTCAGCTGTGTTTTGGGCCCTCTCTGGCGCTGATTTTTGTGGCTTTGTTTTCCAGGACTCATTGATGGCATGTATTTCAATTCTAGAATTTTCTTTTTCCTGAGGAGCTGAGTATATATAGTTCCTGAAACTTGAGAGGTTATTGTATTTCATGCAGAGATGAAGTCCAAAATCTGCCCCCTCAGTTTTGTCTTACAAAAACAAAACCCAAAAACCCCCTGCCCAAAAGCACGTTACCCACAAAGTTGTTAACCATATCTTTTTTTTCCTTGTTAATTTTTTCTAGGGAAACGTCAGATTCACCACTTGGGAAACCAGCTTCAACTCAACCAACATTGTCTGGATACTGCCTTTAATTTTTTCAAGATGGCTGTGAGCAAACACTTAACACGGGGGAGAAAGATGACCCATGTAATTGCTGCATGTCTCTACCTGGTGTGTAGGACAGAAGGAACTCCTCGTATCCTTTCACATTTGAAAAATAAAAATAATCAGATATACTCTTAGCAAGTCAACTATCCCAGTTAGACCTTGTTTCAAAATTTGCAAAGGTAAGTGTAAAGTATAAATGTCACTCTGCCTCCCATCAGTAACTCTGAATTTCTTTGTTCTCAATGTTTTCTGCTAGTGTAAGATTGCACTTTTCCTGGGCTTTGCTAGGGATTACTTGATGTGGGGTTTTTTTGATGTTTTGTTTTTATTTATTAAAACAAAAGAAAATTAACTCCAAGCCTCCTGTAGCATAAGCATTAAAGAACAGATTAGAGTTCTGGTGGATTTTCCAGTGGGAAGGACAGTATCGCTCCCCTTTTTAGTTTTGGGGAAAAGGCATTTGATTAAATTCTGAGATTTGCTCTAAGATGATACAGGTAATCAGTGGCTGGAGGTGAGACCACACACAGGCTGGAGCTGCAAGTAAGTAGTTCTTGCCTCTAGACCATCCCTATTTCTGTCTTGTAGAATTTCATTAAAATTCATGTAAGCTTTAAATACTGATGGGCGTCTGAATTTATTTGTTTAATATATTTTTACTTTATGTGGTGTTTCAGTTGCTGGAATTCAGAGTTTAGTATCAAACAATTTCTTTTATGTTATTTTAGTTCTTTTCTACTGTAAAGCGGTGAGTGCATATCGGTGCTCTATCAGTATTCTATTTGACTTGATGCTTTTTCTAGATTCCTGTTTTCATTCTGTATTTTGGCAGTTGAACAGCTTAGCTTTCTTTTTAAAGATTGAGAATATTTTTTTTAGTTTCAGAAACTACGTTTGGTATTCTAAAATTAGTGCTTTCTGATGGTGTCGTGGTCATTGCATTTGCATGTTTAAAAAAAATGCGTTTTTTCAGGAATGATGGAATTAAAAAGAAGGCTTGCCTGTTACTCCAGTCTCTTCTAATGTAAAATCTCTGTGTGATCTTTGAACAGTATAACTCTTATCATCACCATAAAGACAGTGTTGATTGAAAAGCATTGCCAATATTTTTATGCCCATATCACATTTTAAAAGTAATTTATTCCATGTAATGATATTCCTTTATAGTAGTGAGTTAGAAATAGTTGCTAGTTTTTTAGAGTAGTGTCCACTTGTCCACTCAGACTTCTTAAAACACTGTTCTACTGGATAAAATGGATGAGGAAAACAGGAAGCTGTTGTCCTGAGTTTTGTTTTACAATGCAGAGCACGACAGGGTTTAAAGGTGTGGCAGTTCTTTTATTTTCCATCCAGTAGAGCAGTTCAATTAATTTGAGTTTGTACTACTGCGATGTAATCTGCTGAATACTGAGTTGAGCAGATTGAAGAGAAGGACTTGGGGTTGTTGGTGGATAAGGAGTTCAACATGAGCCAGCAATGTGCGCTCACAGCTCAGAAAGCCACCCGCATCCTGGGCTGCATCAAAAGAAGTGTGGCCAGCAGGGTAAGGGAGGTGATTTTACCCCTCTACTTTGCTCTGGTGAGACCCCACCTGGAGTCTGTGACCAGCTTTGGAATCCTCAACACAGGAAGGACATGGACCTGTTGGAACGGGTCCAGCAAAGGGCCATGAAGATGCTCAGAGGGCTGGAGCACCTCTCCTATGAAGACAGGCTGAGAGAGCTGGGGTTGTTCAGCCTGGAGAAGAGAAGGCTCCGGGGAGACCTCAGAGCAGCCTTCCAATATCTGAAGGGAGCTCCAGGAGAGCTGGGGAGGGACTCTTTGTCAGGAAGTGTAGGGACAGGACAAGGGGTAACGGTTTTAAATTGGAAGAGCGGAGATTTAGATTAGATACCAGGAAGAAATTATTTGCTGAGAGGGTGGAGAGGCACTGGAAGAGCGTGCCCAGAGGAGCTGTGGCTGCCCCATCCCTGGAGGGGTTCAAGGCCAGGCTGGATGGGGCTTTGAGCAACCTGGTCTAGTGGGAGGTGTCCCTGCCCATGGCAGGGGGGTTGGAACCAGGTGATCTTTAAGGTCCCTTCCAACTCTAACTATTCTATGAATGTATAACCAATAGACATAATGCAGTATTGTGGATTTGCTGGAGGGAATTGCTCATCTTCCCAGCCCTCTAGCTTGCAGCGGCTCCACAGCTCCTTCCCTGTGCTGACCATATTGCTGGGGGAGCAGTCACTCATGTAAGAAGGCGCTTGAATGCTTAGCAAGGTTTGTGGCTACCACTGCACCGTTATAAGGACTGTCCCTGTTGAGAACTGGCAGTATGAATGAGTGTTTGGTCTCTGTTCATGTTTGTCTTTGGAGCATTGGACAGAGAATTTATTTTGATCAGTTATTGTCTTGTGCCCGGTTTTTCTAAGTATGAACATCTGCTCTTCAGCTACCAGCAGATGAAATCACTGTATTTATAGTTAAATAAAATATTATGGAGACACATTTTTCAGCTCTGGAAATGTCAGATTGGTGAGATTGGTGGAAATGGTTGGAAATCACAAAATTACATACTTGTGGTTGTCATCCGCCTGGGATGAGGACACTGCACAAGTTTGGTACTGTACTGCAGTACTGGGATGAGAGCCATTTAGCTGATGATCCCTGCCTTTTCTTGGAGTTACGTGTGGAATGGAGATGCTTCTTCCATTTGTGAAGGAACCAGGAGGAAAACAAGGTATCTTGTGTTCCCTGTGGAGAAATCCAGAAGCACGGTTGCTAGTGCTAACTTTTCCTGCTATTTTTTTGGTAGTGTTACATAAGATACTGAAAAATAGAATTTTCTTGTCATGTTAAATTCAAGGGGCGGGGGTGGTGGGGAAACAACAAAGCTTTTGATCTTGCTTTAGTAAATAGGAGACTGGTTATAGAATGCAAATATTTATCTTGGGCGATGCTATAAGTAGTACATTTCTTTCTCTCTCAGAACAGATAAGGAACAAAACCAAGTTAGTCACCAAGATGCACATAATTTCTAAGATGCTTCTTGTCCTGCGTTAAGTTGTTCGTTCTGGGGATCAGTGGCAGCGTAGCTGTTGTCTTATTTTTCCATAAACTATATGACTGACATAATACAACAAAGCAGCTTGAGGGAGTACTAGCATGCAGAATTAAAGCCTTCGCTGGTCTGCCAAAGGTTAAGTGAGACATCCAATGAAATAGTATTTCCTACGTGGACAAGTACCTTTCTGTGCTCTTAAATCTCTTTGGTGTTTGTCACTAGACAATGACTGGTTACCCCTAAAGTAATTGCATTTTAAAATATTGATACTGGATGAAGAGCTTGGCTAAAACGGCATGTATTACTCAAACAAGCATACTGTTTACCTAGGATGGATTATGTTGAATTATATTTCAACACTTGAAATTAAGAACAGGTTTAATACTTAAAGAATATTAATGGTAGCTTTGGGATGGCACCGGCTCAGTGGGAAAAATAGCTGATGAAAGAAACAAATGTCAGTATCTTTCTCAATGTTTTGGTTGGTTTTTTTTCCTCTTCCCATGTGTTCTTTGTTTCTGAAGTGCCCTCTGGGATGTGGAGCCCTGGAGTGCTGCTCCTGGGAGAAGGATTACCTTGTCATGGGGACAGGCCAGGGGACGGGTCTCGTTGTTGCTTGTCTTGTTCTTATTCTGCATCTCCAGCTCATTTGGACTGTTCTCTGGTGTGCACCCAGGACCACATCAGTTGCAGCTGTTGTGGTGGCTTAGGAAGCTTCCTCATCACCTCTTCTTGCTTGGTGATGTGCACTGTCCTGGTCTTTGTCGAGCCAGGTGGACCCTGTGTACCAGTTCCACCATTAGCCCAAGAAGCATTCAGGAAGAGCATGTGGCTCTTCCTTGGCATAGGAACCACTGTTCATAGAATCATAGAATGGTTAGAGTTGGAAGGGACCTTAAAGATCATCCAGTTCCAACCCCCCTGCCATGGGCAGGGACACCTCCCACCAGACCAGGTTCCTCAAAGCCCCATCCAGCCTGGCCTTGAACCCCTCCAGGGATGGGGCAGCCACAGCTCCTCTGGGCAACCTGTTCCAGTGCCTCACCACCCTCACAGCAAATAATTTCTTTCTGGTATCTAATCTAAATCTCCGCTCTTCTAATTTAAAACTGCTACCCCTTGTCCCGTCCCTACACTTCCTGACAAAGAGTCCCTCCCCAGCTCTCCTGTAGCCCCTTCAGATATTGGAAGGCTGCTCTAAGGTCTCCCCGGAGCCTTCTCTTCTCCAGGCTGTTCTCTTTATATTTTTACAAAAGCTTTACTTAAAAACAAAATTCAGACAATGCTTAAAACTGCTGAATTTGTTGCTCGTTATCAGCTACCTTTGTGACTTTGAGGACATTGAATTGGACCATCTTACTTGAAGGGAATGCTGTGTGCTTGCTCCTGCAGTGATTCCATTGTGGCTTTCCTTGGATCCCAGGGATAGGTTATATGGGCATGGTCATGTCTGTTTTTAAGGTTGTTTGGTTTTTTTAATGGTTGTACATTTGCAGGTAGTGCCTAAAATCTCTACAGATGACCGTCCTTTATGTCTTCATTTCTGCAGCCACGCATGGCAAAACGCAACCAGATAAAGCAGGAAGCTTAGGTGATAGGTTGAGATGGCTTTCCATAGCCTTGCAGATCCATGATAGCCTCCAGGGTGGACTTGCTCTGGGATGGGTTGATCAGGGAAGCTGCTCTGCTGCCGCTGCAAAAGTGAGTTTTAATTCTCAAGGCTAAGTGTGCTTTTTTTTTTTTTCCCCACAGATGAGTACAAACTTACTCTTTCTTAAGGGACATAAAAATCTTAATCCCCCTTCAGCACACAGGTTGTACAGCATGAAATAAAATTCAGGAGAGGGTAAGTGCTAGTTAGTATCTCAGTTTTGGGAAGATGTCGTATTTGTATTTGAGGCTGGGGAGCACCAGCCTGCTGATGGCGGTGGAAAAAACTATTGGCTTAATGGGCTTTGGATTACTCTTGAGTAGCTTACTGTACCCACACCTCCCGTGGAAGGTGATGTGTCCTTCCCCTGTTGTTACTTCTTCATCCGAATGTGTTACACCTGGTTGACCAACGTGCCTTAAAGGACATTGGTGGAAGGTGACGTGTCCTTCCCCTGTTGTTACTACTTCATCCGAATGTGTTGAGCAACGTGGTTGATCAACGTGCCTTCAAGGACATCTTGTTGACGAGCACGCTAATTGCTACTTGTGCAGGAAGGAGAAGCTGTTGCTTTGTGGCACCTCATGTTTGGCCAGGGTCTTGCTGACCCTGGCTATGTGTCTGGAGTCCCTTTTTATTGAAGTTGAATTCTCTCTTTGGCAGAAGGTTGTTTGGCAGTTAAGCATTTTTACAATGTTATGAGGGAGGATGGTGTAGGAATTCAGATAAAATTAAGATGTGCTGTCCGTGCAGGGACCAGTGGTGTTCTGTTAAGCATTGTGTGGTCTCCATCGCCTTCTGTGAGCAGTGGTGGCTGAGGCACGAGGTACACGGTACACCCTTCAGCAACGCCACTCCTGACATCTCTGACGGGAACAGACGAGTGTTTCCTGTAAACACACATACTGGAAACATCTGCCCGGCACATTGAATTAAAGGATTTGTCTTGATGTGCTGGAGAACTTGAGTGCTCTGTTTTCCTCGTGACTTCCTCCATCTTAAGCTGTCTTTTCGGCACACTCTTCTGAAGCCGGAGCTCTGAGGATGGACAGGACCTTGCTTCCCGCATCTGTGCCAGCAGCTGTACCACTTCCTGCCATGAATCATCTCAAACACTTTTCTTTTTAATTATTTTATTGTTTTATTTAAGGGTGAGGGCACATTTGTTTTCCTGAAACCACAACCTATTCTCAGCAGTCTGGCAGCCAAGCCATAAATGAAGGCTTGAACACTTGCGAAAGTGTTGAGAGGAAGGAAGTTCTTCCCCGTTGGTGGTGATCATGGGCAAACCCGGAGCAGAACCCCTTTCCTTGTGGGCTTGGGTTGTGGTCAGAGGAACTGCAAACTTCACTTCTGGGAGAGTTGCAGCAAAGCATCTCTTCTGTTTGGGAGGGAAGTGATGGTGCCTCTGTACTGGGCACTGGTGAGGCTTCACCTCGAGTGTGGTGTTCAGTTCTGGGTCCCTCATGGCAAGAAGGGCATGGAGGTGCTGGAGTGTGTCCAGAGGAGAGCCACCAGGCTGGAAAAGGGTCTAGAGAACAAGTCGTACGAGGAGAAGCTGAGCGAATTGGGAATATTTAGTTTGGAGAAGAGGAGGCTGCGGGGAGACCTCATTGCCCTCTACAACTCCCTGAAAGGAGGGTGAAGAGAGGTGGGGGTCGGTCTCTTCTCCCAAGGGAATCATGACAGGAGCAGAGGAAATCGTCTGAAGTGGGGGCAGGGGGGGTTTATATGAGATATTAGGAAGAATTCCTTTATTGAGAGGGTGGTCAGGCACTGGAATGGCCTGCCCAGGGAGGTGGTGGAGTCACCATCCCTGGAGGTATTTAAGAAACGTGTAGACGTGGCACTTCAGGGCATGCTCTAGTGCCCGAGATTGTTGGTTTGAGTCTGTTTGTGGGGTTGTTTTGTGTTGGTTTTTGGTTTTGTTTTTGTGGTTGGCCTCGATGATCTCAAAGGTCCCTTCCAACCATGAAGATTCTGTGATTCTGTTTGCACGTCAATGTCCCAACGAGCCGTGACTTCCAGTTTTCAGAAGTTCCTCGCTACAGCTAACCAATCTGCCAATTGTCAAATGATCTTTGGAGCAGGGGGCATGATCTTTTGCCTGAGAAGTCTCAGCTGTGTTTTGGGCCCTCTCTGGCGCTGATTTTTGTGGCTTTGTTTTCCAGGACTCATTGATGGCATGTATTTCAATTCTAGAATTTTCTTTTTCCTGAGGAGCTGAGTATATATAGTTCCTGAAACTTGAGAGGTTATTGTATTTCATGCAGAGATGAAGTCCAAAATCTGCCCCCTCAGTTTTGTCTTACAAAAACAAAACCCAAAAACCCCCTGCCCAAAAGCACGTTACCCACAAAGTTGTTAACCATATCTTTTTTTTCCTTGTTAATTTTTTCTAGGGAAACGTCAGATTCACCACTTGGGAAACCAGCTTCAACTCAACCAACATTGTCTGGATACTGCCTTTAATTTTTTCAAGATGGCTGTGAGCAAACACTTAACACGGGGGAGAAAGATGACCCATGTAATTGCTGCATGTCTCTACCTGGTGTGTAGGACAGAAGGAACTCCTCGTATCCTTTCACATTTGAAAAATAAAAATAATCAGATATACTCTTAGCAAGTCAACTATCCCAGTTAGACCTTGTTTCAAAATTTGCAAAGGTAAGTGTAAAGTATAAATGTCACTCTGCCTCCCATCAGTAACTCTGAATTTCTTTGTTCTCAATGTTTTCTGCTAGTGTAAGATTGCACTTTTCCTGGGCTTTGCTAGGGATTACTTGATGTGGGGTTTTTTTGATGTTTTGTTTTTATTTATTAAAACAAAAGAAAATTAACTCCAAGCCTCCTGTAGCATAAGCATTAAAGAACAGATTAGAGTTCTGGTGGATTTTCCAGTGGGAAGGACAGTATCGCTCCCCTTTTTAGTTTTGGGGAAAAGGCATTTGATTAAATTCTGAGATTTGCTCTAAGATGATACAGGTAATCAGTGGCTGGAGGTGAGACCACACACAGGCTGGAGCTGCAAGTAAGTAGTTCTTGCCTCTAGACCATCCCTATTTCTGTCTTGTAGAATTTCATTAAAATTCATGTAAGCTTTAAATACTGATGGGCGTCTGAATTTATTTGTTTAATATATTTTTACTTTATGTGGTGTTTCAGTTGCTGGAATTCAGAGTTTAGTATCAAACAATTTCTTTTATGTTATTTTAGTTCTTTTCTACTGTAAAGCGGTGAGTGCATATCGGTGCTCTATCAGTATTCTATTTGACTTGATGCTTTTTCTAGATTCCTGTTTTCATTCTGTATTTTGGCAGTTGAACAGCTTAGCTTTCTTTTTAAAGATTGAGAATATTTTTTTTAGTTTCAGAAACTACGTTTGGTATTCTAAAATTAGTGCTTTCTGATGGTGTCGTGGTCATTGCATTTGCATGTTTAAAAAAAATGCGTTTTTTCAGGAATGATGGAATTAAAAAGAAGGCTTGCCTGTTACTCCAGTCTCTTCTAATGTAAAATCTCTGTGTGATCTTTGAACAGTATAACTCTTATCATCACCATAAAGACAGTGTTGATTGAAAAGCATTGCCAATATTTTTATGCCCATATCACATTTTAAAAGTAATTTATTTGCAGTCGTTATTTGGTGTTACTGAATGATAGCCTAGCCATAATATGCAAATCCATTTTTCCCCACTAGTAGTGATAAAAAAGTATTTGAAGCAGTAGGAGCTGTAATAGGCAAGTAGGTGCGTTGTAACGTAGCAGCCATCTGTGCAGCAACTTTTCTAGCAAACAAAAAAATAATCCTTTGCTTGTTTGACATAATCTTTTTTAAAAATATTTCAGCGTGTGCAAGATGACGGTCTGGTTGACGCTTCATAAATTCCTAAATTAATTTTCCCTATTTTCATTAAATAGAAATAATAGCCTGTGTTATATTTCACGTAAAATATTAGGCTCAGGGGATGAATAAGACTGCAAAGATGGGCTCTGTCTTTCTGTGTCAACATCACAAAGTACTCCTACCTCTGCATGGTTACTGTGTCACCTGGGAATCAAGAAGTGGTAGGGCATGACAGTTTGGCTCAATTTTGTTGGCATTGATTTTTTTTTTTTTTAAATCCATTAGATACAACTTATTTTTGCAGTTGATATTAAGAATTTAACTGTGTTACTTTGGGAGAGTGAATTCAGCTTCTGCTTGTATTCTGCTTTTTGGGGTTTGGTTTTGTTTGGGTTTTTTAGCATTTAAAATCCAGTGCATTTTGAAAAACAACCCCCAAATAAATGATGGATTCTGAGCGTTAAAATACGAGATCCTTTTCTGGTATCTTACCCTTTCATTGGAAGCTTGAAAACCTGAGAGCCACAGGTGCATATTGCTGACCTTTGAAGAGAAAATACATTCAAGCCTCCACAGTTTGCTTATGAGGATTGTTATCAGCATGTTATATCTGTTTCTAGGCTAGAGTGGGCAATATAGAAATGTGCTATAAGGGGCAGGACCTTCGGTCCAGAGAGATGAAGAGCAGATGTAGAGGATAGCCATGTGACGAGATGCTTTAGCAAGAATGAAGATGCACGTTCAGGGTAATAACCTTGCAGTTGGTTGGTTTTGGTCTTCTGGAGGATGGCGTGCGAAGAGGACAATTGTGGTGTACAAAGGACCTAGTTATTTGTGACGCTTCAAGATTTATATAACCCTGCTAAATAGATTTACTGACTTTAAAGTCTTCATTATCATTGTGTTGGTTGTAGAAGTCTTATGAAGAAACCTGGGAGAAATTTAGGAAAGGAGGTTAAAGACTGAAGACTGTCGAGGAAATATTATGGTAGAAGGAACAAAGTATGTATGTGGCCTGGGGAGATACAGTGGGATGTAGTCAGGAGCTGAAGCGGCAAGAAATCTCGTGGCAGAACCGGAGGAGTGGGAAGTATTAGAAGAGGGAGAACAGGATTTAATTGTGTCTGCATTGAGTTCAGTTAGAGGGAGTGGAATGTATTTATCTGACATGGGTATCTGCTTATTCTTCTTTTTTCATAATGTATAGGTCACCAGCCACCCTCTGAAAATGTGAGGAAAACTGTAGCTAAGTCTTACTAGTGCAGTCTGAATTATGCCTGAATAAACCTCAGCCTGAAACAGGAAGACATTATGTTCTCCTTGGCTCTTACACATTGTTTAATTAATGCAAAAATGCAAAATATTCCAGTAACCGAATTTTTTTTAATCTGAAAAAAAATTCTAGAACTTAAAGGATAACATGAAAGTTTACTTATCTGAAGTGCAGCTTTTATTTATACTTCTTTAGAAAGCTTAATACGTTATTTGAGACCTGAATTGATTTTACAGCAATTTATGTTTATTAGCTTATTTGACACAAAACCCCAAAGTGCAGCAACTTTGACATAGCTTTTCATTTGCTTTGCTTATATTACTTGTCAGTGTTAATGGTTTAAAGGGAAGATGGCTTAGTAGCTGTTAGATGAATTTGGGAGATCTTTCATCCCTTTGAGCTAGCTATAAAAAACTTTAATTTCACAGAATCACATGGGGTTGGAAGGGACCTCTGGAGATCAGCTAGTCCAACCCCCCTGCCAAAGAAGGTCCACCCAGAGCAGGTTGCACAGGAATGTGTCCAGGTGGGTTTGAATGTCTCCAGAGAAGGAGCCTCCACCACCTCCCTGGGCAGCCTGTTCCAGGGCTCTGCCACCCTCACAGGAAAGAAGTTCCTCCTCACGTTTAGGTGGAACTTCTTACATTCAAGTTTGTGCCCATTTCCCCTTGTCCTGTCCCTGGGCACCACTGAAAAAAGACTGGTCCCATCCTCCTGACACCCTCCCCTGAAGTGTTTATAAGCATTGATCAGATCCCCCCTCAGCCTTCTCTTCTCCAGACTAAAAAGACCCAAGTCCCTCAGCCTCTCCTCGTAAGGGAGATGCTCCAGGCCCCTCATCTCTGTAGCCCTCTGCTGTGCCCTCTCCAGCAGTTCCCTGTCCTTCTGGAACTGGGGAGCCCAGAACTGGACCCAGTGCTCCAGATGGGGCCTCCCCAGCGCAGAGGGGCAGGATGACCTCCTTCAGCCTGCTGGTCACACTCTTCCTGATGCCCCCCAGGATGCCATTGGCCTTGGCCACAAGGTCATGTTGTCGGCTCATGGGCATCCTATTGTCTACTGGGTCTCCTAGGTCTCTCTCCTCAGATCTGCTTTCCAGCAGGTCAGCCCCCAGCTTGTACTGGTCAGCGTCAGAAGTAAAGGTATAATGCAACAAAATACATCTGAAGAGGATAGCAATTTTTAAATCCTCAGGTTTGATGGAACTGGTTAACCGTGTTCCCAGGCGCTGAGGGAGGCTGAGCGTTTCCACTGACATCTGACTTCAGCTGGCACTGCCGCTGCTCCCGGCATTTCAGACTCTGGTTCTTAATGTGTTTCTTGGAATAGTAACAGTCCTCGGTTGTTTCTTTTTCATGTTTTCAACAGCTTTTCCCCCCCTACATATGTCTGAGTGGAAACAAAGGGCTCTTTAGCCGGTCCTGCCGCTCCCGAGAGAGAGAACTTGGGAAGAGCCGGGCAGAGTGTTTGAGTGACTTATGGGCTCGGCTGTAATCCATGGCTGCCCTGGGGTCACTCGGGAACAATGAGAGCCTGGCCAGGATTTTCCAGGTGGGATATCAGTTTGTTTTAATCAAGGAACATTTCATTCTGTTCGCAATCCTTTTTACTGTACACAATTGTTGGAAAAACTGTACAAATGTCCACTATTTTGTTTGTAACGTTTTCCGACGCTACCACCTGGGGATTTTTACAGCAACGTTTTACATGGGAAATGTCTTTTATCCCTCCCACACACGCACCTTTTTTATTTCATCTATTCATTCTTTTCCTTTGAAGCTCTCTGGAAAGCGCACCTTTCACTCTAAACCAAATCCTGTCTTGTTAGAACGCAGTAAATAAAACCTTTTCCACATGAGGAGGCACCTCACAAGGTTTCCTCGCCAGCTATCTTGTGCAAATATCCCTCTGTTTGCCTCTGGAGGGAAATTCAGGGCAGGATTTTACCCCTCCAGTAAAGCTGATCAGTCTTTATTCCTCGGGATTTGCTGAGCCCTTCCCGCTTCTCAGGGCTGGGGCAACCTCCTGAGATTGAGGTTGCCCAAGTTATTTAGGTGGTCTTCAGAAGCTTTGTCTGTACTCGAAGGAAAAAGATGGGGTCCTCCTGGCGTTACTGCAAGGCAGCCAAGTTGAGGTATCTCTCTTGAGTTGTTCACAGAAGAACCTTTCCACAAAATAGCTCAAGAAAAATAACCTCTTAGATTTGAGCGTTGGGAGCAGAAGGCTGACAGGAGAAAGTTTCATGCCTTGGTGTCTTTTATATGTAAACTTGCACTGGGTGGGAAAGCATAAAGCGCTTTTCCTCCCCTGCTTCCTCTGCCCCATGAACCTCCCTTTTGTCTGAGGAAGATCACAAAGGCGTTGCGTGATCCCAGCAGGCAAGAAGGATTTGGGGGGGGTGGGGGGTGGTGTGGTGGAAAAAAAAAACAAAAAACCAAAACGGGCATCTCCTTGCTGAATGGGGCAGTACTTTGTTATTTCCTACTTCTCTGCAGAACTTGTACTTTATTGCCAAGCTATTTGAATGGCTCCTGGTTTAATGTGTTTATTTTCATGTCACAGTAAAGGGAAGTTGAGAGTATTTATCTTCATTTCCAGGTGCAGAACTGAGGCTAAGTGACACACATTCCAAGTTACCCGGAAAATGTGTGATGAAGTAAGGAATTGGTCTCTTTAATCCTAGATTAGGCATCAGCTACTGAGCCTTTCTGCCTTGTTGGCCTTTGCAAGAGAAGTTCAGCTAATTTCCTTTGGAGCATTAACAGGCTCTGTTGGCTTCCATACTTGGCAAGCTTTGTATAACCTCTCCATGAGGGCTTTTGATGGATACATTCTTTGTTTCCATACTATCACTTCAAGGTCTGTCTTTGCAAGGAAAAGGGCAAGACTTCCTTTTTTCTTAGAAATGAAAAATTAGATCTCCAGCAATCTTTTGACCTCTAATAAAACTTCCTGGAGCCAGCAGGCCCTAGTGTTCCCAATTAAAAAGTTAACTTTTGAAATTAGACTTTAATCAACAAAATTTTAGAGCTGTAGTTCGGAAAGTTAATAAAACCAGTTTCTATTTCCCTTTGGTTAAGGACTTTCTTTTTAGTAACTGACCTTTTACTTTTGATTAAATACAGTTGCATTCATAATGCGTTTTGTTCAAGTGTTGAGTGTGACAAGGACATAAGAGCTTAAAAATAGATTTTAAATTGCACAGTGAAAAATACATGTAATATTTACAAAAAGCAAATTACTTTTTTTCAGTTCACTAGATTTTTTTGTGTGTGTGGTAAAGGACACCAAGATCTTACTTCATAGAAAGTTGAATAGTATAAAATATTTTCAGTTGGAAGGGACCTACAACGATGATCTAGTCCAACTGCCTGACCACTGCAGGACTGACCAAAAGTTAAAGCGTTTTATTAAGGGCCTTGTTCAAATGCCTCTTAAGCTCTGACAGGCTTGGGACACTGACCACCTCTCTAAGAAGCCTGTTCCAGTATTTGACCTCCCTCTTGGTAAAGAAATGCTTCCTAATGAAGCATTTGCATGGACTTGAAGTCTCGGAAAAGCCTTGTCCGCTTAATTTCAAAATTAAGTTCTAAAATGGGTATGCTTTTGAGTTGATGGAATTTAGCTGAGAGAGTTTCAATCTATTAATGAAAAATTGCCGCCTTAAATAGGGTGCGGCTAATGTTGCCCCATGTCATTTGCATCTATTTCCAAATAGTTCATGTGTTTGGTAACTCGTGGCTTGTGTGATCACTTATATTCGGTACCACGGCAGAAAATGCTGGAGGTGGAGGGAAGAGGGCAGCCAGGGGCAGCAATAGAAATTTAATTTCTGCACCTTAATTTCTCCCTGTCGCCCTCTCCTCCAGCCAGGGTTGGGACTGCTGAATTTCAACAGCAGGGCTCGTGACCTGAAGCCACCATATTCAGTCTCCTTTTCCATGGAGTGAAGGAGAATCATATGATTTTTCACTTGCAGCACTGCCTCGTGCTTTTTTGCCATATAAAGAGATATGTATAAAGCAAGTACGTTGCTGAGAGAGTGAGGTGTTTCATGTTTCCTCTTGCTGGGAAAGTAAAATTTTCCTCTGCATGTGTTTGTTGACGTGTGCTCTGTTGTGTGGACTCCATTCTCTTCCCCGCTGCATCTCCTTACTGCAAGGGCTGCTCCTGGCTGCTGCCTCTGCTTGGGAACAAGCAGGAGGAGACCAGGCTGTGTCACTCTTGTGTATCTTGCCTGGCCTCCAGCTGTATTGCAGGAGATCCTGGGCTTCCCTAGGTCTTGTGTCAGATTTCTCAGTCCCCTGTGGATGTCTTCAGATGTCTTGACAGGACAAGAGGATATGGGCACAAACTTGAATGTGAGAAGTTCCACCTAAACATGAGGAGGAACTTCTTTGGGGTGAGGGTGGCAGAGCCCTAGAAGAGGCTGCCCAGGGAGGTGGTGGAGTCTCCTTCTCTGGAGACATTCAAACCCCACCTGGACACATTCCTGTGCAACCTGCTGTGGGTGGACCTGCTTTGGCAGGGGGGTTGGACTAGATGACCTCCAGAGGTCCCTTCCAACCCCATATCATTCTGTGATTCTGTGAATTGTTCCACTCGCATCTGGTGATTTGCAGTGTCTTTTTAAGAGAATTCCTTCTTGAGAAGAAAATAACCTGGAGCTTTTCTGACTGGTTGCATGGCCCTGCACCTGAGGGATAGTTAGGGGCCCTCAGGTTCTCATCTTGTCCCTTGGTGGGGAAAGCCATAGACCTTGTTTGTGCATGACTCAGATGTGGCAGGAAAATAACGAGTGTGATTGCTGACTAACATTATCCTGCAGGGTGCCCTGCTGCTGAAAGTCATCGAAGCTTTCTGCGGGGAGACGGCAATTTTAATTTGGATTCTGTATGTGGAGATTCTGTACGTGGGTGATTTTCTTTGTTCCCTTTAAGATTTTGAAAATAGAAGAGGGGAATGGAACTTTACATTGTGGCGTGTGTCAACTCAACATTTTACTGTTTAAATCCTTGTGCTAAATGCCCATTATGGATGCTGCAGGGAGGGAGGGGAAAAAGCTGCTGTAAGTGCAGTGGTGATAATTGACCCACTTAAGAGAGCTGCTCTAATTTTGCATGTTACAGCATCCTGGAAATTCAGATAAGAATGTTGATCTCTCTAGCTAATAGGATTTCTAAATATATCATCCAAAAGAAGCAAGATGACTGTAATTTTGCTTGTGTGTGTGTGTTCAGGCTAATGTTTTGTTTGAATATTGCACACTCTGAAAATCTGCTTTTCTGTGAACTTGTTACTAATTCAGGGTGAAATAGTATTTGACCTCCAGGGCTGGCAAGGGGAAGCCTGATCCTGCTCCACTGAATTCACCGACAAAATTCTCACCCGCTTTTGTGTAGAAGAGTGACCAACTTTTTTCCCCTCAGGATGCTGGTACCCAGCAGGTGGCTCAAATTGTCAACTTTTCCATAATGCAGCATTAAACAAAGTATTTGCCGAGATAGAGAGGGGGACAGGGTCACAAGATGGCCTTTCAAGATTACAGGTTTTGGCTGGTTTTGATAGCTTTGTTGTTTGTTTTCCTCATTTAAGGGAAATTTTGAACAGTAGAGCTGAAAATAGTCCTCTTCTGAAATTTGACTGCAGAAATAGTTTTTTTTTCTTTACAGAGCAGAATGTTTCAAGTCTCTCTCCAGGCAGTTCTTTCTCAAAGCACGTCAATGGATACGACTGCTGAGTTTGTACTCAATAGAGCTCTTGCACCCAGATTGTTTTAGTTTAGGAGAACCTTTGCCCCTTCCCCATTGTACCTTTCTGTGCTGGCACAAAAGACTTCATCTTGAGTACTGTGTTGAGTTCCTGGCCCCTCACGACAAGAAGGACATTGAGCTGCTGGAGCGTGTCCAGAGGAGAGGCACCAAGCTGGTGAGGGGTCTAGAGAACAATTTTGTTTGGGTTTTCTTTGTGGTTGCCCAGGGAGGTGGTGGAGTCTCCTTCTCTGGAGACATTCCAAACCCACCTGGACACATTCCTGTGCAACTGCGCTGCGTGGACCTGCTTTGGCAGGGGGGTTGGACTAGCTGATCTCCAGAGGTCCCTTCCAACCATGAAGATTCTGTGCTTCTGTGAAAATCAGTACAGAACCATTACGGTCCCCCTTTGAAAGGACAGGACAGGCTTTACTCTGTAGATGTCTGCATTAGGTCTGCTGAAGCCTTCATCACTGTGGGCTTGAATTCCATTATAGGCAGGTAGAAGATGTGTTTATTGTCTGGCTGCTCCTGTGCTCCATCACCACGTCAGGCCTTGTGTAACACCAAAATACTTAAAGCAGAAGCATCTGAGCCAGATTTTTAATGCATTTAATAGTGATCTGGTATTGCTTGCGTAAAAATAATAATTAATACAATGCATTGCACGGTCTGTCCTCTTAGTAATTAATTTCCAGTTTGGTGCTACTGAACTGATGAGGCGTTTGTGTGGTAAAGGTGAAAAAAGGAAAGAAGCAGGAGGAAACTATGAGGCAGGAGAGCTACAAAGACATCAGTAATACTGGGGTAAAAATACGAGGAGCAGCAGATGGGGTGGTGCTTTGAAATGTGGTGGCAGAGACCTGGGAACTAACGAGGGGAACAAAGGCAGGATGAGTCCTGGGTGATGGATGAGGGGAGGGGAATGTTGTGGCAGAGAGGCCTCCTTCCAGTGAAATAAATACAGAGGAGGGGTGATAAGGAAGGGAATCACACCTCTGATGTCTTTGACCTTCAGTGATCCTTGCATGCCTGTGAAAATAAATATTTAACAATCTTCTTAAAGCTTGTTTGAAAGAGGAAATGATTAGGTTGGCTCTCTGCTTAATTCAGAAGTTTATCTGCATCGAATTTTGGTGCTTATGTGAGCAAAACCAGCATTATAACTGGGTGGTGGTGTGACCTGATAGGAGCTAATATGTTGCAAACACCAGCTAAATAATAAAAAAAAAACAACAACAAAAAAACCCCCAACAAAACAGTGTGGTATAGCTGGTCATTGTGTTGCACATTCTTGCTTTTGTCAGAGGATATGCTGGCTGTGGTGTGGGATGTGGAGGAGGTGCTTCCCCTTCCCTGCTCACCCACCCCCCTTAAGAATAGGGGAAAAAAAAAAAAGTGTTACCTGATGCTTTGTTTAATTAAATCCTGGTAGCAAATGTGATCAATTAGGGTTGGACGGTTTTGATCTGGTCTCTGAAAAACATTCCTGGTTGTAGCCATCACTAATGTTTTCTGTATTTTAAGTCAATTAGAAAATTAAACCCTCTCCTTCATTAAAATAATTTTGAAGATTGTGTATTTGCATTTTAATACAGTAAGAATGATGCCTTAAAAGACAAATTCATTTAATTAAGATCAGTAATGCAAAATAGGATGAATAAAAGCCAGCATTGAGACCTGTTAAGCACTTCTGGCTTGCTCTCTGTAAATATTATTTTAGCTTGAGGTATTCTAAAACTGTGTACACTTTCATCATATTCTTAAGTCTTAGGCAGCTTGTTTTTGCCTTGCAATTCTAATGTTATAAGAAGAAAGTGAAGGTATATCACAGAAACAGCATTGCCTTTCAAATTTGTTTTGGAAAAACAGGATTCATTCTCGTATCTGTTCTGTCCTCGTATCTTGCAAGTGGTCTTAATAATGATTTCTTGCATCCTTATAAAGTATAAGTCTTTAAAAATTGGAAAAAGTACTTCTCAGGAGCTGTCTTACTTCTTTAGATGTTTGTCACTAAGATTTTGTTTGCATGATGTAGTCTTCATACACCAACTTCATACTGGAAATGCTTCTCAATGAAAGATTTTTAGGATTTTGGAATCTCATGCCAAGTAAAATTTTGAGCTGAGCCTTTTCTAACCTTTTTGCTGTTAGTCTGCCTTTATGGCAAGTCCATGTCCTTCCTTGAAGGCAGAAGAAAATGCCTTTTAAGTTTAACTGCCAGATTGGCTCAGTATTGTTGTAAATACGAATGATGTAATACTCAGTCACATGGTGGTATGTCTGCTATTTTCCCCCCTTTGAGAGAGAGAATAATCTTTCCATTTTACCCAGTTTCAGCAGTTTGGGAAAGCAGCAACCTTAACTGAGACCCAAACCAACCAAAATCTTGATTTCTTCCAGAGCTCTGCTTTTGAAGCCAAATGCTCTCCATGCCTTCTTTATTTTGACTTGCTAATTGGAAATAAGATGTTGAAGATAACATGTGCTTTGAAGCTTCTATATTGTCTATTTTATTTAGATTTAATCCTTTAAATATTTGACAGTAAAACATAAATTGCGGAGCTCTCGTCTTTACATCAGCTTTAAGTGAATCATTTAAGTTTTCAACATCCTTCCAGTCTGGGAGAAATACAGTAGTTTCAGTGATGTTTTGACTGCATGTATTGGTAAAGTACTATGAGATCTGCTAATTGGTATTTTTAAATGGAGAGATATAACTGTTTCTTCAATGAAGGTGCAGCTTGTCTGCCAAAAATAAAGTCTTAGCTTATGCCTCCACAGGGAGTAGCAATCCGAATGCTCTTGGGATTCCTTTTTTAGGTGAGTAGGGAGGAATGGTGAACAATATATTTTATGTTGTTGCATATGAACTAATTATGACAAAGCAAATTTGAAAAGAGAGAAAATGTATAGGATGAAAAAAAATCCTTTTAGTGTGGACAAAATATTGTGTCTAACCTATAATATGCTATAATCTTTTTAATATGAAGAGAAAATTGTGCAGTAAAAAAGCACATATATTCAGTAACATGACGTGCTAACTAAAATGTGAGTGTCTTTATTACAGAAAAACTAGAACTCCAACCATTGCTCCTGTCTTATTGTCAGGAGAGTTTCTCACCTTATCTGTTTTACAGTATTTCTCCTTCTATAATTGGTCCTTTTAGCTTTTTATTGTGGTTGTAGAGAGCCCTTTGGCCTTGCAGCTTCCAGGGGGAAACAAAGTTGTTATTGTAATTTCTCGTACTGTAATGCGTAGCACAATTCTAGCACAAAAAAAAGAGCTGGTGTTCCAAGTTAAACTGCAGAAAATTTGAGAGGCTACCTGAACTTGCTACTTTCTGAGAAAGCACCAGTGTCCTTGCTGTGCAAGGATTTTGTCCCCTTCTAGCTAACTTACACTACAAATGCACTTGCCCCTTCGCCCCCCAAAGAAGCCATGGCTTCAAGAGTAATGAAGCGCTGCCTATTCAGCTCCAAAGCTGGTGAGATTATAGATGCTTTTCTGTGACTCTTCCCGTTGGGTGAAATAGCTGGGCTGTCTGAATTGAGAAGATTTCTTTTGAAACTTGCCATTGAAATCACCGGTGGACTATCCTTGATCTCCAGGGAAATGAGGAAAGAAATGTAAAATAATTGTAAGTCATTACTGAAGAAGTCTTCTTTTAAAGAAACATCTGGAGGTTTCACCTGCTGCGTCTCAGTTGGTACCTGAAATCAGAGAATTCTCTATTCGTGCTTTTCCTGGAGTTGAAAGTTTGGTTTTTCCATATGAGTGCTGTTAACTCCTGCAGAATTTAAGTTGAATTTTCTTTTCTATATGAAAATTTCTGGTCCTTAAAGAATCGATCTTCTAGAGAATGCAACAGATGGACTGCATCTGTGCTGCTGTCTCTGAGGGACTCCCAAATCACTGCATTCTTGTCACATCTGGAGGACCCAGTTCATTGCCAATAATTGTTTCCAGCACATATTCAGATTATAATTTTTTTGGTTGAAAAATATTTTTATCAACATTCAGTTTAACATTTATTGTCTTCCACCTAGACTCTTAAGCTCTTATTGTGGCAGAGGAAAGCAATTCAAGTATTGGTTGCTACTGTACTCATTCCTCATTTGAACTGGTGGCTTCAGTGTCTCAGCTGTTTCCCATAGTCATTCAGTGATGAAACAAGAGAATGCTCCAGTCCTTGGTTTTTGCTGATAAGGTTGGCAGCCATCCCATCCCAGCAGAGCTGTAAACTGGTCACTTTTGTCCTGTTGCAACTGGAGAAGCTAAAAGCGTAAACAGGAGCCAGGAACCTTGGCTGAGAGGTAGTATCCAGAACATGAGCACAGCATCAAAAAAAGAAGCTTGATTGAAGTGTTTCTTCACAACAGTCCTTCCTAGTGACAGGTCCTAGGGTGGGAGGAAAGAGATACAGAGCGTTTTCCATCAGCTCTCCAGCAGTCAGAGAAGGTGTGGTACATACAAGGAAATGTTTATATAGACAATATATCTGAAGTTGAGACAATCCAGAAAGCCTGTGTGGGACTGTAGAATAATTTAGATTGGAAGTGGTCTCTGGAAGTCATCTCTCCAATTCCACGCTCATGTACTCAGTAGGTTGCTGAAGTCCTGCTCTGCTTGAGTCTTGGTTGTCTGTAGCAGAGAACATGTCATATTATCATAGAATCATAGAAGTATCTAGGTTGGAAGGGACCTTTCAGATCATTGAGTCCAATCATCAACCTAACACTGACAAAAACCATCACTAAACCATATCTCTAAGCAGTATGTCTACCTGTCTTTTAAATTGCTCCGGGGATGGTGCCTCAACCACTTACCTGGGCAGCCCAATTCCAATGCTTGATAATGCTTTCAGTGTAAAATTTTTTCCTAATATCCAATCTGAACATCCCCTGGCGCAACTTGAGGCCATTTCCTCTTGTCCTACCACCTGTGACTTGGAAGAAGAGACCGACCCCCCCCTGGCTACACCCTCCTTTTGGGGAGTTGTAGAGAGCGAGGTCTCCCCTCAGCCTCCTCTTCTCCAGGCTGAACACCCCCAGCTCCCTCAGCCTCTCCTCGTAAGACTTGTTCTCCAGACCCCTCACCAGCTTTGTTGCCCTTCTCTGTACCCGCTCCAGCCCCTCAATGTCTTTTTTGTGGGAAGGGGCCCAAAACTGGACACAGCCCGCAAGGTGAGGCCTCACCAGTGCCCAGTACGGGGGGATGATCACCTCCCGAGTCCTACTCGCCATGCTGTTCCTGATCCAGGCCAGGATGTTGGTGGCCTTCTTGGCCACCTGGGCACACTGCTGGCTCATGTTCAGCCCACAGGCCACCAACACCCCCAGGTCCTTTTCTGCCAGGCAGCTCCAGCCACTCTGCCCCCAGCCTGGAGCGCTGCAGGGGGTTGGTGGGACCCAAGGGCAGGACCTGGCACTTGGCCTTGTGGAACCTCATCCCATGGGCCTTGGCTCATCCATTCAGCCTGTCCAGGTCCTTCTGCAGGTACCTCTCTGGGCATCCTGTTGCAGTGTGTTTGCTGCAATCTTCATGGCAAAGCTATTTTTTTTCCTAATATCTTATATCTATTGTCTTTGATTCCGTATGTGTGTCTGAGAAGAACACACACGTATATTTTATACCCCCCTTACTTGGTAGTTGAGACAGCATCAGTCTCCCCTAAGACCTTCTCTTCTCTGGGCTGAACAAGCTCAGCTCTCTCAGCTTTCCCTCCCATGCTCCATCCCTCAACCATCTTGGTACTCACTCCGTGGGACTTGAGTTGTATTTAAGAACCTGGACCTGAATGTGGTTCTCCAGACGCAGTCTTGTAGGTACTGAATTGAGGGAAATAACCACTTCCTTCCACTGTTGGCTGCACTTTTGTGAATACAACTCCGTGCATGTTTGGCCTTTCTTGATGCCAGAGCATGCCGCTGAGTCCTGCTCAAATGGTCCATGAGGACATTCGGCTTCTTTTGTGCAACCTGTTCCTTGGCTGGTCAGTCCTTGCCTGTACTGTAGCAAGGGGTTATTCTGTCTTGGGTGCGAGACTTTCCAATAAGTTCAAAGACAGATGCAGCTCCTGTCAGCCCAGTTCTCCAACTTGCTAAGATCCCTCTGAATGGCAGCTCTACCTTCTGATGTATTGGCTGCTCCCACAGCTTGGTGTCATCTGCATACTTGCCTAGGTGCCTTCTGCCTTGCTGTTTCATTGCTAATCGAGACAGCTTTGCCCCTGAGGGATCCCTGTAGTACCTGTCTGCTAGTTGGACTTTGTACTCTTAATCACAACCCTTCAAACTTGGCAATCCAGCCAGTTTTGTGCTTACCTTCTAGGCCAGCTAGCCAAACCATGATGTCTCAACGTTTTGGCTTTATGAACACCGTGGCAGACCATGTCTTCAGCTTTGCTGCAGTCAAGGTGAGCTGCATCCACCGCCGTGCCCGTTTCCCCTGTGGCTGTGTTGGTTAGGGTGCCATGGAGAACTGATGGGGAGGTGACACTTTGCTCGGGGGTGCAGCTGAACTGTTTTCCCACTCAACAGTTTGAGAGTTTGGCTAGTGCTCTGTACAGATAATTTATCTTTGCTTGGACTCCAGAGCCATACATCTTCTAATGGGCGGCACAAGGACAGGTGCTCTTTGATATTTTATTTTTTAATTTTTTGTTCAGAGCTGGTGGCTAGGTCCCCTTCCTGACTTGCAGAAAACCCACTTTTGCTTCCTTAAGGGGAGTTAAAAGCCGAGAGGGTAGTGCAGACCAAACCCTGTCTGTTCTCCTTTGGAAGCTGCTGTTGCAATCTGAAACGTGGGAATTGAGGAGTCAGAAGAAGAGCAAACAAGCAGAAGCTTTTCTATTGAATGACCAGGCTTTGAGAGGGTGTTTACCTGGTTCAGTTTCTTTCTCTCAGGTTATTTTTGTGTTTCCTTATTTTTTTTTTAATGAACATATTTATTATATATGGTTATAATGACCTAATATGTAAACAGTTCTGGCAGCAGGACTGTAACTCCAATTTGCTCCCTTCTAGCTGAGGGTCCTGGTGATGGAGGTAGAGAATTATAGCATTTTATGGTAGAGGTCAGTATTACCAGTTTGGAAAAACTGAGGCGAAGAAGGGAAGCGATATCACTTGCTCATCACGGCAATAATACGACGTAGATATCTTTGTCCCATGTGCATCTATACCTCATGTGGTGGAACGCTAGCTCTTAGGATCTAGGAGTTCTGTTCCACGTATTACTCTCCTATTTGATTTTGCTAAAGACTCCAGAATATACTTTTCCAAGTACCTTGGCTAAAACACTTGGAATTTTTAGCTAAAATTGTGAAGAGGACCAAGTTCTGCAGGCTCACTACCTCTGTGTTGTACTGTTATCAAAATCCTAGGCTGAATTTGTAAGTCGCGGTAGTGGAGGGGGGGAAGTTATCCTTTTTCTTGAAAGCTCTGCAAATGGGACACAATCAGCGAGCAGCTGTGAACACGAGACCTACAATAGCATTCTCTGGTGATGTTTGGAGCAGAGCTGTATTTTTGGAGCTTGCTGTAGAATGTTACTGAAAATTACACTGCTTGGTTATAATAAAACTACTGCAAGAAGTCTGAAAGGAGAAACTACTGAAAGGAGTCTAAGGAGATCTTTCCCAGCGTATCACTGGCAGTTTTTATTTTCCCAGAGGCAGATGATATGTACATCATTACTGATTTTTTTATTTTTTTTCCTCCTTCTGAAGAATTCTAGCAGCTGCGATAAGTTTACAACTTCTTAAAAAACTGATAATGAAAGAGCAGTCTCTGTGCTGTAAGAGACAGGAGATAAGTGCTTGCCATTGCTACAGCATTCAAAAGAAGATAATGCAGGGATAAAAGTTTAAAATGACACTTCAGGAAAATATTCTTCATTTTCCATCTTGATTAAAACCTTTTATTGAAGGTTGTTAACTTTTAAGAACAAGAGAAATGCTATTTGCAAGTAAATGAACTTTGATGTGTTCCCTAACTGATGCTATGCAACGTTGCCTCCTGATGCTTTGGGAGTTCCTACTGAAGGGAAGAAAATACTGATAGTAATGCCAACAGAATTGTGGTATCCGTGACAAGTGGAGAATTTCTTACTGAAACAGATTTCTTACTGAAAACCTGAATTTTCAATAGGATATCGGTATGTGTATTCTGGCCCCTTCCTCCCCTCCTCTCCGTCCTTCTCCCCCCGATAAAGGGTTTTCCTTTTGCTCCTTAAGGATCCCCTTGTAAAGATGAGTAACCAATAAATAAGGAGTTGACGCTTTATCTTTTTTAACACTGAGACTTGATATGTGTATTTACCAAGTGATTTTTTTAAAGCAAATTGTTGCAAAATCGAGTTAAATATTAAACCGAATAAAGTATTTTAAAGTTACTGTAGGAGCTTCTTAGCTATGGGCTTTGGATAATAGAGGCATGAAAATTAGGACTGCCATACTTAAGGAGGGACCGAATCTCTGATATGCATTGCATCTCTTTGGATTATGAGGAGCTCGGGATGTCACTTAGCTCTTAAGCCCTTTTTGCACGTTTTGGACAGGGGGATGAATTTCTGTCTTGATTTGCATATCATTGGGGTCTTTCAAAGGCAGGGAGATGATCTGAAAAATAACTGTTGACCATATAGTTAGTTGCCTACTGGGAGATTAGAGATTAAGTACTTTGGAAAGCTTGTTTCCCTGACCCTTTGAGGGAGACTTGGGAATCCCGGAGTGAACATATCTTCTTACCCTGCTGGTGACAGCTTAAGGAAGTCTCTCCTTTGTGCGTTGCTGTGAAGTAGAAGTGAAAGACATGGTTGCATATTGCATCTTGTCCACAGGTTGATAAATATGCTACCATATCCCAAGATACCTGGATAACTGTCCAAGGAGGTAATGTGAGTGTTCTACTCCAATTCTGCTACAGAAACCACCCCTGAACACTCTAAAGCACAGTCTGTGCAAGACGCGTTATTCTATATTTGGTAAAATGCTTTATTAGTAACTCATTTGGGATAAGCTGCTATTTATGAAGCATAAGGAAAGCCCAGTTTAAAAATGTAACTCTGTAATAAAAGTCAAATGCTCTATACCTCTGTGCTGTTATGACTTATGTAGGTTTCTGCTAGAGTGAACATGTAGAAATATTTTTTTTTATGTTTAGTGTAGGCATTTCTTAAAGTGAAAGCATGGGTTGAGGATTTTTCAGCCCACCATTTCAACGCATCAGCTTGGCTCCATGTTTTCCTATTTATTTTATTGAAAAGGACTAAGCCAGACTGCTTTGAGGAGGTCGGTTGGTGTGTAGGTGGTGTGTTGTCCTGGCTTCCAAGCGCTGCTGATAAACTATTCTTAAGTGCCCAGTTTTCATCTCCGTGCTGTGTTCAACTTCTGTAACAAAGACAGGTGATAGGGGAAGTTACTGTGAGTTATTGTAATGCCTTTAATCAAACTTGGTTAGATTACAAGTCTAGTAATTAAGAGTTGAATACAAGGGCTCCTTTTGGTGCATGGCAGCCGGTCTCCAAATAACGAGAGAGATTCCTACAGGTATGTGACTGCAGGCACCTGATACACAAGGGTTTATTCTGTCATTGTGTTGCATGACAGATGCTGATGGGATTCTCTTAAAGGCCTTTGAGAATGGGAAACTTAACACATCCAACTGTTGGGCTTCCCACCAAAGGCCATTAAGGAGTTGGTCAGAATGGCAGGGATGCAATTGATTTATTTTTGAATAAACAGACAACTGCTGGAAGAGGGGACAGCAGAGGGCTACAAAGATGATGAGAGGCCTGGAGCATCTCCCTTACGAGGAGAGGCTGAGGGACTTGGGGCTTTTTAGTCTGGAGAAGAGAAGGCTGAGGGGGGATCTGATCAATGTTGATAAATACTTTAAGGGAGGGTGTCAGGAGGATGGGACCAGTCTTTTTTTCAGTGGTGCCCAGGGATAGGACAAGGGGAAATGGGCACAAACTTGAATGTAAAAAGTTCCCCCTAAACAGGAGGAGGAACTTCTTTCCTGTGAGGGTGGCAGAGCCCTGGAAGAGGCTGCCCAGGGAGGTGGTGGAGTCTCCTTCTCTGGAGACATTCCAAACCCTCCTGGACAAGTTCCTGTGCAACCTGCTGTGGGTGGCCCTGCTTTGGCAGGGGTTTTGGACTAGATGATCTCCAGAGGTCCTTTCCGACCCCATATAATTCTGTGATTCTGTGAAGCTGTACTGTTTTTTTTAAAAAAAAAAAAGGGTTGTGGGTCAGAAACTTGTTGCTAAATGAGTGGCACTGTTCTACATGTAAGATATTTGCTAATAATGCCTATCTATTATGGATAAATCAAGGTCACTGATACCAGCAGGAAAACAGCGTCTGAGTTCCTGCCATGTCCCAGTGCTGGCTACACCAGCTGCTGCACTCCCATCCCAGCAAAGGTCTGTTGAGATAATTCTCCAAGGAGCACTTAATACCAGCACGTTAGACTCATTATGGGCATGAAAGCAAAGATGTAACACTTGGCTTTTAGCATGGAAAATGTAAAACATTCTGCATCTACAGAATTTGCTGTTCTTCTGGTCTAACTGAGCACTGTAATGCTACTTTTCAGATAATATAGCTGAGTGTTTACTGTGGGGACCCCAGAGCACTACTATGATGAACTTTCACACAGGAACCATATATGCACTTAAAACAAGGAATGTGTTATCAGTTTTATAAGATTTTGGTTTACTCTAAAGCAGTTAGTCTTCAGGCTTTTGCCTGCTGTTTGTTTTAAGGTTTCCCTTTCAGATAAGGTGAGTCTTTGTGTTTTGAAGCAAGCTGGGGAGAACTCTGCAAACAGTATTTCTTTAAAAAGAGAGATTTGAGAAGGTGGGGTGGGTGGCTGAGGGATGGTCTCAGGCTCCGGTTTCGATGAATGTTTTAAGCCAGTGTGAGCTGGTGAGGATTCAGACAGGAGGAGGTCCTGTTGCCCTTGCCTGCTCAGCCCTCCCACGGTCCTCTCCCTGCCTTCTGTCAGCCCCCGTGTTTGTGCAGTTACATGTGAACTGGGGAGTTAATCCAGCTGAAAACAGGGAACCAAAAAAAAAAACAATAAAAATAATTATTTCAGACCGTTCCCTAGGCTGGTTTGCCACGTTGCTGCACAAATAGCAGCCCAAGGAAGGGGGGTGAGGGGTGATAATGGGCCAGAATCAAGACAGTTTGGGGCAGGCTGGCTGAAATTATTCTGGTTTGGGTTTGGGGTTTTTTTGTTTGTTTTGGTTTGGTTTTGTGTCTTTCCAAACTCTTCCATTTGTTTTCTGAAAAGCAGAGTGTTGGGCTCATGGCAGTGCTGGTTTTCCTCAGTCATCTCTGAGCGGGCAGTGATTTTTTTTCTCCACTTCAAGTTTCTGCCACTTCTCTGTCTCAGCCAGCTGCTTCCCCTTCCCAAATGCCCGTGTTCCTGCTGTGAGGAATAGCCAGTCGTCAGCTCGAAATAGTTCTTCCCAAACCTGCACCTCTGGGTTTTGTGAAACTTTTTTTTCTTTCACGGTTGGTCCAAGAGTCATAACCTTTACAGACTTTGTACACGGGGAGAAGAGAGAACTGCACTCCTTTGTGTTTACTTAAATTTTTACTATTGGCGTCTTCCTTCCCAGCTGCCTTTTATTATGTCCACTTTGTTATCAAATGGTCATTCTTTGCAGATTTTTGGGCTATGCAATTTCGTACCCGCCTTGTGCGTTTGAACCCCTTTTCAAGACACGGGATGTTTTCTGCAGTCATTTTACTCTTTCCTCTTATTTCTTTTCCCTTTGCAGCCCGAGCCGTGCTCCTTCCCTGGTGCCTCTCTCCCGTTCTTCTCTGCCAGCCCCGCTCTTCTTTTAAGTTCTTCCTTAAACCTTGCTTCTCCTAGCAACCTCTCTTGTTTTCCCTCACCAGCGCTTGTTCAATTTACTGTTCAGGGGACGGGGGGGTCTCCCTTTCTTGTTTGGAGACTTTTTTTTTTGTTGTTTGAATGTAGCCAACTGCTATTTATACACGGTCACATCCAGGTTGAAGATTAACCTCATGTCTCTCAAAACTTTAAAATTAATATTTACATTTTCATTCCGGGCCTAAATTTTCTTTTCCCAAAGTTAGTATATTAACTAGATAGTCTTTCAGTAGCTTAGTACACATATTCTTTGCATATTTTATCCATCTGGTATCCCAAACAATTGGGAGCTGACTGGACAAGCGCTTTGGGACAAGAAATAGATATTTATTTTTTTTTACCTTTTTTGGGTTGTGTTGCGCTGCATTATAAATTCACATGTGACTGTGTAAATAGTTTGCAATATTCCACAAAGCAGGTTATTTACTTGAAGTCAGTAACACCAGGAACACAGCCTGGCCCAAAGCCTTTGAAGACCGTATTCTCTAAGGGCAGCATTTTCAAAAGCCCTGAACGCATACCCAGCCAGCCTGGCGTGCTTTTGAAAACGTTCCTCTAAATGGGAATGACTCTGAAGATAATTATTAAGAAGAGCTACAGCATTAATTTAGTGAAGACTGAACTGAACGTGCACTGGGGAGTCTGAAGGTTAACGTTGCTGGGAGGTGTTGGATCCATCCAGTCTAACCGGCAGCCTGGTTGCCCTAGGTTTTGTCTACGGTCACTGGAGATAAAGGAGGGGAGAACTGGTGGCAGAGGCTAATTCAGAGCTGAGGTGAGCCAGAAGGCTGCACTCCCAACCCTTTCAGTTAACGCCATGAAATCAGGCAGGCTTGTATCCAACCCAAAATGCCTGTCGCCTTCTTTAATAATCTGCCCAGGCGGTCGTACGATGCTGAATTAGCGCTGTTAACTTTGTCTTAGCTGTGAAGATAGAGACCCTGCGTGTGCTGGAAGGGAACTGCTGGAGAAACCCCCTGATTGACCTGGGGGAGGAGCGTGGCACTGCTTTTTTTTGTCCTTAAGTTGGGAATTTTAGAATACAGAATATAGAAAAAAACGGTTGTATGAAATACAGATGTGCAGGTGTGTGCAAAGAAGGAAAAACCTCCACAAACCAAAATGCAATATTTTTTTTTTTTGCTCATGCATTAATGTACACATCCATAAAGATTTTATGCCTTTTATGAAAATGGCATTTGTGCTCCCAGTTTGATTTGTTAAATGCTGGTTTTATTTGTGTACTCGAGCACAGTCTGTGCTCTGTGGACTTCTTTGCGCAGACAAAATTGCAAACTTGAGAAACTTTGGAAACCGGCTCTGTAGGGTTTCAGCCTCAAGGCAAAGCTTTTATTAGACTTATCAGAAATTAGTTTTCTACAAATGAATTGGCTTTGGTTATTATTTTCTAATTGTTTTAGTTCAGTGTCAGTGGGAACAGAAATGTTTACCTTAAACAATTAGTGCTCTCAGTCAGTTTAATTAATTGCTAATTAAATGGTGAAAGTTTGTAAAAGCAGCAGAGGTATAATTGTGATAAGTCGTAATCAGAAATCACTGGGTGTATGAAAATATGGAAAGGGAAGTTTGTGAATAGGGTGTTGAACTTCTGGAGGCCTTCCAGTACCTAAAGGGGGCATACAGGAAAGACGAGGGACTCTGTCAGGGAGTGTAGCAGTAGGAGGAGAGGGAACAGGTTTAGATTAGATATCGGGGAGGAATTCTGTACTGTGAGGGTGGTGAGACACTGGAACAGGTTGCCCAGAGAAGCTGTGGATGCCCCATCCCTGGAGGCCAGGTTGGATGGGGGCCTTTAACAGCGTGGTGTAATGGGAGGTGTCCCTGCCACTGATGATCTCTAAGGTCCCTTCCAACCCAGACCACTCCATGAGATGTCCACCCTCCCTTTTGTCTTATCTCCCTGTGTTTGCTACTATAAGTGCTTCTGGGAAGTTTCCATCTCTTCTGTAGCTTATACAGAACTGTAACATCGAAATTGCAACTATTTCATTTCATTTAGAACTTGAGAAAAAAATGTTTTAATATCTAGAATTCTATTTTTTTTTTTTGCTTTTCAGTCACATTTCCTATTAAGCTTTACTTTTTCTTTGTTTGCAGCGAGCTGAATTGCTCTTGGTGAGTACAGAGAGGGATTTTATTTTAAAATATTTTGTATATTTAATGGATTTGGCTTTAGTTTTTGTTAGAAATTATTTTAATTTCAGCTGAAAAAAGGTAATGCTTCATTTGTGGGCAGCATTGCTCTTAGGGCTGTCAGATTTTTGCTTTGTGGCTTGCAGTCACAATTTCTTGGCATTAGTCCTCTTTCTGTGCTATGGCTGATTTTGTAGTAAGCTTGGAATAATAAGTTTAAAAAAAAGTTTTGAGGGTTATGAAAATTTACGAACTTATGAAAACTAACTAACTAAAATAAATACTAGATCCTTTATCTTCTCTGTGCTGCTCATGTACCTGCATCTCCCAGATATGACGTGACATGTGGTGGTAGAATTTTGACACAGTAGCACGAAATAATCTGTTTGAAGGTTTCCTGATTATTGTAGACAGTCAAACATTAAAATAAATATTTAATTTTCAATTATTTTTTTTAAGAGGGGGAACTGCTCTATTGTAAATGATAGTTGTTATTTGAAAAGCATCTGCCACAATTTATTCCTGCATCTCTGTATATAACTTTGGCAAATCACAGTTTTACCTCCTGAGGAGTGTTAATATTGAAACCAAGGGGATTTTGCTGCATATAAGTACTTTAGGAGGGCTGGAATATGTAAAACTTAGGTCTGTCTGAAGGACACATGCATGTTTGTTTTGGTATTTTGGGTTTTAGGTTTCCGGTACTATTCATTTCATCATGAACTTTTGTTTCCTCTGGTGCTGAGAATGAGATCATTATTGCTGTGATTCATGGTGCTCTCACATTATCCACAGATTACTAGATTATAAAGGCAGAAAAGGAGTGTTCTGGTTGCTCTGTCTGACCTCTTGCATCATGTCGGTCAAAGGATTCTCTTGAATTAAATCTTTTGAAGTAAAGCCTTTAAGACTTATCTCATTTAGATTTAAAAGTTTCTAGTGATGGGCAGTCAGTTGCATACCTTGGTGAAAATTAGCTTAAAGAATAAACAGCAAAGGAGAAACAGTTGAAACTGTTAACGCTTTTTTTCCTTTCAGTTTTTTTTTTTAAATTGGGTGCATTTATAACCTAAGTCTCCTTATGTTTATGTCCTGTTCTTTTTTTGTATGTGTATATCTACAATATCAGTAGCTTTCTATCCCTTTGAGAACTTTTCCATGTGCTGGCAGTCTCCATACGTAAAATTATCATTGTTTTCTTTCGGCTTCAAAGAAAACATTTATCTTATGATTGTATAATTTTTTGAATACATATTGAGTATTATCTGCTGGTTTCAGCTGTTGTTACATGTTCTCCTGAACTGTTCCGACTCCGAGAAGGAGTTTGAAAACAACTGCCTGTTTTTACAACTACTTCCTGCTGATAATTGTGCTCACAATATTCACAGTAAAGGCCAGCCCGTTGCTACTGCGTGACTCAAATTTCCCCTTTGCTTTTGCTTCCCCGTAGCAGCTACACGTCTAGTCGAGGGGGGAGAGAGAGAAAGAGATTGCTGGAGGCGACCTTAAATGAAATCCAGAAATGCCACATTTTTACTGTGACCTTTTGCTTCCAATTTCAGTGGACACTTGAACTAACTCCTCTAAGGAGCAAAGCATTTTAACATAAAAGTATGTTAAAGCATCTATAGAGTAGCTGGAAATTGCTTTGGACTTGCCCGAACCCTGCAAGTGAATTTCCCACATAGCTTGTGTCGTTATAAATTCAAGCAATGCTCTCTGCTCCTCCTTGTTTGGACAAAAAGGTGTGGTGGTGTGTGTTTTGGTTGTTTTTTTTTACTTAGAGTAATAAAGCCTGAGCGCTTGCAATGCGTTACTAAGTTTAGGTCTTCCATCAAAGTGTTTTTAGCAGTTTGAGGAGGATGAAGAATACCAATTTCATGACTAACTGAAATGCCCTGGCTCACCACCTCTGATTACACATCTGGCACTGATGCTCTTCCCGACTCCTCCTCCATCTCCAGGATCAGCAGAGAGACTCTGGGACCACTCACTTGCTCCCTTTGGTGCCTCAATAACCTGTGAGCTTTTTTTCTTTTGGTGTTTTTTTTTGGTTTGTTTGCTTGGTTTTGGTCTTTGTTCTTGATGTTTGGGTTTTTTTTAATTGTTTTTTCCCTAAATTGTGACAAAATCTCTCAGGTACGAGTTCTAAGTTGTCTCGGTGGTGAAGGTACCTCAGGGTGGACGTAGAGGAACCAGACACTTCGAGTCAATAAACTATCTGGGAAAGTTTTCAGACCTAGAATATTTCTCAAGCCTAAAATTGGTGTAGTGATCTCTCTCTAGATCTGTTTGATGAGCTGACGGTTATTATGGTTCCTTGGCAACTGCCTTGTTAAAGTCTTCCCGTTTTCTCCTTTCTTGCTGCTTTGACCAAAGAGTTGCACTGAATTCAGGATTGCTCTGTGTAAATTTTTAAATTCTATATTTTACAGGTTGTTAGCAATTTCTTTACTGAGTTTAAATTTAAGATCACTTTAATGTCTTGCGTTATCTCTAATGGATTTTTGGATTTTTCCAGAAACGTAGTGAGTTTTCAGCTAATTAAATATCCAGCTATGCTGTGGGTTTTGAGTGCTAAAATTAACTTTCACCAAGTAATATTAACATAACGTATTTAATTTTGTACCACATTTGGAGTACTAAATTCAGACAATTTCAAATGCAAACTAAGGATACAAATGCTCAAGGACAAAAAAATTTTAGCGAGGCAAATGTTTATGTATAAACTGATTACGTTATCTTAATTATTCTCCTTCTGCGGCTGATAATATTTAGGAGAAACGTGCACTATTTTACTCTGGCATGCTTTAAGAAGAACATACGTTAATACTTGTGTTACCACCCTGTACCAAACTATACTGATGTCCCATTATTATTATTTTTTAAACACTGGATTTCTTAATATGTTGCTACATACACAAATGCACACACAGCCCCACGTAGGTGTTTTCTCTGCTTGAGCCCCCCCTCTCTCTTTTTCCCCTTCCCTCTTGGTCTCTCAAACTTTGCCTTGACACTCCTTTTAATGGTAAAACCGGAACCCTTTTATGACTCCAAGCCACACCTGGGGAGCTGATAGGAGATTGGGGATGTGTTTGTTATTTTGATAACAGCCAGAACCTTTGCACCTTAAGCTTAATAGTGCTTGGCTTTCTTCTCTTTAGATAATGTTAAGACAGCATATTTATTACTATGCTTACTTTCAGTAAAATGCAATGGAAACTTCTAGTGGTTTGCACAGAATCACAGAATCGTAGGGGTTGGAAGGGACCTTTGGAGATCACCTAGTCCAACCCCCCTGCCAAAGAAGGTCTACCTAGAGTTTTGGCTTGTTTTTAGCCATTACGAGTTCCAAGTGTGCCCATAATGAGTCGTAGGCGGTGACCTTATACTTTTGCAGCAACACAGGATGTGATGGAGCGAGTAAAAACTCCAAGGTGACGGCTGATTTCCTCGGTCAGAGAAGAGAGCAACCAAACTGGCTTTCTCTCCCCAGCTCTTTGACAGGCTCTCATAGAAGAGGACAAAGGAAACTCACGGCAGTTTTCATAGTTTGCTCTTTCATCTGGTTTTTTTTTTCTGGGATCCTGGGCTCCTAAGCTGGCACGGGAGACTGATGATGCTATATGTTTCTTAAATGAAGTGTAAGAAGAGTTTTCCCTCTTGCTGCTATTACTGTTTGTTGTTATCATTGGGGTTTTTGTAGGCTGCAGTGTTATGGTGAGTATTTGAAGCTGCACAAGATGTTCTTTGAGACCATCACTCCACATAGATGACTTGTACGTTAAATGCAGTGGGTGCTGACAAATTGGGGGGTTTTGGGGGGAGGGAGGGAGCTGAACTGTTAGCTGGATGCTGACTGTCAGCAGAAGTGGTGCTTCCAAGTACCTGCTCCATATTTGTTTGGTTTCTTTGATAGTTAAACCTTGGTTTATGGCTTCCTTTTTGGGGGGGGGAGGGTTGCTAATGAGATTAAGAAACACTGTCACATTCAACAAGCACATATATTCCTTGACTTCTTCCCAGACATGTTACTTGACCTCAGTGACCTCCTTCAGGTATTGTAATTTTTTTTTTTCATTTGAAACTTTTGTTGAATTGTTAAAGCTTAAGATTAATTGCAAGTAAAGAACTGTTAGTGTGGGTTGTTTGGGGATGTTTTAATTTGCCTGTAAAGATTCTGAATTAGAAAATGACTGGGTTTGTAAATCTGAGTAATTGTTCAGTAAAACTAAATAGCAAACAAATATATTTTTTTTTGCTTTTAATGCTGCAAATAACATAAAAGCTAGTATGGTCTTTTCATCAGTATTCAGAGTCACTGCAATGGCACAGGGTCAGATGGTACGCATTATTAAAACAACAGTTGTTGAGGACAGAAATAACGGGGGTTTTTTGGTAGGTAATATTGTGTAAATGGGTGAATGTGCTATAGAGACCTGTTTTATAAAAAAGTATTTTGAAAGAAATACGTGCATGCTCTCTATGTGGAAACAGAAAGCTCTACGGACATATGCCGTCTGACCCTCATTCTCTGTTACAACTGTTTTACATACAATGTGAGTAGGTTAGTTGCATCTATTTTTGTCCTCCCAGCTGTCTTGGTAAATGGCATTCCTCTGAAAACTATTTATTGCTTGAAGCAATCTGCCGGAATTGCAATCATCAAATGAATCTTTAATTCTTAAAATTGATAACGCTTTTTTCCTCTTTTCTAAACACTTCTTGAGTTATTTTGATTACTTAAACCCAAATACTGCCTGTGTAGAATGGGAGATTTATTTCCTTCTAAACACAAGTGATTCTTCATGGTGATTGTTGGGAAATAGAACGATCATATTAATTGAAGAATAGTCACACAATGTGCAGACGAACAAGAAGAGGTATTGTATCTGTAAAAGGAAAAAGGAGCTGTATTGTCAGTGGGAAGAGACGAGAAAGATTGAATGCTCTGTGTTTTCCCCTCTGTATGTTCCAGCCAGAAAAAGTGTCAAAATGGGGCATATGAGGACCAAAAGGTTAAAGAGGGGTAACCAAAGAGATGGGAAGAGCCAGAAATAGACTAGGAGCAGGGAAATAATTGACCCTGGAAAGAGGAAATATGCAAAATTTCAGTGTCATGATCTGTATTAATGTATTTAATTGTGTGAAGGCTTTTGATGTGCTCTACCATATAGCTTCTTTAAGGTGACTCTGAGCAAACGGGAATCTTAAACGTTATTGTTAACTGTAGCTAGCCAGAAAGTCCTGTTTAAGAACGTATAAAAGAGCTTTTCGAAATGGTGGCAAAACATTCGTGGCCCAGGCAGAAAATTTCAGTCACATTGCACTTTACATCAGCCTTTGCTCACAGGTTGTGTGTCTTAAAAAAAAAAAGGCAAAGCAATTAGTTTGAAAGAAAAGCAATGCAGTTTATTAGACTGTACTATGACTTTGAAGTGCGTTGTTCTTTCCAGGACAGCTCTCCCATCCTGAAGTTGGGATGAAAATTTCACTAAAGGAAAAGAACGCTTGGCGGTAGGAGTAGCAGCAGTGATATTATCTTTCCAAAATACTTCACTTGTTCAAACTCATCCATACAGAATACGTAATGCTGCTCCAGATGATTGTTTTTCTTGGCAAAATAAGAAAGATGTCCGTTTTATATCAGAAAAAAAAAAAATACCACCTTTGATATGCTGACCTTCACCAACTCTTGCTTAGATGTGAATAGCAAATTGTGAGATTTTTTTTTTCTTCAGAATTTTCTACTTGCTGCAGCTCAGTTGCTGCGGGAGGTGACGTGACCTGCCAGGCTGCTCATCCTCTGACCGCAGGAATTTTTTGAAGAAAGCTACCAAAGGAAGCATCCTTGTGGAGCATCTTCATAGAGGCTACTGAGTGAATCACAGAACACCCTGAAATAGATTTTAGCGTATGGGGTGGGGAGAGGAAGTATACTAACCTTTTGTTTATTGTTTCACCTAAAAGTAAAACAAAAATTAAGCCTCGTAACTCCAGCTACCAGCGAAAAGGATAAATGAAAGCCCCGGAAAAAGATCATTCACTACTTCCTGGTACCATTTTGTAGCTGGAGATGATATTTGCTGTGCCATTTTCCATCCCACTTACGGCATCCTCCCCATCAGTGTCCTTCAGCCCGTGACTTGCAAGGGATGGGAGAGCCAGCACCTTCTGTAGCTCACAACATAAGGAAGGTGGTAGCTAAAAGTAAGAGTAAGATGAAGATGATTTTAATCTGCTGTTACCTGCAACTCAGTATTTGTTTTAATGACCTATCATATTTCTGTTCTTTCTCTCTTGTTGTTCTGTTTAGCTTCTTTTTAAAAAAATAAGCAACCCTGTAAGCATGGCCTCTTAGGCTCTGGTTTGTACCTCTCGCACAACCTCTCTCCCTGTCTTTATTGAGTTGCTTTGGGATTTGATCCCCTGTTCTCCATTAAAAAAATCTATCCCCTATAGTGTAATATGCTTTTAGTATAGTATTAATGCTGCTGAAACTCAGCAATAGAGGAGACTAATTTTCACCGTCAGTGGCAGTCTGTTTAAGAAGGCCTATCAGTTCTCTCCTTATGCTGATGACTGAGATGTGGAAATTTGTCTCGTTCCATTGGAAAACTGCAACATTCTGTAACAGCTTCAAAATTGCTGTCATCTTGGAAAAAGCCAAAATCAATCCCTTTTTTTTATTAATTTTTTTTGGAAACGCGATTTCTTTAATATTTTTTTTCTCCCTTTTTTTATCTTCAGGTGAAATATGTCCTGTTCTTGGAAACCTCCTGTTGAAAGTGTTGTCTTGTCTGATTCGGTCTGCCTCTTGGCACGTTTAGAGTTGAAAGCATTATCTGAAATGGACTGAAAAAGTCCAGGCCACTGCTACAGATCAGGCTCCTTCCTTGTGCAGAGCCACGCTGCACGTTGATTGAGTTGGAAGGACGATCAGTCATCAGTCTCTGACAGGGAAAGTACTCGCTTATATTTTCAGATACTGCATTTTACTTGCAAATACAGTCTTTAGAGAGGTCTGTAATCAGGCCTTTTGTTTGCTTTTTTTATTTTGTTAGTCCAATCTAAGCGACAGGCCTTGCTCGTTTAGGAGAGTTGTGAAGCTTGTCTAGCCTTTGGTTCAACTTTTGAGTGTTTTAGGTTTGCTCGTCTGTTTCAGGGCACTTCACTCCTTGCACCTGAAGAACTTAGTTGGCTGAAGTTTTGATCTCAGCGTGGTGAAATGCTGCCTTTCTCATCCTTGGAAATGGCAGTTTCTTTTTTTAGCCTCTTGTACTCTCCGGTGTCACGGTCTTTGCGTTGTGGTCATAAAAGACGTTGGAAAGAAGTGTTGGCAGTCCTTTGATCTCCAATTTCAGCATAGTAGAATGTAATTTTTTAGTGTGCCTTGTGGTGTGTCCTGCTGTTAAATAAGGCTAATGCTTACTGAAAAGATGTTAGAGCCAGGCTCTTTGTAGCAGCGCGCAGCAGGAGGATTAGCAGCAACGGACATAATTAATTAAAATGAGATGTTTTGACTTGATATCAAGAAAAGGTTTTTCACCACGGGGACAGCTAAGCGTTGGAACAAGTTGCTCAGAGCAGTTTTGAAGTCTCTGTCCATCAAAGTTTTCAAGACCCTGAGCAACGTAGTCTGTTCTGGTAGCTGACCCTGCTTTGAGCAGGAGGTTGGGCTGGAAACCTGCAGAGATCCATTCCAACCTGAACTATGCTGGACTTGTAGATAAGGGAAGAGGGTGCACAAGAAGTGAAAAATCAGTAGCTAGTACTAGCTTCATCTAATCCTCCTTTTCTGATTCTTCCACTTCAAAACACAACTCTCTCCCCCTTTTTCTTGAGCTTCAATTTGTCTGGTCGAATACCAGTACTTTCTTGTCCAGAAGGATTGTTATCGCGGGTTATTTTTTGGACACTTGTTTTTATTTATTTTTTCTCAAAGCAACAGTGGCCTCCCTGATTCCTCTGCGCTTGTTGCAAATTTACTCTTTGACTTTCTTGCATAGATGTTACGATAATAGTTTATTGTCCTGCTGTGGTGTTGGAGGAAGAATGCTAGGACTACCACACATCTGATTAGCAAAAGTAGGCTCTCCCTTTGGAGTCCCCAGACTGAAGGCAACGCTTTAAAGCATAGCGTGAGAGGAAGCTGCTTAATTTTGATTTGTGTGTCTCTTTTTGAACTGCAGCCTGACGAGCTGGGTTTGGTACGTGGTTGCAGTTTTGCATATGGTCTTTCGAGGTTAAATGTAATGGTCTGGTTGCAATATGGATCCAAAAAAAAAAGTGATTTCAGTTTATTGTGTGGAGAAGGGTAAAATAGAGTATTTTTTTAAAGACTCTACTCATTTGCTTCAGTTTTTAATACCCTTTGTTCATTTAAAGTTATTAACATGTTGACTGCGTTTGCCTTTATTGCCCCTATGCAAATTGCTGTGTTGATTGAGTTAATTTAAACAACCTGGTTGGGACCTTCAGGCGTTACTATACTAGAAATGTTAATAATGAATCAAATAACCACAGGTGCCTCTTTCCCCAGCAACAGACACTCTCCTTAAAAACTCATTTGCTTTTCATGCTTGCTTAATTATTTAGGCAAGCAGCCATGGATGTTTCACAGTGTGAATTCTCAGCGCCTTCCAACTGCCCGGTCTTTGTCTTGTCTAAAAGACAGAATACCTTAACCACCCTCACCGTTTGTGATATTTTTCCAGAATGCCACACCATGGTCTTGAAAAGCCTTTTTTGGAGGTTGCTAGTAGTGAAAGGGTAATGATTTATAGGTTTATGGAATTTTGGGTGAAGCAAAAACTTTCATTCAGTGATTACAGCTTGATTATTTTTTTATTTTTTTTTTTTGCTACCGTGTGACCTGGTAACTTTATGAATGGGAGACTCCCTGTTTCCCAAAGAGAATTTAAAATTCTGGAAGGTGTTAGGCTGACGAACAACTGAATTCCGGTGTTACTGGGAACGAGGTATTTGTTGTTATTTTAGTGGAAATGTATTGGGTTTTGTGAACACATCAGGCGTGATGTGAAAGCGAGAGGAAATTATGAAAGGGTAAGAGTCCCTGTGGAAGTGTCCCTTTGAATTCAGCATCTGATGACTGATAGATGTGAAATGAAAAGACTGCCTCCAAAAAACATCATGAAGGGCAAAGAGTATAATGAGTAGAAGGATCTTTCTGTAAAAATGTGACTAATTGGAAGCCATTCCTTCTCCAAATGCCCCTTTTAGCTAAGATAAAGCATTCTATTACAAGAGTAGAAATAAACTATTAGTAAAGGGTAATGTCTTAGAGAAACTTAAGTTCTTCTGTAAAAATTTAAGGGTAAAACCATGTATTTTTTGCTGTGCCTTTGGTGAGCACAAACGTTTTGTCTGGAAGGTGAAGAATCTAGGGGTTCTTTTCCGGAAAAAGAAAAACCAACTCAGTGGCAGGTCCATGTGTTTGTAAACTTACTCTGCTAAATATGAACTGAATGTAAAATAATATGGTAAAAACTATCAGGGTATGCAGATATTTTAAAATATCTCCTCGGACAGAAGTTGACACCGCTCTCTGTTGTATTAGGTGTGGGTGCTCAAATCTAGTGATCGCACGAAGTTTAGGAAACTTTAATATCTGATGAAAATACACAAGCAAAGAGCCACAAGCCTTATGAAAGTACATAAAACGATTGTTAACACTTTGACAAGTTTGACTGGGGAGAGTTTGGGGAAATCCTGTGTTTTGCTATGATCCTTTAAAATTAAGAAGGGGGTAAAGAGGCTGAAGTTGATGTGGTAAGCTTTAAAGCTGCACCAGTTCAAGTCTAAGCCAGAGACACCCTTTTAGAAGGGCATTTTTGTTTATTCACTGTTCTAAGGACTCGTATAAAATTAGGTTTTATGAATGCAAATGTCATATGGTTCTAAATTTGGAGCATTAAGCTTTTGAGAGATTGGAGTATATGAATTTTTATAAGAAGTTCTTAATGAAGAAAGAACTAGAAATTAAAGTAGGCCTCTAAATTAATTCTCTTAATTTTCTAAGCTTAATGGAGTGCAAAAAACCCATACAAATGGCGAGAGTAAAGAAAGACTCTATATGCCTATGATACATCCTCTGACAGATGAGATCTGATATATGTGTGTGAGTAATACTTGAAATTAGTGACAGTGGCATAAAATTTTAGTGAAAGGGCTTTCTTCCACTAAAACCAGAAGTTCTTAAATATCATATTTTAGCAGTTCAGTGCCATTACAGATTTCTGGGTGAGCTTTGTGCCATCTTTAATTTCCTATTTATGAGAAATGCCCCAGAACTTGTGAATACCTGATAACTTTTAAAGAAGAGAAGCATATTGCTTGAGAGGGCCTGAAGTCTCTTTTCCTACTGATTTTCCAGGAAAACTGGAAGCAATTATATATTCCTGAGTCTTTTTGTGACTTTAGTCTAGCATTAAAAACATGTGAGCTTGATGAGGAAAACCATATATAGCATGTAATCCGCAGTATATTATGGTTTCTTTCTAAATTGGTAGTTACCAGAAACTAAAAAGAAATGCACTTGTGATCAAAAGAAAAACAAAATCCCCTGATGTACCATTTCTATTTGAATTTATTATTTTGTGTAAATACACACTGCCTACACCTTGAAGTTCGTCATAAAACACTGATGATGTGGAAAAGCAGGTTAGATTTAAGTACGTTACTGCTCAAATAGACCATGGATCTGGAGACTTTTAGTTTGGATGAGGAAGAGAGTCATCGAGCAATGCAGTTATTATGCAGTTTGTCTTTGCTTTAGATTTAAATTGGCACCCGCTTTGATTGTTGGAACTTCACTTAAAAGCCCTGCTTCTTTATACCTCTTCATATTTATTTGTTCTTTGATGATTGCAGTTATGGGAAGTTTGCTTGGGAGGAGTTTCTTAGAGCGTGACATGGTTTGGTGGGGACACACGTCAAGTTATTTGGATGTTGTGACAGAAAAAGCCAGAGGGAGAAATAATTATCTGAATTTGAGGTGGTGCGTGGTTGGTTGTGTTTTTTTTCTAGACTAAAATGAAAGAACTAGATGAGTTTGTGAAGCCTCTGATGGAAACATCATATGTACTTGGCTCCAATGACGTAACTTTACTGATTTGGGCAGTGAAATTGTCCTTGCAGAACAAGATCTAAGTGATGAGGTTTAAGATTTATAGTAACTTGGTCAGCCAACTTAGAAGGCTGAAACTGCAGCCAAAACCCCACTCTTTATGTTACTGTTTCTTAGACAAAAGGTCAAAACAAGCCATTCCAAACTTGCAGTGAATCGAGCATCTAAAGCCAATTGAAACACTGCAGATATTTTGCTGTAGTAATGTCTGTTCCGTCTCTGTGGCTCATGGAAAGTCACACGCTCTCAAACCTCCTGTATGAATTGCCAGACTCGGTAGGGGTTTGTTTGTCTGGATAAAATTTGGTTGCTTATTTCCTAAAAAATATACTACTTCAAATCGATAGATTTTGTTCACTTCCCATAGAATAGTATTTCTATGTTGCCTGCTATTTTAGGGAGGGGGAAAAAAAAAAGGATGGTGAATTTTAAGACTACACTTTTGTATCTTCTAGACCAGTCCAACCATTGGTCAGACAAAGAATGGAACATATTCAATCCTTTCCACTAAATATGAAATGAATTAATATCATATCATGTACGCTTGATTGGGCAGTCATTTTCAGGATACATAATCATTCTGAGGATTTATTTGAAGTTCTCATTTTTAAAAATTTTTAAATTTGAGAATTCACATTAAGAACGTCTTCCCATAAAGGAAAATTTTGAAGTGCTAGGTGAAAATTTGTCAGTATTTTTTATTACATGAAAAGAAAAATATTGATTTCTTTTTTTTTTTGCTAGCTTGGTAGAAGCATCTGTACACTTGGAAGGAAAGCTTGCTTTTAAACTCATGTTGCTTAAAGCTCTTTTCTGAAACTCAAAGAGAATATACTTAGTAACAGGACTTTTTATTTCCATAGATTTGTACCATAATGAACAACTCGGCTGTGTAATTGCCTGCTTAGTAAACACTTTCCCTCTCCTGGCATAGGAAAGAAAGGGCCAGGTCTGTTACATGAAAGCAATACAGTATATAGTATCCTAAAAATAAATAAAATAAAAATCTATTTGTTTGCAGTGTAGGAGGATGAAGGTTTTTTGTTTTTTTATATTGACTTTGACCTTTATATGTGCCTTGGGGGAGCAAGGTGTTCATGGAGCTTCATGGGAACGTTTTGGGCTGATTGGGAGCTGAAGTATATCCTGCCTTTCTTGCTGACCACATCTTAAGATAGTGAAAGAAAACTTCCTCAGACTTCTGAAATACAAATGTAGTTGCCTGTGCTATAAATTGCAAATCAGTCTGTGAAAAGTAACTCCTCCCCTCAGTTTACATCCTCCTGAGTGGAGTGAGGGAGGGGAGCAGGGCTCTGTCCCTGGCTGCTTAGCAGGTTTGGTGTGGATTAGGGTTTTTCTGAATTTATTTAATTTTTTTAATTTTTTTTTTTTAAATGTAGGGTGATATGGGGCAATGTCCAAACATTAAGAAATGACAAATAACCCCCTCGGGTCATACAGCACCACTCCTTGCTTTGGTGGAAAAGTTTGGTGTGTGCTTGTGCAATGCTTAATTATCCCACTTCACATGATGGTGCAGTGCTGAAATTTGCACTGACTTGTGAGTATGTGCTCAGGCTTTGGTACGTTACAAGATAAATGACACTGGATATATGCTGATATTATATTATAGTCTACTTAATGCTTTAAGGGGTTAGGCGACAACTGGAAAATTGTCCAAGTACTAGAGAGCAACACCGAGCCCACTGAAGAGTATGATGAACAATTTTTTAAATTTTTTCAATATAAACTTATGCTTTGATTTACAATGTTAATTTGTGCAGCTTTTGACAAAGCATTATTCTATACCTATGAATATTACTTATATTACTTCAATTGAATTTGTTTTAAAGCAGGTTGTTTAAGATTTCTAAAGTTGCTGGGTTTTATTCCTTTCCATATAAATGTTCTATTAAAAACATTTGTGGTTTAAGATTTAAATGATGCTCTTTTTTTTTTCTTTTAATAGGTGAATGTCTACGTGCTGGGAAAAACTTTTCTTCTGTTGGCCAGAGAACTCTGCATAAATGCTCCAGCCATAGGTATTTTCTTTTTTTTGAGTTGCTTTTTGAGTATTTGGGTGTATTTTCTGCATGGTTCCTTAACAAGAATATCTATGTATGTGTGTGTATATACATAATACTGTGTGTGAAATCCAAATAGTAACTTAAAAATGAAGCTGGAGTCAGTCCAGGCAGAAGAACATTGCTGACTATGAGGGCCTGTTTTCCTTTATGTAAGAGTTTAGATGCTGTTTTCTTTTACAAATAATTTTGTTGCTTTTTCTGAGAGCAGTTTAGGCTATCCTAAGACAATGGGGCTGATGTAGAATAAATTTGTGTGCATCTACAAGCTTGCACAGGCCCGTCACGCTTCAGTTCCACAGAGATGCCACAATTGATAAGCATTTGCCAAATTTACTATCTGTCCATCGCCCCTCGCTGAGGTGTTCAGTGCTTGAAATACAAGTGGCTTGATGGAAAATGAGGAGCAGCTTTTTTTCCAAGCATATGAATAACTTTTTAATTAGTAAGTCATCGCTGAAATCGTAACCCAGTGATAGGAAGGTGGGTTTTAACCTGTCAAAAGGCTTAAGGAGAGAAAAAAAAAAGCAAGCTATTGTCTAGGTTGTAGCTTTTAAACCCTGGGAATTCATGCCAATTTGAGTGAAAAGAGTGGCGTTTATAGAGAGGTCTTGTGACTGTTACCCACCTCTGCACAGGAATTTTCTTCCTGTATCTTTACCCACTCTCACTCCCACTCTCCTTAATCTGTACTGAGAGAATCAGATGCCTTCATGTTCAAGAACAACACCCCCCTCCCACCCCCCTTCAGATGCACTTGGCTGGGCACGTAACTGCCCGCCTTGGCAGCAGCAGTACCAGCAGCTCACACATTGAGCATCCTCATAGCAGCATCCAGGTAGTATGTGCATAGCTATCAGCTTCGTTAGCATAGGCTTCATGTCTGGTAAAAAGTTGTCTGCAATAATTCAGTTGCTTTCTTAATTATTACAAATCCTGTCTGTTCTCTCTTTAAAAAACAAACAAAAAAATATAATAATAATATTGCGGCTTAGTTTCAAGGTGAAAATTAATGCAGCTCCGGAAAAGACAAACAGAAAACCCTGCTAAATTAAATGTGGAGGTACTTGTTATACATGGGGAGAAAAATACTGGTTTTGATTGCTGTTTGAGTATTCTTCCCGAAGTCATTATGAGAAGAGAGATTTATAAAAAAACAGCAAGTATTTCTAATTGACTTATCTGTAATGATTGTCAGATGAGAAAAAACCCTGCTTTTATCAATTTTTGAGAAAAGTTAAGGGTACTATCTATAAACAGACTGCTGATGGTGGATGGGATTTTTTGAAAAAAAGAGGGGAGAGGAAAGATCCAGTGGCTTTTGTTTCAAGGTGGCTTATTTCTAATTAGTTACTTTGAGTGAACTTAAAGACTGTATTGCAAGTATTTCTCTGAGGTCTGCTCCTAAACGGGAGGTATATTTCGGTAGTGGTTGCCAGTACGACAGCTCTGGGCTAAACCTGTGATAAAGCCTGTCACCGCATTAAGTTTCATCTCTCTGCCTTGACTCTGGCTCTTCAAGGGGGGGTGCAATTTGACAGGTCCAAGCCTCAGTGTCGCCGTTTGCCAGATTAAAGCAGACGAAGGGCGCGATAATGGGCATTGAGCAGCTTTCAGACAGAACCACTGAATGATTTTGATTGACTCTGATTGCGCTGTCGTGGTTTGTGTATCTTAGCTTAGAGAAAACACACCAAAAAAACCCCAAACCCCTGACCTTCTGCAGGTATCAGCTCCCTTTTTAGTGAAGGAAAATAAAAGGCTGGTGAGGGACAGTCTAAGTTACCAGGCAAAGGAACCTGCGTAGCTGCAGTGAGAGCTGATGGCCTGTGCAGCTGCACACAAGGGGACAGACTACAGAAGGATTGCCCCTGCTAACTGTACTGTGGGTGAATTAAAAAGACAACAAGCCGTTAAGATCAGCAATGATCAAGTACACGGGACTTAGGGCAAGTAAAAACATTTTATATTTCACAGATTCATAAACTGCTCTAGTTTAGAACATTCTGTTTAAGTCAGCTGCAGTCTGGAAGTTAGTTATCTATATACAAAATAAATGCACAGTACGTGCGAAATTTAACATTTTCCTGCTCATTGCAGTCTTAATAATTAAGTCAAATAGCTTATGAATAAATAAAATAAGATTAAATTCAAGAGCATTCCTTCACTTATTTGTATAGCCTGATGTAGCAGATAGGTAAGTAGCGTAACATTCCATACTGCTGCAGAGTTTGTAGTAAAACTGAAAAAAAAAAATCCCTTAATGTGCATTGGTTGCAGTATTGGAATACAATCAAGGTGAAAAATGCATCATGCATAGAAAATGAGCTCAGGTATTTGTCCTCCTTGTACCCCGGTGCCATTAGTACTGTCCGAGGAGCACTGGAACTGGAAGGTCACTTTCCCGCACTGCACCTCGGTCATCCCCTCTTGCCCAAAGTAACTGAGTTCGTTACCGTCGAGGATGGCACTTACATTGTAAAACGTGTCTTGCTCAACCTGCACAGGGTGCTCAAACCACACCGAGAAAGTGTTGCTGGAGCCGTCGGAGGTAAACTTTGTCAGGTTTTGAGCAAGGACGACTCCCAAGCGCTTCAGTTCGATTTTGACGCTGTACTCAGCTTTGCCGCAGCTGGACCCGTACAACCCCAGTCCTGCTATAAATATCCGTTTGTCCACGGCAAACTGAATACTGTCACACCGCCCCCGGTACCTCCACTGGTTGCTGCGGTAGGCAGACGACTGGAACCGGTGGCACCGCTGAGGTACGAGTCCTTTCCTTTTTGTCAGCGGAAACTCGAGTTTGGGTTTGTTGGCGGCCGTGTACCATAGAAAGATGTTGTGAGTTTCCTCCAGGGTGAGGATGTCGGACTGGGCAGCTCCGTTGGCAAACTCTTCCAAAGTCATGGTCGGAATCCGCACCAAGTACAAAGCTTTGCCTAATACATTCCTCTTGTTGCGTGGCGTCACCGGCAGCCCTTGCCTTTTGCATTCGGCCTCTGCCCAGTTGAGAACAGCCTCAAAAACCACCACTTCCTTGGTGTTGAGAGCCTCCCGGGTCACGATGATCTCTAGGGTCTGTTGATCTATCTCGCAGAAGCCCTCCGACTTCAGTGCCATTTCTGCTTGAGCATCAATCACTTCCCAGCAGCGCTGTGTCAGCTCCGGCTCCTCGAAGAGCCTGCTCTGAGACAGCAGGACACAGGCGTTCTTTGCTTCTAAACTGGTTTCCAGAAAATTGACGCAAGCCTTCGCGAGGGCCGGCACGATGTACTTCTTGGCAGCGTACAGCGTAGCCAGAACCGTGTCAGCTTCCAGGTCTATTTCGTCACTATACATGTATCTAGATGGGATGGGAGGGGGGAAAAGAATAGTTTCTTAGGGAAAAAAACGAAAATATAAGCCCGGAAAGATTGATCTATAGTCATCTTTGCTGGCAGCGAATCTGACATTCAGTATTTGTCAACACATCAAGTAAAGAGCAGTAAGTGCATATTGCACAATGCCAATTAGGAGATGTATATTTTATAAGCTACTTTGATTCTGTCCACGTCATTAGTGTAGACTTGTAGTGGCCACTTACTTTAATAGGATTAGAAAGGCTGCAGGTTCCACATCTGGTATATGGATTTCGGATTTGACCTCTGCGAGATCGCCATAAAACATAGCATAGAAGACAGAGCTACCAACTGCCAAAACATACTGGAAAATAAAAAGAGAGAGAAGCCTCAGTAATATGTACTAATGGCTGAGCGTGCTTGGCTTTCGATAAGGAAAAAAGGGTTAGGGAAAGTTAAAAGCTGCAGTGGAGGCAGAAGACTGCCTCGGACTGTCCCCTTTAATTGCAGAATACATGAATTATGTTTTGGGATTTGGTGAGAGCCATAATTAGGAGGAAAAAAAAATATAAAATTAAAAGAACTTAGTTGTAAGGCAGGGGGAGAAGGCGAGATGCAGAGCGGTATGAAAGAGCCAAAAAATTAGGGGCACAAACCTTATGGGCAGGAACTTTCTTGGATGCCCCCGGCGGGCCCACGATGAAGTGAACGTCAGCCATGAGTTCGTTATTGAACATCAGCGCGTTCCTGCAAGCGAGGGGAAGGAGGAGAGAGGTCCCGTTAGCGACGGGGTCCCGGGGCATCTCCCCAACCCCACCGTGGGGGGGGGAGGGTGTCCATCCCCCGTCCCCAGGGTGTGGGGATGGGGAAGGGTCCGGTGGGGTCCCGGGCCCTTACCTCTCCCGGAGCGTGGGGTGGAAGGACTGCCAGTTGGAGCTCTCCAAGTTGTTGTTGTTGAGGTTGTGGAGCGGGGGCGGCGGGGGCGGTTGGGCGCTCTGCTGCAGCTGCAGGGCGTTCTTCTTGCTGTTGGCAGCAGCGGTGGTGGCGGCGGCGGCGGCGTTGTTGCTGTTGGCGATGTTGGTGTTGTTGGTGGTGGCAGGGTAAAGTTCTGCAGCCATCTTCTTCTTGAGGGACGAGAGGGGCACTATCTCATAGCATCCTGGCACCTTGCCGTTTGACCTCACGCTCTTTTTGGACTTCTTTAAGGTCTCTGGAAGCAGAAGAAAGAAAGTCAAACACTTCATGATCCTGCCATTGAGGCAACCAGGGGGCAGTGGCATGAGCAGGAAAACTAACAGATCCCAAAACGCCAGTCCCACTATCTGGATATTTTGTATGCTTCTCTAGATGATTTTTTTTTAATTTTTTTTTTTGTGTGTGGTTACAAGCCTCCGGGAGGGGAAAAGGGGATGGATGATGCTGTGTCGGATCAGTGCCAGCGCTCACCTTGGCTCCAAGTGTGTGCTGGGGGGGTGTCCCAGCCTCCACGGCACTGCCACGACTGCAGTGGTGGTGGGGGGGGGACACGGCCACCCGAGGGGGGCTGGCGAAGCAGTTCCTTCCCCCGAGGAAAGAGGAGAAAAAAAAATGATAATAATTAAACCCAAAAAAAAGCCAAAAAGAAAATCCAGCAACACCGGAACCCCACAAAATCCAGCCGGGGGTGGTGTGGGTCAGGAGAGAGAGTCAATCCACAAATCCTCCCGGGGGTGCCCGGTCGGGGTGAAGCGCAGCCGGTCGCCCTCTCCGCAAGGGCTCCCTTCCCTCCTCCTCCTCCTCCTTCTTCTTCTCCCCCGCCCGCCGGGGGCACATCCGCGGCGGCCGGGCCGGGCCGAGCTGAGGCAAGGCGGCGGCTCCTCTGCAGTCCCGCCGCCGCCGCCGTTCGCACCAACTTTCCTCCTCCTTCCTCCTCCTCTCCGCCGCCACACGGCGCTGCTCCTCCCGCCCCGCGCCTCGGGGGCGTTGCTGGACCTGGGGAAGGGGGGTTTTGGTGGAGAGGATGGGGTGGGGGGGGAGAGTCGGCCCCCGGGCTCCTCCGCGGCGGAGCGGCGCTGCCTCCGGGCGCTTCTTCCCCCTCACGCAGCGGCGGCGGGATGCGGCGCGGCTTCTGCCCGGGCCCTGCCTCCGCCTCCCTCCCTTAATAGGCAGCCGCCGCGCCGCGCGTCACGCCCGCCCGCGCCAATGGGGAGCGCCGGGGGGCGGTGGAGGGAGACGCCCCCTCGGGTGTCAGTCAGCCGCGCGCACCCGCCGTGCCCCCCCCCCCCTTCCCTCCTCCTCCTCCTCCCTCCCACCGCTCCCCCCCCCCCCCTCCCCCCC
>NW_015090930.1:1334793-1472437 GCF_001431845.1 Calidris pugnax
CCCCCCCTCCCCTCCCCTCATCCTTCCCGCCCGGGGGCGCTCGGCACCGGGCCCGGGGGTACGCGCCGTCCCTCCGCCGCCCCCGTTAATCCCCCCCCTTCCCCACACCGATTACCTCAGTGGGACACACGGACACGACACCGGGGACAGGCCCGCGGTGGGGCGGAGCGGGGCACCGGGAGCGCATTCAACCTTCCCGGCCGGCCCGGGCGGGGGCGCCACCGCGCCGCGCACAGCCGGGACCGGGGCGGCTGGGGGCACGGCCCGGGTGGAATGATTTTGAGGGAAGTTTTGGGTTTGTTGGTGGGATTTTTGTTGGGTTTTTTTAATTCTTCTTTTTCGTCCTCCTCCCCTTCTCCTGACCCCCCTCGCCCCTTTCCGCCCCAGGGCGCTGGGACCCGGGCTCAGCTCCCCGGCCCCGCCGTCTCCCTGTCCCTCCTTTTGGGTGGGAAGTCGCCGTTTTAAGCACTTTTCCTAGGAACTGTTCTATATTCCTGTTCATGGCAGTGTGGCACGTAGGTGCTTCTGAAAGTCGGAGGTCCCAGTTGGGAGTTGGGATGTGGGGAGAAGGGAAAGTCTTAAGAACAAAACCCAGCTGTTTCTTTCCTTAAAAAAAACCAACCCTAAAATCATGTTTTACTTGGTATTGGTTGGGGGCTGAGCTGCTGGGGAGCAGTGCTCAGGAGAAAGACCTAGGAGTCCTGGTGGACAATAGGATGACCATGAGCCAGCAATGTGCCTTCGTGGCCAAGAATGATGGGGTTGGAAGGGACCTCTGGAGATCATCTAGTCCAACCCCCTGCCAAAGCAGGGCCACCCAGAGCAGGTTGCACAGGAACGTGTCCAGATGGGTTTGAATGTCTCCAGAGAAGGAGACTCCGCCACCTCCCTGGGCAGCCTCTTCCAGGGCTCTGCCACCCTTAAAGGAAAGAGGTTCTTCCTCATGTTTAGGTGGAACTACTTATGTTCAAGTTTGTGCCCATTGCCTCTTGTCCTATCCCTGGGCACCACTGAAAAAAGACCGGCCCTGTCCTCTTGACACTCACCCTTTAAGTATTTATAAGCATTGATCAGATCCCCCCTCAGCCTTCTCTTCTCCAGACTAAAAAGCCCCAAGTCCCTCAGCCTCTCCTCATAAGGGAGATGCTCTAGGCCCCTCATCATCTCTGTAGCCCTCTGATGGACCCCCTCCAGCAGTTCCCTGTCCTTCTGGAACTGGGGAGCCCAGAACTGGACCCAGTGCTCCAGATGGGGCCTCCCCAGGGCAGAGCAGATGACCTCTCTCCACCTGCTGGTCACCCTCTACCTGATGCCCCCCAGGATGCCCTTGGCCTTCTTGGCCACAAGGGCACATTTCTGGCTCGTGGTCATCCTATTGTCCACCAGGACTCCCAGGTCTTTCTCCTCCGAGCTGCTCTCCAGCAGGTCAGCCCCCAACCTGTCCTGGTGCAGGGAGTTATTTCTCCCTGGGCGCAGCACCCTGCACTTGCCTTTGTTGAAGTTCATCAGGTTCCTCTCTGCCCAGCTCTCTAGCCTGTCCAGGTCTCACTGTATGGTGGGACAGCCTTCTGGTGTGTCAACCACCCCTCCCAGTTTTGTATCGTCAGCAAACTGGCTGAGGGTACACTCCATGCCTTCATCTAGGTCATTGATGAATATATTAAAGAGGACTGGACCCCGGGGAACACCACTTGTTATGGACCTTTTGTTAAGTACAGTTTTATAGAATCATACTTGAAAATACAGAATGACTGCCCTTATGAGTTGTGAGGATCAGTAACTCTCTCCTACACCTTTGATTTTTTGGGTTGTGTTTAGGAGGTGACCGCACTCGGACATTTCTTCGGTTTTGAGGGAGATGTGTTTTGGGAATTTTTTGCTTGATAAATCTTTTCATTTCAATGCTTTTGCAGGGCTGACCGGCGTGATCACCTACGGCGTGATCTCTGCAATTAGGGGTAGCAACAGGGCATCGTCGTTAGAACTTGTTGCTAAATGAAGCTGCTTTGATTAATTGTAAATCCCTAAGATTGTTCCAGTGTTCCGAGCTGAATTTTCATCTTTATCAGTTTAAGTGCCCACGTAGGGGATCAGCTGAGGAAATTGAGTTGAGACTAGCAGTTAACAATTTACCGTACATCATGGATTTTCGGTCAAGTGATAAAAGGCTGGCAGGAAATGAGAAACTGATACCTCAAATGAGAGTAAACATGTGTTAAGTGTAGCTTTTACAAGATTGTTTGATAAATTATAAATTGGTTTAGGCAAAGCACAATGTGCACTGACGTATTTCAGTTAGTTTGAAGCTGGTAACACCAACACTTAAGTGTGTACGTCTGGAGGCAGATCCGTGGCCAATGTAAATTGTCTTAGCACTGTTGACGTTAATTGGGTTCCAGCAATTTATGCCGATGGGGAGTTTGCCTTAGCATCTGTAAAAACAGTGGTTTGTGTTGTTGGAATCTGAGTCTGAGAAGGAGCTTGAATTAACTTTGGAGGTGTAAGTAAGCGTAGTAATCATGGGCTGCATCAAAAGAAGCGTGGCCAGCAGGTCGTGGGAGGTGATTCTTTCCCTCTACTCTGAGCTAATGAGACCCCACCTGGAGCACTGTGTCCAGCTTTGGAGTTCTCAACACAGGAAGGACATGGACCTGTTGGAATGGGTCCAGTGGAGGGCCATGAAGATGCTCAGAGGGCTGGAGCACCTCTGCTGTGAAGACAGGCTGAGAGAGCTGGGGTTGTTCAGCCTGGAGAAGAGAAGGCTCTGGGGAGACCTTAGAGCAGCCTTCCAATATCTGAAGGGAGCTACAGGAGAGCTGGGGAGGGACTCTTTGTCAGGAAGTGCAGTGACAGGACAAGGGGTAATGGTTTTAAATTGGAAGAGGGGAGATTTAGATTAGATTTTAGGAAGAAATTCTTTGCTGTGAGGGTGGTGAGACACTGGAACAGGTTGCCCAGAGAAGCTGTGGCTGCCCGATCCCTGGAGGGGTTCAAGGCCAGGCTGGATGGGGCTTGGAGCAACCTGGTCTGGTGGGAGGTGTCCCTGCCCATGGCCGGGGGATTGGAACTTGATGATCTTTAAGGTCCCTTCCAACTCTAACCATTCTATGATTCTATAATAATTTCACTGATGCCCATTAAGTCTGCTCACGTGTCAGTGTCGGCGTTGGCATGTGCAGCCTTGGACCCCGACAAGCACATAAGAAACACAGTGTGGTGCTTTAAAGGTCTCCTGTCTTCAAAGCAAGAAGGAATTTCTTTTTACCGTAGCTAAAAAAGGTGCTGCTAAAGCTCAGTGATCAGAGGACCTGGCCCAGCGGCACGGTCCGTGTTGTTTGCTGAGCTGTGAAGCGAGCCAACCACGACAGCCCTGCTGCTCGAACGCTGCCTTCCCTCCATCAAAGGGCAGGGTTGGAAATAACTGTGTTGCTTTCTGTTGCAGATCCGTGTCTGTATATTCCCCGTTTTGCGCATATGCTTGAGTTTGGGGATAAGAACCACGAGGTGTCCATGACGGCTCTCAGGCTGTTGCAGAGGATGAAGCGGGACTGGATGCACACCGGGCGCCGGCCCTCCGGGCTCTGCGGGGCAGGTTTGTCAGGGGCTGGCTGTGTCACTTCCCTCACTCTGGGTTAAATGGGAGTGTTTGGGAGCTGGGAACAGAGAAGGACCTTTTCTCCTTTCCTGGGTGATGCCATATTCTCTGGGGTTTGTGCTGTCAGGCACCTACAGATTATACAGGTTCTTCGCCGAAATAGTTTCTGAAACTGAAACTTCATTTTTGCCCTTGCTCCTACATTACTTGCTCAGATCCTTTCTATCTTATGTTTTGGATTATTTAACCTCCTTTCTGGTGCTCCTTTTGCCCCCCACTCTCCGCAGGCTGTAGCTGCTAAACGGGTCGGTTTTTTTGTCAGCTAAAATGACGCCATTAGTGCAAGCGCTTTGATTTGTGTCTTTACATGGAGTCTTATGCAAGAAATGCCCTCTTTGACCTGTTCCACGAAACTATTTTCCTCTCCTTCTTCATCTTTTTCCAAGCTGCAAGGCTGTCATGATGCTTACAAAAAACCTACTGGTTTGGGAGGGCTGGGTTAAAAGGTAGCAAGTACCAGCCAGTGAGGTCAGAGTAATGAAGACTGTAGGTAGTCACAGAGTTCACATACGTGCTTTATTTTATTTGAAAAACGTTGCTTGTGCCTGCTCGAATGAGAAATAGCACACAAACCGTCCTAAACCCAGGACTATGTAATCTTCTTGAAGTTTCTAGCAGCTTTTTATTAATAGTACTTGCTTATTGCATATTGGTAAAAATTGGAGTATAGACTCTAAGGGAGACCAGCCTGGTCTTCTGTTCATTACGTAGGCTATATCTACATGAACGATTAATTTGCTTCAACAGACGTGGATCAATAGCTGGAAGCAGGTAGTGCTGAGTCCCCTACATCCATCCACGCAACGTGCACTTCATGTGGTGTACCGTGGGCTGGGTTTAGTTTGGTTCCCTGCCCTAAAAATCTGTGCCATACGTTGTCTGAAGGACCGGTTGTTAGTTCAGTCCCTGATGTTCCCCCTGTTGGGGACTGGAGCGCTTTAAACGCATATCTGAAGTGGAGCTCTGGTTTGGTTTCCTCTGAGAGGAATCACTTTTGCAGGCTGAGAACTGTTCTGAGCCACTGCATGACGAGTGGGGGTGATGCTTCCAAACAGAGTTAGTGCTCTAAATCAACACATTGATGTAAATTCAGGCTGCACTAGTTATGTAGCTGCGTAGAAGGTCTTGCAGGAGAGCACTCAGGCACTAGGAAGACAGCGATAGTGGTGACAGCGATGAGGATCACAGCTTAACTGGAGACCTGGTTTTTTTTTTCATGACTGGTAAATTCTGCTAAAAAGATGGCAACTGAAAACATGTGAACAATGAGATGTTCCTGTGCTGTATTTAAATAGCTGGCTGTGTTTTCCCAAATGCTAAAGCGCAGAATTTTTCAGGGTGCAATTTGCAATCAGCTTAATTTTATTGGATAGGAAGCAAAGTTTGTAAGGTCAAGTCAATCACCTGTATTCAGGGGCACAGCTGAGCATAAGCATTTACAGCTCTTCAGCTGAAGGCAGGGACAAAGAGAGGGTATAGTTATCTGGCTGTTTTCTGCTTTTCTTCAGGAAATTTTCCCCTTTTTTGACATTGACTTTCCCTGCTTATTCTCTAGCTCTGCTAGTAGCAGCAAGAATGCATGATTTCCGACGTACTGTTAAAGAGGTCATCCGGGTGGTGAAGGTTTGTGAGTCTACATTAAGGAAAAGGTCAGTGCAGTTTTACTGCTTTTATCTTTCACTTACAGCACTGAAAAGTGGTGGAGTCTAAAATGAATGTGTCTATTGGAGAAAACCAGGTTCTTTTCCTTTTCAGAAGCGCCAAGAATAAAATAAGTACAACGTGTTTTAGCTGGTCATTTTTAAGTGCTAACACCTGCCTCTCATGTAAGGCCTCAAACGCTTAGCAAAGGTGGTAAGGAGCACTGTGCCCATTTAACAGGTGAAGAGTTGAAAGCAAAAAAAAATGTTGGGTCTGAAATGTTAACAGTGTTGTCACATCCTCAGAAGAAATAATTGATTGATTCTCAAAGCTGAGGGTGTGCTGTGGGATTTTTTTTTTCTTCATTAATCCAGCATATAGTGCTGAAAAGTCTTGTCTTTTAGCTGTTATTGAACAGAACTTTTCAAAACGTTAAACGTTAATCTTTGCTAAAATGTTCATTTTCAATAGTATTGCACAGCTGATAAAGAGAAGAGAGCGCAGTGAGTCTAATGAAGGGGTCAGAAGTGGAATTGTCAGCAGAACGTGAGCCTGAAAGTGGGAATTTCCCAAGTACTGTTGGCATATTGGGTTTTTTTAAAGATCTAGTTGCATTTTCCATATTTTGATAAAGTCAGCAGTCACCCAGTTTCCCTCAGTTTAGTTTTTAAAAGCTGTAGCATTTTCTTTCCCTGTAGGTTCGGTAAAAAATTACCTAACTGTGAAATACCATGCTTTCTGTTGCCCCCGGTTGGAAATTTTTGTACCACCCATGAATTCTGAAGTTTGTTCTACCAAGGTTTGTCTTTGGAAAGCTCCTCTGGTGTGTCTTTTTCTCTCCATGTTGCTGAGACCAGCTGAAGCGTATCCAGCCAAGTCTAATACTTGTTACTAATACTCACTTTTTAATAGTGAAAAATGTTTTTTTGTCCCAGACCTTCATTTGTGGAACAGGAATGATCCTATTTTCCTCCCGTGCATGGGTGGTATAGGGATAAATTTGAAGTCTTTGAAGTTCTTTAAGGTACTACATCAATAAGGATGGAGCTGCACAAATGCCACCTTGTTTTCTCTGGTCAACAGGTCATGTATTTTAATGTGCATTTTGTATGATTAATGATTTATGCACCCACCATCTACGCCAAGATGCCTTGGTTAAATAGTTAAAGTGTTCCTTCTTACTAAGAAAATAAGCATAATAAATTAGAGTTGGAAGGAAAATTAATTTGAGCGATTGTTTCAAGCGAGGAAATCTTACTTCAAAATTCATGCTTTGAAATGTTTACTCAAGTCACACACATCAACTAAAATGACAGCGTTATTTACTTTGACAGGGTAAACGTGACAGCTGAATTATTTTCAGGCAGCTATAATTACAACTGTATTTATCACGAATCTATAAATTTGATTGATGTTTTTCAAATAGGAGCACATTATATAGTATTTAACGAAGGGAAATTAAAAAATACCTTTGAATAACTCTTTCTGCATTCCATTTTTTTTTCCTTTTCTTTTAAGAATTCCTCTCCAAATGCCAGCGGGTAGAAGTTGTCTAAATTAATAAGCACTCATTTCACATTCTTAAGAATTTCTTTGCTTCTCAGTTTGATGTACAGTTTGATTTCCTTTTAATTATTGCTATAGTTACTCTGGCTTGTAAAGACCTACTGCTGCTTTGTGCGTTGTGAAGGTGTTGAGCGTAGTTGGGTGGATACCCATGAATGGGTGGCGTTGGACGCTACGCTCGCTGCTGGTGGCTTTGCCCTGACAGCTTTGGAAAGGAAACCAAACAGGAGCACAGATAATGCTGAAATGTCATAGAATCATAGAAAGGTTAGAGTTGGAAGGGACCTTAAAGATCATCGAGTTCCAAGCCCCCTGCCATGGGCAGGGACACCTCCCCCTAGACCAGGTTGCTCAAAGCCCCATCCAGCCTGGCCTTGAACCCCTCCAGGGATGGGGCAGCCACAGCTTCTCTGGGCAACCTGGTCCAGTGTCTCACCACCCTCACAGCAAAGAATTTCTTTCTGGTGTCTAATCTAAATCTCCCCTCTTCCAATTTAAAACCATTACCCCTTGTCCTGTCACTCCACTCCCTGACAAAGAGTCCCTCCCCAGCTCTCCTGTAGCTCCCTTCAGATATTGGAAGGCTGCTCTAAGGTCTCCCCGGAGTCTTCTCTTCTCCAGGCTGAACAACCCCTGTCCAACCTGCAGGTTCTGCTGGATGCTTTGGATTAGCTCCCAGCTGGCTACATGGCTCCTGGGGAAGCATGGACCACTGGAAGCTGAGTTTGCTTTTGGTGCCGATGGACTTCCATCGATGCTTTTTAAGAAAGCCCTGCTTGGCTTCCTGTTTGAGGAAGACCCTGGGCAAGGGGAGGCAGCCCTTCCCTCAGAAGGGCGTTATTTCTGGTCCCATGCAGTGCAGCTGATGCCACTGTGTACAAGGGGAATTAGTTCATCCTCTTCTCCATCACCTGGGGAGCACCAAGCCCCACGTGCCTGTGCTCTATCACCTCTTTCACTGCTGTCTACAGGAGGAGTAGCTCTTACAAGGAGGTTCACAGAAATATACCTTCAGGTCATAAAAATGAATGATGTGATCAGAAATGGAATCTGGTTTTGGAAGGAAAAAGCACCAAAGTATGGCCCATGGACCCCATCACTCATCTTTGAATCCAGAGTTCTTAAATTATCCCAACTGTGTGATTAAAAACCAGGGTGTATTTCTTTTTAATATGCGTGGGGTTTTTGGTAGGATCTCGGTAAGAAAACTTTGCAGTTACTTCACAGGGCCTTCTAGCTTTATGTTCTGAAGCACACAATTAAAATGTAAAGCTTGTTGCTGTTGTTGAAAGTGAACATATTAAATATTAATAAGTGCACTGATAATTCTGTCTCATTTCCAGTCTAATTGAAATGATATTAACTTATATATCACTTTATATATTCAAAGTACTGTACAAATATTAACTAATTAGTCAAGTTGTTATTTTCTGTGTAATCATCTGTGGAGATAGCAGAAATTAACTTTTAATAAACCCAACCCTTTTATTTAGTTTAATCCTCACATTTGTGCCCGTGTTCCATGCACCTGTCTTTGCTGCTGCCTTTTTAACCTTTTTACATGCTCTGTCCCTTCATCTGTTTATCCACCTATTGCATACTTTCTCTGCATGCTAAATTCTGTCTTATCTGCAGTGAGAATAATTTTTGTGATATTTGTCCATTGTGCATTATCTAATACTGTGCAGTCCTTATGCCTGTTTAAAGATCTTAGATGCTTCTTCAATAGAAATAATAAAAAAAAAAATCAGCTTATCTTTGTTAACACTTGCATTTTACTTTGGCTTACTCTTTATCTTTAAATTGAGCTGCTTTTTCTGTAAAAAAATGTTTCTTCTCAGTCCCATAAAGTACTATCTGGCAAAAAACCTATTTGTCATGAACTTCAGAAGAAGTGGAGTCACCATCCCTGGCTGTGTTTAAGGGCCGTTTAGATGCAGTGCTAAGGGACATGGTGTAGGGGATGACTTTGTAGAGTAGGGTAGATGGTTGGACTTGATGATCCCAAGGGTCTCTTCCAACCTAGACAATTCTATGATTCTAAGTAAAGCTTCGTTTAGGAAGAATTGGAATGAAAGGCCAGAATGGGTTTAAAGGCCACGTTTTTGAGGTGAATGTTTTTTTTCTCGTAACAAAATAGCATTTTGGGTAAGGAAGACAAGAGTTGTTAGGAAGGAACTCCATTTACCAGGCTGGGTGGAGATGCTGCAGGGACTTCTATAAATGGGGTCCTTTGCTCGTATCCCGGGGACCCAGCTACAGCTGTTTCAGGGACTGCATTGGTAGCGCTCCAAAAAAAAAAGAAAGATTCACGCATAGAGATAAATGTATTGGCCTGAAGCTTTTCTTGTTTTCATTTCTGCAATATATGGCTCGTGTAAACTTCACATCTAAGCTCCCATCTCAATCTGAAGCCCGGTAGATGTCTGTGAGTGCAGGCAAAATGAGCAGTAAGTTGCTCTGTGAGTCCTGAGTCAGGATGGGAAGAGAAGGTGACAGGAACGTGTAGCTGCCAGGTCATTTTCTAAAGCACCAAAGCCCTATCAAGGCCAAGACTGAAGGAGAAGGTGTGAAGAAGTCTCTGTTTGGCTGTGATCCAAGTAAAGCCATGCTAAAATCCTGTGGAATGTACCCGATGAGTTACGGGAGAGCTGTTTAGCAAAGGTATTTGAGCGTGGAGACAGGTCGAGGATGCTCAGTGTGTCAGAGTAATTGCTCTTGGTTGAAGTGGAGTACGGGGAGAAGCTTTCCTAAAATGGGGAAAGTTACTTCCTGTAAAGGAGTTTGTGGTGGTACTCGCTCTGATCTCAGCACTGGCCACTGTTATGATAAGCTAAGAAAGTAAATTGAGAAATATTTTATGTGTCCAGTTCAATAATTTCACAGAATCACAGAATGATATGGGACTGGAAGGGACCTCTGGAGATCATCTAGTCCACCTGCCCTGCCAAAGCAGGGCCACCCAGAGCAGGTTGCACAGGAATGTGTCCATGCGGGTTTGGAATGTGTCCAGAGAAGAAGACTCCACCACCTCCCTGGGCAGCCTCTTCCAGGGCTCTGCCACCCTCCAAGTGAAGAAGTTCCTCCTCATGTTTAGGTGGAACTTCTTACATTCAAGTTTGTGCCCATTTCCTCTAAGTGGCTTGTAGATGATTTCTAGAAGTCTTTCTCAGTACGGTGAGTAAAATACAACTTGATCCAGGTGGGTTGGTGTTGCATACCTTTGTAAGTTGGATTGTCTCTTTTAATGAAAAAAGATTTTCTTTTTGCGGAATCCAATTTCACAGGCGATGTTCCTTTTTATAGATCTGGCTTCTGTACAGCAAGTTACCTAATCCATTAATGAGATTCCTAATGTATTTTAGTACTTCATACTTACTTTTAAAATGCCATTTCAAAATTCTTTGGTGCCTGTTCCTTTTGAAACAATAGTAATTAGTAATAACAAATTATTAGTGCTAACTCAGGCTTAGGTCTTGTGAACAGTTTTCTCTGTGTTTGACTTTCCTCATCTGAGCAGTTGTTAAGAAATGAAGCAACGCGCTATTTTCCTTTTCCAAGAGATCACAGAGCGGTTTTTGACACACCACAGCAGAGGAACCGTACTAACAAAACAAAATTTTAAGGAATGCTAAAGCATCTTGTTTCATTAGCATGGTGCGAACACTTGAATTTGGGGGGGGAAAACCCCAAGAACAAAAAATTCCGGGTGGTTTAGACTGGTGGACTTCTGGGATGGCCGGGGAGATGTCCTGGGAGGTGGGAGGGAGGTGGTGGAGTCTCCTTCTCTGGAGACATTCAAACCCCGCCTGGACAAGTTCCTGTGCAACCTGCTCTGGGTGGACCTGCTTTGGCAGGTCCGTTGGACTAGATGATCTCCAGAGGTCCCTTCCAACCACATGTGATTCTGTGTGTTGGTGGGATCATTGGTGGGCTGACCATGGGCACAAGTGTTGACCCAAGTTAACCACGTGTGTAACGGTTTGTATAATCAGGGCTTTAAAATTTATGCTAAGGAACTTGTGATAATTTTAAATCTCTGTTTTGGTGTGAGCAAGTGCAAGCAACTAATTCCAAAGGGTGCTTTTATTTAGTACCATAAATCTTTCAAGGTACCCATTCTTGAATACTTAGAAAAACGACAGTTGCCAGCACGAGCACCGTAAATTATCAGTCACCGGTTAATTTGCAGTAAATGACTCTGTGTGTGTGTGTGCTCTTAATCCATTGCAAAAAGAGGTGAAATGTATTAATGTAGTACACCAGGAAAGTTGTTGAAGTGGAAATATTTCTCTTTCCAGTTGGATTGGACGGGGGAACACAGACAAATTTAGCACAGGTCAGGTGATAAATTTGAAGTTGTTAAACCACCGTAACTGTCTCACCTCTGATTTTGTCCTTGCCTTTAGTAATGAGATACTCGTTCGTATAGGCTTTAAAAATACCTTTTTTATATTGCTGCAAGTACAGGTAGAATTAGATATATGTAGAATGATTGCGTGTACAGAGATTACACTTCTGTTTATTTACTGGCGGATACTGGAAAACTTTTTTTATGTCATGTAGGAAGCATTTAATAACTATTTAACTATTTCTAGTGCATATTCTGTATGAAGTATCACTTTCGGGGTGTGTGTTTACGTACTTCCATACGTAGTTCATGCATAAACATTGTAGGGCTTGGAAAAAAAAAATGGGGAGAGGAGGATGATGCAACAAACTGTTAAATTTGTAGTGTAAAATATAGTGATGATTTGCCCCATCAAGGCAAGTTCCAAACTTCTCTCCTCTGGGTGAGAGCACGGGTTTAGAGCGGTGGTCAGCGCTGATGAACTTTTTAAAGTTAGGACAGAGGGGATATACTGCAATATTTTGGTGCTTCACTAGGATACAAAAGTAAATCCCTTGCTTTTCCAGGGTTTGCAAATGTTGGAGCTGTCAAATCAGCTGGTCTATTACTAGAATATTTGTAACTGATATGATAGTTAAGATTATGTAGCTATCGTGTAAGTTATAACTTAGTGTTTTAATTACATAGTTAATTTGGGAAAAATGAGGGGAATTTAATTACCACCAGCAGCTTATCTTGCAATAAAGGTTTTTTTCATGTATTTCTGCTAACAATATGCCAATATTCAGCTTAGTACTTTTCTTAATCCATTAGTAAATTATTTTGAGTACTTTAAAAAGGCCTCTTTAAAAAGACAGGTGACTTAAAGGCTGACTGCTCAGGCTAAATTTCACGCTCATTCTTTAAAAAAACCAATGCTCTGTAAAGTTAGAATTTGTTTGCCCTCCTGGGTAAAGGTCCAGCACCAGGTACCTCTGGTTTTCTGCTGCCTGCTTTCTGGAGCCAGATTGTGCTGGTTGTGTGTATGGAGGAGGACACTGTGGCTTTTCACAGAATCACATGGGGTTGGAAGGGACCTCTGAAGGTCATCTAGTCCAACTCCCCTGCCAAAGCAGGTCCACCCACAGCAGGTTGCACAGGAACGTGTCCAGGAGGGTTTGGAATGTCTCCAGAGAAGGAGACTCCACCATCTCCCTGGGCAGCCTCTTCCAGGGCTCTGCCAGCCTCACAGGAAAGAAGTTCCTCCTCATGTTTAGGTGGCACTTCTTATACTCAAGTTTGTGCCCATTTCCTCTTATCCTGTCCCTGGGCACCACTGAAAAAAGACTGGCCCCATTCTCTTGACACCCTCAAAGTTTTTATAAGCATTGATCAGATCCTCCCTCAGCCTTCTCTTTCTGAATGGTCTCTGCTGAGAAGTCCCTCTTGGACTTTGAACTTGGACTGCTGAAGCATTTGTGATTTGGGCTCCAGAAGACCTTGTTCTTTTCCATGCTTTGTCACACCCCACTGCTGCAGAATTTCAATTAAACATTAAAACCCAGCAGCTAGACTGGATTCATAACTCTTCACTGGATGCTATCCCTGAAACAAAACAAAGTGAAAAAACCATTGCTCGTAACTTCAAAATGACTGACCCATTTTCCCTTATTGGGAGCTAAATTAAGTGTGAACAGAATCGCTTTACTGTTTTGTGCACAAAAGTGCTTTATCAGAAGATGAGGTGTGGTTTTGTCCATAAACAGATGAAACAAAAGCCATGGAAATTTTTCTTTGGAAAGGAAAAAAAAAAGGCTTGGGGTTAGGGGCAGATGACACCAAGCTCTGGAAAAACTTTTATCCCAAAGGAATTTGCTTGAAAGAGTTTGCTGTGAGAAACTGTAAGAGGAGGGTTTATACTGGAAGTTGAGTCTTAGCCTGAGCTGCAGCGGTTGCCTCTGCTTCGGCTATAAATAGAAAATATTTCTCTGCCAAATTTCAACTTTTAGAGCCCTTTTGAATTTGTGCCAAGGAAATAATATCTTAATTTGTATATCTGCTTATTTTCCTCCTTCTGTGCCTAACTTGAAATGGCAACTCTTATTGGATTATTCTTTTTTTTTTTTTTTTTATAGATTAAAAGCGCAAAATGAACCTGGAGATCATTTCTGTGTGAGACTTAAAAAATAGCCTGTAGCTATTTTTTTTAATTTTTTTTTTTTCCTATGAGGGCACTCCCCTCGCCCCTGAAATTATTGTGCTCATAATTAAGGTTTCGTCAGTTTGTTCTCAGCTGCCAAACTAACGTTGCCATGTTTCGTGCGGTGTAGACTCCTGCCTGCATCAGTTTGTTGCCTCGGCGGCATGTGTCCAAACACGGGATGAAATTAAAGAAATGTTTAAAAATGTGTAGACAGGCTACCGGCCAATGTAAAACATCGAGGCAGAGAGAGTGGTTGGCAAACGCAGGTGTTTATTTATATCAAGCTAAAGGAGGAAACGTTGAGCGAACAGCTCACTCTCCCGCGGGGAGGATGCTCGAGATGTGGTCCTGGCCATCAGGGGTGGTCCTTTGTTTCGGGAGGACGGCTGGAGCCTCGTGGTTACAACTGGTGAGAGGTGAAGAAATAACACGCTGCTCTCAGTTTTGGGCTTGCCACCGGGTTTGCCCTCTTTGGCTTGGATGAAGACTGAGGAAGAGGAGGACATGGGCATGGGACTGGATGCTGGTGGCCGGGTCGGATGGTCGAACTGTGGTGTCCTGTGGTTTTGAGCTCCTTGGTAGCACCGTCAACAAACACGATGTAGCTCTTCCTTGTCCTAGTGCAGGTGGGCTGAAGGTCTTCAGAGAGACTTGTGCTGCTGTTTCAGCTCAAGGCTGAAGCTCATTAAGGGCTGATGTCTGATGGGTGAAGGGTACGTGACGTGAGTCACAGGACATGGTGGACAAGGAGAGGGACAAATGGAGCCTCAGGTGTCCACAGGCATGGGGTGAAGTACTGAAATCCAAGTGTGGTCATCTCATCCCCAGGCTTGCTTCACGAGCCACTGGGGTTTTCTACGTGGCTCCCCGTGCCTGGAGGTGCTGCTGTTTTGGCTGGGCTGTGGGTCGGGCTGCTCATCTCAAACTCAGAGCAAGTGTGGGGTAAACTAACCGGGTGTCTTTGCCAAAGCATGTGTGGGCTTTTTACAGTGGGAGGAGAACTAACATTTTAATGAGGTGAGGCTGGTTGGAAGGAAAGTTCTTGCTGAAGCGGGACTACCTGTGAGTGCATGATTCAGACACGGAGAGAGGGATGACTGTAGTTTAATGATGGTGGATGGGAAGGTACGTGCTCCTAAAATCATAGAATCATGGAATGGTTAGAGTTGGAAGGGACCTTAAAGATCATCCAGTTCCAACCCCCCTGCCATGGGCAGGGACACCTCCCACCAGACCAGGTTGCTCCAAGCCCCATCCAGCCTGGCCTTGAACCCCTCCAGGGATGGGGCAGCCACAGCTTCCCTGGGCAACCTGTTCCAGGGTCTCACCACCCTCACAGCAAAGAATTTCTTTCTGGTATCTAATCTAAATCTCCCCTCTTCCAATTTAAAACCATTATCCCTTGTCCTGTCACTCCACTTCCTGACAAAGAGTCCCTCCCCAGCTCTCCTGTAGCTCCCTTCAGATGATACATGAATATACATTAAAGGAATCCTGAATTAAAATAATAATAGCAGTGCCCTTGCCGAGTTTTTCCTCTGGCCTAATAGATTTGGCTTCCTCCTGGAAGGTGGGTAACACACGCTGGAAGCCCGTTAATGCTGAGAAAGATTTCAAGTCTGTTAATTAAAAAATGGGCGCTGGTGCTGCCAACAGCATCCTCCTCTCCTTTCCAATTTGATCTGAAAGGGAGGAGGAGGGAGCTGGTCCCTGGTACTCAAAGGGAAAGTTTATATCCCTTGGTGTGGGCTGTCTTGTCTTGCTCCTCAGTTTGAGAAAAAAAAAGGAATACAGGTACTGATGGAATACAGGGAGATCACGGCTCTTGGCTTTCACCCTGGGCTTGGTTGGAAAGGGAATTTCTGTCCTAGGGAAAATTCCTTCTTTGGAAGGAGTTTTGTTGCGGTCAGAGGCAAAAGAGAAAACCACGACTGCATTTTGGGGAGGAGAAAGGCTGAAAGGTCCTGTGCTGGCAGTACTGAATCACTGCTTTTAGTTTCCTAGCTTTGCAGGTGGAAGCCGTTGTCAGCTTTGCTTCCTCTGGAAGATGGGAATATTCCAGTGAAGCAGCTGCAGACCCATCGCTGCTGTTTTCCCATGGAAAATGTTGATATTATTAAAAGGGCACTTTCTGTCAGAAGAGCTTTCTGCCAGACGTTTCCGGACCTGCCTTTCTCCGTAACCTTTTGTCTGGCTTTCTCCATCTGTAAAATGGATATGCTCATTCTCAACCACCTGTATAAAATGCTGGAATTTGTGGGTGAAGTTATGACAACATGGTCTCATTTAAGCCCCAGTCCCTTTGAAAGATTCAGCTGCTTCCACAGCAGTTCCCCCTGGAGCTAGTCCCCTCTCTCCCACAGGTAGGAACTTTTAAAATGCGGACATTCAACAAATACAAAGCATATTATTGTAGAATTACATTCATTCATCTATTCCATCTGTGCGACATGCAGATGATCTCTTTATTTTACTACTGCTTCTGTGTCTCCTGGGAAGAGGACTTCTTGTCCCTCTTCCAGCCTGCTGGAGATATGTCACTGATATTTGCTTTGCATAAATTAGTCACATAGGAACATCTCAAGAATATTTTTGAGCCTAACTCCTAAACTATCAGGACAGATATTTTGGTTTGGGAATCTGTCGTGATGGTGTTGGTAACAAAAGCAAAGAGATGGGGAGGAAGGAGCTGCGTTTTTTTCTCATCTTAGTTTTGTCAGTCTGTACTTCAATTGACCTTGGTGGCTGTGGTATTTCTGTCCAGTCTTTGTTCATCAAAAGAAGCATGTCTTACATACTCTAATATAAAGTCAAAAGCTAATTTGTGATATGAAAAGATACTTTTTCTTTTTTATTCTTTTTCAGCTGCTGAAACAATGAGGATCACTTTTAATGTATTCTGTATTTGAGCTCGGGTTTCTAAGGATGACATGTTTGTTCTGTAACTCAGCAGTTTGATGAATTTTGTAACTTCTAAGCAAGTTCTTAAAGACGTTATGGTAATGTACTGTGTGCTTTGGTAGGTTGACAGAGTTTGAAGATACACCAACAAGTCAGCTAACCATAGACGAGTTTATGAAGATTGACTTGGAAGAAGAATGTGACCCTCCTTCCTTTACAGCTGGTCAAAAAAAATTGAAGATACAGCAGGTGAATTCTGAACCAGATGCTCTCTCTATTTCTCTCCTCTCTCCTCCCTCTGTATATTCCTTTTTGAATCAGTTAATACTAAATCCTGACTGACCAGCCTTTCATAAGGGTTAGTTACATTTATTTGGAGGTTCATAAGAGAAGGGTGAGCATTAGTCCATATGATACCCATTAACTAAGGGATTTTTTTTTGTTTTAGTGGCAAAGGGATAGCTTCCCATTTAAAAAAAAATAAATGCATATATATTTAAGTTTTTCTCCTATATGATTTTTGCTCAGCCCCACACCATACTTTTTTTTATTTTAAGGTGAAACCCGTGGTCAGGAGAAGTACCATTACATATAACTCTTTTTTTAAACACATATGAAAACAATAGGGCAATTACTTCCTCACATCTGCAGGCCCAGTCGTAGAGTTTGACTGCTGAAGAACGGGGCGCCTTTTATTTGCAGCTTGCTGGAGTGAAGGTTCCTTTTGAAGTATAGAGAGGGGCAAGATAACATTCAAAATCAATCGGCATTTTGAAACTTGGCTGTCGTGCCCATCTGATGCTGTAAAGTGATTTGGGTAGCAATTCAAAACCTGCTTATTGCTTTTAAAATACCCTATGATTCCATGTCTCTAGGTATACAGTTCACAAGCAGTACGAAGTTGGGGTTTTTTAGTCATTTCACATTTGTTTTGTTTGTTTTCATTTCAGCTTGAGAAGGCGTTATCAAAAAAGCTGGAGGATTTTGAAGGTATAAGTTGTGTTTAATATAAAATATCACTTCCTTGTCCAAAGTTGCGTCAATTATTGCTGAGTTTTATTTTTATTTCATCACCACAGGTGAAATATCGAGCTATCAAGATGAAATAGAGATTGAACTAGAAAACAGTAGACCAAAAGCAAAAGGTGTATTTGCAAATTTCACTAAAGATGGTAAGTCTATCAAGTCTTGGGACTACGTAAATAATAACGGGTTCAGCTCCTGCAGGCAGTCTCAAGTGTATGAACTTTATTGTGAGAAACGAGATCATATATATGCTTGCATAATACAAGATCTCTATTGCGTTGGGGTTCTCTCTGCCAATTAGTTGGTTCCAAATACCAGTCTTCAAAACAACTACTTTGTTCATTAAAATGACAGTTCATTCATGATTTCAGTTGTTTTCCTTTCCTGGTGCAGTATAAGCTTGGCACTGGCACCTGAGAATATTCCTTTTCATCACTGAAAGTGCAGTGGACCAGTATCTAGAACCTTCTGTCCCCAAACTCCCCAGTTGACCAAGCGATTGGGAAGGGCTTTGTGCAGGCTGAGGGGGCTATTTTTCATGTGAAATTATACCAGTAAGTAGCTGGCTTCTCTCGCAAGCCCTTTTACTTGCCACAATTTGGTAACACAGTGCTTCTGTTTTAAATGATGACTGTATTCACAGAAATACATTTTAATAGCCGAGGTAATGAATTTGAAGAGCATCTGAAAATGCTATCTATTCATACAGTGTACTAAAATATTGTGTATTTCTTCTACAGATTTTCTCTAAAGATTTCTATTCTTTATGTGAGCGCTTCTCTATTTATTTAGTTTCTGTAACAGATAGTATGCAATGATCTGTCGGTGGGGTTTTTTTTGTCATCTTACAGATTCTATAGAAGATAATACCTCTAGCATACTTGGGGAGGAGGAGGCAGAAGATGAGGAACTGGAAGCAGCTGCTAATCACTTAAACAAGGACTTTTATAATGAACTTCATGAGAAGGACAGACTGAAAAAAAGCGAAGATGGGGAATGGAAAAATGGGAAAGAAGCTACTGTAAGACCACCTGCACTGGAATCCTTGCTGGGCCCACTGCCCACCGCGGCTAGTCTTGGCATAACAGAGTCTATAAGAGAGTGCATATCCACTAAGGACCGAGAGCCTGGTGAGTAGGAGATCAGTTCATCTCGGAGTGGGACCTGGACACGTGCAGCCCGTTGTGGGTTTGTTGTGTAATTTCCATGTATCTTGGCGGTTCCTGTGGTAGCAATTCCATGAATCACTGTGACATGGAGGTGCGGGAGCTGTGGGGCTGGGTGGGATCGGTAGTCTTGGTCGTTGATGTTGGCCGTTGGCATCTGCTCCTCAAGAAGCTGCAGGAAAATCTGGAGTGCCTCATTATTTTCTGAAGCCTGAGAATGCGTGTCTCTCAGTCAAGTAGATTTGCAGTCCTGGGATAGCTGATGGGCATGTTTCAAGCCGTGCAGTCTCCATTAGGAAATTGGAGGAAGCAGATCCCTGTAAATATGACTGGAAATTAAAACCCAAGTATGAGAATTTTAGATAGAGGCAGACTTTGTCTGGGATCATTTTCCTGAAGTCAAACACGATGCAGTCTGTCTCTCTGAGAATCTTTGCAAATGGCAAATATTTCATGTCAGAGGAAAATAACTGGTTGTATGCTTTTTAGTTTGATATAGACTTTGGGGGTGTGTTTGGTGGTTTCGCTCCCTTTTTCTTAGAACCCCCAGACCTATCTGTGACATACAGCTCTGTATAGTATAGTGGGACAGGACTGATCAACTAAGGAAGCCAATTTTGCCCGAGCCATTAAGACAGAGAGTACTGCAAACGCTCAGTTGTCTGGGCAGGTTTGTTTGCTGTTATTATCTGTGCTTGAGCTTTATGGAGATGGCATTTTTTTAAAAATTCCTTTTGCATCTTAATGACCCCGAGAACCGAACTTATCTAAAGGGCATTTTATTCTTTTCTTTATGACAGTTAATTTTTCCATCATAAGACACACCTGTCTGAATGTGTTTTGTCAGCTTACTTGGGGGTCGATGCAGCAGAACATTTTGTTATCCAAACTGTTCCAATGCCAATTTCTGTTCAGCAGCACCTACTTATCATAAGGTACTTCCTGACTGAAGAGATAAATTAAACACATTCAGATTCTTATTATAAGTGTTGATATCCCAGAAGCGTAGCGGGATGATTGCACATTTATATTATGTACAAATGAAGTCATATGGAAACAGTTGAGTGGTTTTGATTTTGTTTTAATTACCATTAAGAAAACGGATGGCTCGTGGCTCATCTTTCTCCTGTAAATCAGCAGTTTGTGTTGAAGAGAGGTCAGTGATGGCTAGGAGCTGTTGTTGGCTGGCTAGCCAATGACCTGTAAAAACGAGATCCCGGCGATGGACGTTTCTCAGCTGGCGTTGATATTGACCGTTTTAATGGACGGGCTGAGGGCTGAGTTTAAAGATGAAACTCAGCTGGTATAGCCAGGTATGTTGCTCTGGATCGGGCTTCAGAATCACAGAATTACACGGGGTTGGAAGGGACCTCTGGAGATCATCTAGTCCAACCCCCCCTGCCAAAGCAGGTCCACCCACAGCAGGTTGCACAGGAATGTGTCCAGGTGGGTTTTGAATGTCTCCAGAGAAGGAGACTCCACCACCTCCCTGGGCAGCCTCTTCCAGGGCTCTCCCACCCTCACAGGAAAGAACTTCCTCCTCATGTTTGGGTGGAACTTCTTATATTCAAGTTTGTGCCCATTTCCTCTTGTCCTGTCCCTGGGCACCACTGGAAAAAGACCGGCCCCATCCTCTTGACACCCTCCCTTGAAGTATTTATCAGCATTGATCAGATCCCCCGTCAGCCTTCTCTTTTCCAGACTAAAAAGCCCCAAGTCCCTCAGCCTCTCCTCATAAGGGAGATGCTCCAGGCCCCTCATCATCTCTGTAGCCCATCAGGCAGGTGGGCAGGAGAGCGCGTGGCTGCTCGTGCTGCGGCTTGTCTGCATTTGCCGTTTGTTTTCTTTCAAAAGTTGAGGACATGCCAAATGAACTGAATTTCAAAACCGAGTAGGTTTCAGTATGTTCATTCTCTTTCAATGCATCTGAGAAATCGTTGCGGGTGTTCGAACAAGTACTTATTTTCTTAACATGTTGTGAAGCTCGCACGCCCAATTACTGTTTTGGTTTTATTTTGATTGTAGATCCTGCTCCAAACTCTTCCCTGCCCCCGCCTCCTTCCCCCGCAGTGACTAATTTATTTCTTTTCCTGCTGGTAATTTTTTTTTAATAATTTAAAAGTTTCATTTTAAGTCAAATTCGTTTGAATGATGCCTCCCGTTGGTCACCTGGGCATCTTTGCTCTGAACCCTGATGGAAATGAGTGCAGATGTTTCTGTCACCTCAGGCAACGATGTGTTGAGCTCTGCCTCATTTTTCTGAGGAGGAACTTCTTTCCTTTGAGGGTGGGAGAGCCCTGGAAGAGGCTGCCCAGGGAGGTGGTGGAGTCTCCTTCTCTGGAGACATTCCAAACCCACCTGGACCCGTTCCTGTGCAACCTGCTGTGGGTGGACCTGCTTTGGCAGGGGGGGTTGGACTAGATGATCTCCAGAGGTCCCTTCCAACCCCCTGTGACTCTGTGAAATCCATGAAAGATTTGTACATGTAGATAGTATCTTCTTCTATCAGGTCAACAGTTATATCTGAAAAATTTAGTCAGTTTCCAGCTTTCCAGGCCCTTCTTCAAGTCTGAAAAAAAAGTGGCCGTTTTCAAAACTAAATATAGGATGAGAGCATGCTCACAGTTTGAGATGGCACAATTATAGATCATCATGAAACAAAAGTAGTTGGTACCTGTGGAGGGAGGGAAAGATCATAAAACTTCCTGCTTCCTGTATTTTGAATTTAGTTTAGTGTAATTTTTATTGTGAATCTCAGGTGGCCATAGGTTTGTTATGCCGTTTCATATTCCAACACCTAAGTCCATTGGAGAAGGGGGAGAGTCATCATAAGATCGCACCCTGAAGGTGAGATGTTGGTCCTTCTCCACAGCTGTGTTAAGTCATAAACCAGGAACCTTTCCTTTCCCTCAGCCTTCTCCAACCCTGAGTCATTGTGCACTGTGTGGTCAGGTTGGGATGGAGACCTTAGTCAGGATGATTTTGTATCTCCTGCTGGGGTTCCACATGTTGTTGGATGGATGCATTCCATCCGTCAGGGCAGAGGTTGGAAATGGCATGCCTGGTGCTATGTGGTGAGGATTCCCAGCAAACCCTCGTGGTGATACACTGCGCGGTTGGGTAGGTGGCTATTAAGCCGGAGCTCAGCGAGCAAGCCTCTGCCTCCTTAAATGCAGGATATCTCCTCTCCTCTCTGTAATGATCTCTCTTCCTCCGAAACAGACTTCTACAAAGTCTTTTCATTTGGCTTAGGCATGTGATAATTCAGTTTATAATTGCCAACATCAGCTGCTTTGGGAAATCTTCCACCTTTGTGCTATGGTGTCTGCAGCAACAGCAGAAGGTTTCTCCCAAACTGCTTATGCAGATAAGCCTTAGGTACAGAGCCCAAGTGTTAAGAAAAATTTAGTGTATTTTTGCTCCTCTTACAATTGGTATTTGAGCGGTGTGAGCTTGTCTTTATGAATGTTTTATGGAAAGCATAGTATTTTAGCAAATTTGCATTACAAAGAGAGCATGTAAGGTACGGGGTTAATGAGTCTGAGGCAGTAAAGTGCTTAGAATAAACACTACATTTGGTTGGTTTTTTTCCTACAAAGTATATTAATTTGCAGAGCGATTAAGATGAAATCTGTTTGAGTCTTTGCAAACTGCTTCTTTCTTAATCTTCATGATAAAAAGCGCTTTATAGTTAGATCGCAGTTTTGGAGGTGGGGATGGGGTACATCAGTCTGTCCATTTTCCCAGCTGTGCAGCATCAGAACATCCTCTCAGAATCACAGAATCACACGGGGTTGGAAGGGACCTCTGGAGATCATCTAGTCCAACCCCCCTGCCAAAGCAGGGCCACCCAGAGCAGGTTGCACAGGAACATATTCAGGCGGGTTTGGAATGTCTCCAGAGAAGGAGACTCCACCACGCTCTACATGCGCCTTCTGGTTCTCCAGTTACTCAAAGCAGGGCACCGTTTCCTTTAGGAGACTGCCAGAGTCGAACAACATGGATTTCGTCCTCAAGAAATACATTCTTTGGTGTAAAATTTCCCTTTGCAATTTATTTTTGTGTCCCTTTCATACCGCTTCCAATAATTTATCATCTTTCTTGGTATTTCTGTCCTTCAGATGTTTGCTGGCTGTCACCCTGTGCTTCCCAGCTCATAGAATCCTAGAATGGTTAGAGGTGGAAGGGACCTTAAAGATCATCCAGTTCCAACCCCCCTGCCCTGGGGTCACCTCCCAGGGGGACACCTCCCACCAGACCGGGTTGCTCAAAGCCCCATCCAGCCTGGCCTTGAACCCCTCCAGGGATGGGGCAGCCACAGCTTCTCTGGGCAACCTGTTCCAGTGTCTCACCACCCTCACAGCAAAGAATTTCTTTCTGGTATCTAATCTAAATCTCCCCTCTTCCAATTTAAAACCGTTACCCCTTGTCCTGTCACTGCACTCCCTGACAAAGAGTCCCTCCCCAGCTCTCCTGGAGCTCCCTTCAGATATTGGAAGGCTGCTCTAAGGTCTCCCCGGAGCCTTCTCTTCTCCAGGCTGAACAACCCCAGCTCTCTCAGCCTGTCCTCATAGCAGAGATGCTCCAGCCCTCTGATGTCATGCTGTCAGGCTGTCCATCCCCAGCTCCTTTCTTCATTTTGCACTTAAAAGTTGTAAACTTAATTCTGGCCAGGGCTAAAAGTGAGGAATGTCTTATAACAGCAGAAGTGAAGGTAAAATCCTGAGTAGAAGTTACCGATTGACTTTCTGTAACTCCCACTTTGTAGCATAGGCAGTGTTTGAGACCCGATTTAGTTTTTGTTTTGAATCAAAATTCACATGCAGTCATTTAGGGCAGTAGTTTCAAATAGTGTGTATGAAGTGGGTGGGAACGTGCTCCTGCACGTCCTCATGAAAGTCAGTGGGTGTAGCACCGTGCATGTCCCATCTTGCGCTCGGTTGGGCACCCAGCTAACTGCGTCTGCTGCTCATTTCACAAGGAACACATGAGAAAGGTTTTGTTCTTGTTCATAATTAATAGTTGGCTCATTTATTACTCCTTGTATTTATGCCTCCGTCACTGCTGGAGGCATGATCTGACACGGGGTGAGGTCAAAAAGATGTTGCTATTGATTTTTGTGGATGTTAAAGACCCCGTGCAGACAACGTTCATTTATCGAATATTTGTTGTCCCTGTGCACCAGCACTTTGCAGCTTCTGGCTCGAGGATGTGAAAAGAGGCTGAAGATGAAGCTGTAGGAGACAGGGCTGAGCTCATCCTTCAGGGTTTATTAGGGGCACAGAATCTAGTTGGAAGTCTGTAACAAGTGGAGTCACCCAGGGGTCAGTACTGGGTCCAGTCCTCTAATATATTCATCCATGACCTGGATGAAGGGGTGGAGTGTACCCTGAGCAAGTTTGCTGATGATACAAAACTGGGAGGGTTGGTTGACACACCAGACGGCTGTGCTGCCATACAGCAATACCTGGACAGGCTGGAGAGCTGGGCAGAGAGGAACCTGATGAACTTCAACAAAGGCAAGGGCAAAGTGCTGTACCTGGGGAGAAATAACCCCCTGCACCAGGACAGGTTGGGGGCTGACCTGCTAGAGAGCAGCTCTGAGGAGAAAGACCTAGGAGTCCTGGTGGACATTAGGATGACCATGAGCCAGCAATGTGCCCTTGTGGCCAAGAAGGCCAAGGGCATCCTGGGGGGCATCAGGTAGAGGGTGACCAGCAGGTGGAGAGAGGTCATCCTGCCCCTCTGCTCTGCCCTGAGGAGGCCCCATCTGGAGCACTGGGTCCAGTTCTGGGCTCCCCGGTTTAAGAAGGACAGGGAACTGCTGGAGAGGGGACAGCAGAGGGCTACAAAGATGATGAGAAGCCTTGGGCATCTCTCTTGCGCGGAAAGGCTGAGGGACTTGGGGCTTTTTAGTCTGGAGAAGAGAAGGCTGAGGGGGGATCTGATCAATGCTTATAAATCCTTCAAGGGAGGGTGTCAAGAGGATGGGGCTGGTCTTTTTCCAGTGATGCCCAGGGATAGGACAAGGGGAAATCAGCACAAACCTGAATCTAAGAAGTTCTACCTAAACATGAGGAGGAACTTCTTTGCTGTGAGGGTGGCAGAGCCCTGGAAGAGGCTGCCCAGGGAGGGGGTGGAGTCTCCTTCTCTGGAGACATTCCAAACCCGCCTGGACACGTTCCTGTGCAACCTGCTGTGGGTGAACCTGCTTTGGCAGGGGGGTTGAACTAGATGATCTCCGGAGGTCCCTTCCAACCCCATGTGATTCTGTGATTCTGTGGTTCTTACTCTTTTCCTTCAGATTTCATCCCCCTACTCCTACTAGCTTCCAGTTCCCACTTCATCCTGGCCTTGGGGCTTGCTGGATCCCTCCATGAATAGACTTGGCTCCCTAAACCTGCAAGGAAAAAAACACATGCGTGTATGCTTGATCCACCTGGTTGTTATTTTTTGGTATCAACAGCAGATTACCATTGACAGCAGCACTGTGGGCAGGGAAGTTTGCCGAAACGTGATGTTCCTAGCAGGGTCTGAGCTGCCGTGGAAGGATGCTTTAAGGGCCCACAGGCTGCAAATGGCTGGAGAACGGCTCTTGGCAGTGTGTGTGCTAAGTAGGGTTGTTGGCACCATCCAGGAGCCCCAGACCAGCTTGCTGCATGGCAGGGGGTTGGCTCACTGCTCTTGCTCTTGCTGCACCATCAACAGAAGGGCGTTCAGCTCCTCTGTGCGCTGGTGTCTTCTTAAGGCATCCTCCTTAACTTCCTCAGATTTTGTCCGAGAACATCAGTGCCAACTGTTTGAAAATATATAAATGTATATGCGCATAGAAAAGTATACAAAAAGATACAATCAGTAATTAGAGAGAACGTTATGAAGCCCTATTAAATCATAATTGCTGCATACATGAGAAATAAAGCTGCTGGGTTTAGCGCTAATTGTGTTACATATGCAAAGTACGCTCGGTCACCAGTGTAAGCTCACGTGTCCCTATCCTGATCGCTCTTCTTGTGGCTCTGGCTTCAACAATGCAGTTATTTTGGTGGTTTTAAGCCCCATGAGCGGTGTGCGTGACCTTCTTGGTGCCACCTTCCTTGTGTGACGCCTTCAGAGCACTTTGAGGGTTTGATCTTTGTTTCTGGGTGCCGTTTGCTCACTGGAAAATATTTTCTGTGGCAGGACTAGCTCTTTCCCAATTCTGCGATCTAAGCGATAAAAATCTTGGTAACGAGCTAATCTTTCTAATCTCGCCTCTATATGCCTGTGTTTGGCAGTCTTGATAGACTGTATCCCTGATTGAGCCTTCATTATGCTGGTAATGAGATGTGAAGAGCTTGCTGCAGCCAGCATGGTAATAGGAGACCACCAGCTGCTTTGAATGCAGTTTTTTGATACCTGAAGTCTTGGGTATGAATTACAGCTGACATGATTTTCTTACTTGACTGTGTCTGTTACTCAGACGCCAGTTTTGCGTGTGCGTGTGTTACTCCAAATTCTGCGTGCGCATTTTTTCGTGCCCGAACTTTGCATTTCATTAAAGGATAGGAATGCTATAAATTCATTCCATATTCATGCCGTGAGTAACTGGGAAGGTTAAGGGATGAAAACTAATCATACAGTTTGGCTGAAAGATTTCCAAACAAATCTAGCGAGGAGTTTTGGAGAGAAACCTGCAGTTTATTAGAGCCATCAGGGAGATAAACTGGAGTGGAAGCATAAGCTGAATCATGTGAATACGTTTTTAGAACATTTGTGGAAGTTTTAGGAATTTTCCAAAGGGTTCGTGTATCAATATGAACACTGCTTACAGGAAGACGTGTTGTTTTTGTCAGAAGACTAGACCAAGAAGAACTGCCCCAAAGTAATGGATGCTGTGATTGGGAGAAGGTACTGGAGAGTGGGGTTCGGGTTCCTGAGCTGAACGGAGCAGAGCCATCTCCTAAACCTTACTTGGCCACATCCCATGTGAATGAATACCCCTTGCCCCTGGCTGTCCTGTTGTCATGGCTGTTTCAGGGGGTTAGAGTCCCCTTCCCCTTCCCTCTTTTTTTTCATTTCATAACATTCTGGTCTGGAACAGAAAATAATGTAAAATCTTTAAAAGCTTTTCCAGGCTTGGATTTTTTTTTTGCCTAACAACTGCCTCATCCCAACTGCTGAGTGGGCAGTGGCCAACATGTCTTCTCTGTCTTAAATTCCTCCAATAAATGCATGGCCAAAAATCAGCTTTATTTTCAATTTGAGTAGCCTAAAAGCCTTAGGTTGTTCTGTGATGAGGCTAAGCGGCCACTTATGGCCTCATCCTCCCTTTCTTCAGCCAAAAAAAAGCTGCTTTCTCCTCTCTTGCTGCTTCAGCAGGCTCATTGGAGAAGGAGGTGGCAGCGGGGCTGTGTCTCTGGTCTGAAGACAGGCTGCTGGGAGAAGAGGGTGAACGTGCCAAATGTTGATGCTCTGGTGGATCATCCTGCCAGTTGACATTTGAGGTGTGTGTGCTACTGCACCGATACCACTTGTTCATGGAAGGAGGAGGAGCAATCAGCCTGAGCACGTTTTTATGCGTTGTCTTCCCTTGCATTGAGATGAAGTCCAGCTCTGCTGTCATCTGCTCTACCTAGACTGAGACTTAAGAAGGTCCAGGAGCACAGAGCTGGGCAAGCAGGGAGATGAGGAGAAGCTCAGCTGGGGCTTTTCCTGTACCTTAATAGCAGAATTACAAATGCAGTTGTTCCCCAAATATCACGGGAGGGTTGTGTTTCATGGTTGACTTAGATGCCTTGGCGTTTGTAGGCACCAATCTTAAGTTCTTCCTTCTTTTGGGGCCTCTTTTCAAGTTTTTTTCTCCTGTCTGCGCTCCTTAGCATTTGAAAAGATGCCGGTTCTCAGCATGGGAGAGATTTTCCTGAGGGCCAGTTCTCAAGGAACCGATGGAAATGTAACCATCTCAAGGAGTCACTGCGCCGCTTCTAAATCATGGTTGAAATAGGCTCTGAATTAAAACAAGACTTGGGGAGGTGGTGCTGCGGGGTGACAACGCAGATACCTACAGGAAACCTGGCTAAAAAACCTGAATGAGAATTATCTCATACTTCTTTTCTGCACCTGCCAGAATGCTCACAGTTATTTGGTGAAGTGGCCAGTTTGCAGAAGCAACCTACGTTCCTGCCCTGCCTTTCTGCCAAAAGGGAAGAAAAGCCTTTTACCAAAAAACAGACTGAAAACCGAAATTGTGCGTTAGAGAGTTGGGGAAAGTGAAACGCGTGGGTGCCGTGGGGAGGATATTAAATTTGCAGGGAAAGCTACCCCCTCGGGAGGATGTTATTTGAGCAATTCATCACGGTATCTGAAGTGTCAGGAGTGGAGGCCTGGGTTCAGTTCAGGGAGGCTTCATGGTCTCGGTTGTTATTGAGAATAAAGACTTATTATCCGAGGTCAAGGAGCCACAAAACGTGCCCTTGGAAGAAGTCAACAGAGTGCAGAGAGGTTTGCAAGGCTTAGCTACTTGGGGTTTAGTATGATGGGTAATAAATCCACGGGCAGTGCTGCCGTGGTCCTGACTGCTTGGTGTTTGTCTTGCACCTTCTGAAAAAGCTAAAATAATCCTCCATTTAGTAATTTATTTTCTTGTGGTACAGGTTCAGCAGGTAAAGGCAATACCCGCAAACTGAAAATCCACCCAAGTGAACCCTTTAAGCGGGGTGTCGTTTCTGGAAGGGTTTCGGAGTTTGGGGTAGCGGTTCCTTGTTTTGCTTTTGTTTGGTAGCCTGCAATTTAGTTTGAAAAATTAATTCCTATATCCTCTTAAGGATTAACTTCATCACACCCCTTCATACTTTGTCCGTGGGACTGTCCTAATAGTCAAGATAAAACCTGTGTATGCAGGGGTTGGACTGGGGCTTGTGGAGATGACCCTCTTAATTAGGGATTTCAGCTCTGGCGTACAGACCGTTGATGAAAACAGTCGTGAGTTTAGCCTCGTGTAATTGTAGTTTGACATTTTTGGGTTTGCTAAATGCTTTCATAACTAAAATGGGCCTATTATCCAGTAGAGAAATAATATTAATGTTGACACAGTTGGCAATTAAAAACAATTTTGGAAACTGAATTTTACTACTCCTGATTGCTTTTGAAGTAATTTGTTTTTCAGTGTTACTTTAGCACTGGTTCATTTATTACGTCTTTTTTCTTGTGTGACAATGAGGTAATTGCTATTTATTTTTTATCCTGTAAGCAATTATAATCAAAGCAGCCAAATATAGACTCTGCTATGACCTGGAATCAGAGTGACCCGTCAACATGAGCTTACTGTGCTCTTCAGCTTTTCAGTTTAATTTTTTTTTTTTCCTATGTACTTGTCAGAATGCGTTCAGTGGGGCTGACAAAATTGTGGTTTATAGAGTATTCCATGTTCATTAATTACAGTGGTGTAAAGCCGTAGATCTCCCTTAAGAGAAGAGGCTGAGGGACTTGGGGCTTTTGAGTCTGGAGAAGAGAAGGCTGAGGGGGAATCTGATCAATGCTGATAAATACTTCAAGGGAGGGTGTCAGGAGGACGGGGCCGGTCTTTTTTCAGTGGTGCCCAGGGATAGGACCAGAGGAAATGGGCACAAACTTGAATGTAAGAAGTTCCACCTAAACATGAGGAGGAACTTCTTGACTTTGAGGGTGGGAGAGCCCTGGAAGAGGCTGCCCAGGGAGGTGGTGGAGTCTCCTTCTCTGGAGACATTCCAAACCCACTTGGACACGTTCCTGTGCAACCTGCTCTGGGTGGACCTGCTTTGGCAGGGGCGTTGGACTAGATGATCTCCAGAGGTCCCTTCCAACGCCATGTGATTCTGTGTGTGATCTTTTATCTGGGATTGTGTGGACCATTTTGGGTCAAGAATGTCTGAAGCGAGTGGAAGAGGAGATGCTGGCGTGGGGACGGGGGGTTGCAAATTAGGGGGGGAATTGCAAAGAGAATGACTCTAGGGATTTTTTGCAGCCAAGTTTTGCTAAAAGGAAGCAGAAAATAATTTCTTTTGCTTTTAAAGTCAGCAGTTTAAGGTAAGGCACAGCTTTCGTATTGAAATGTGTGTGTGCACCTAAGACTGTAGAAGTTGTTTGCTGTGATGAAAGACCTGGACATTTACAACTGTGTAATGGAAATAAGGAAATGAATATGATATGAGAGAGAGTAAATAATGCTGTTAAGTAGTACCGGGAAAGAAATCCAGAGCAAGAAACAAGGCTCTTGAGAGAGGTGTAAATGCAGAAGCCAGAAGTAAACAGCTGTACTGCGGGTGGAAGGTTACCATTTTTCAGCAAACTCACTACCTAAATGCTGTTTTTGATTTAGTTACGGTGGGGAAGCCGCCCTGTGTGCCCACAAATGGGAAGGAAGTAAAGCAGTGCTCTGTGACCAAATCCTTAATACTTACGTAGGAACAAGGCGAATGACTGATTCTGGAAGTTATGCTTAATGACCCTCACTAATTTCCTGCTAAGGGTAAAAAAAATGCAAATCTACATTACCATAGGAGTCAGGTATGGAAATGCAGCAACATCCATCTCAACATGAAATTTTGTCTCTGGTGGTGGTAATGTATTCTGGCAGTGTTTTTCATTAAATAAAACATACTTCAGTGAGAAGTTGCTTTTCCATAAAGTCTCTCTTTGCACTTCAAGCGGGAGTTTTTGCACTTGGTGGGAGTATGCTTGCTTTCCATGCTGCTGTCATGTCTCATGGCTCTGTAGCTGCTGCAGACCTATCACAAAGCTCCTCTGCTAAGTTCTTTCCCAAGAGCAAAGATTAAATCCCTGGTTCATGCTGCAGTGCTTGAATTTGGTCTCCAGCTGTAACGCAGAGCAGGTAACCTGGACAGGCTGGAGAGCTGGGCAGAGAGGAACCTGATGAACTTCAACAAAGGCAAGTGCAGGGTGCTGCACCTGGGGAGAAATAACCCCCTGCACCAGGACAGGTTGGGGGCTGATCTGCTAGAGAGCAGCTCTGAGGAGAAAGACCTAGGAGTCCTGGTGGACAACAGGATGCCCATGAGCCAGCAATGTGCCCTTGTGGCCAAGAAGGCCAAGGGCATCCTGGGGGGCATCAGGAAGAGTGTGACCAGCAGGTGGAGGGAGGTCATCCTGCCCCTCTGCTCTGCCCTGGGGAGGCCCCATGTGGAGCACTGGGTCCAGTTCTGGGCTCCCCAGTTCCAGAAGGACAGGGAACTGCTGGAGAGGGGACAGCAGAGGGCTACAGAGATGATGAGGGGCCTGGAGCATCTCCCTTAGGAGGAGAGGCTGAGGGACTTGGGGCTTTTTAGTCTGGAGAAGAGAAGGCTGAGGGGGCATCTGATCAATGCTTATAAATCCTTCAAGGGAGGGTGTTAAGAGGATGAGGCCAGTCTTTTTCCAGTGGTGCCCAGGGACAGGACAAGAGGAAATGGGCACAAACTTGAATCTAAGAAGTTCTACCTAAACACGAGGAGGAACTTCTTTCCTGTGAAGGTGGCAGAGCCCTGGAAGAGGCTGCCCAGGGAGGTGGTGGAGTCTCCTTCTCTGGAGACATTCAAACCCCACCTGGACACGTTCTCGTGCAACCTGCTCTGGGTGGACCTGCTTTGGCAGGGCGGTTGGACTAGATGATCTTCAGAGGTCCCTTTTAACCCCTTGTGATTCTGTGTGCTGGGATGTGATGCTGCAGGTGATGTTGATTGAGGTTAAGACGTATCTTGCCGTAACTGGCTCACCCCCCTCATACCTGCTGGTGTTGGTGCACGTGTAGTTGCCTCCCTCCCCCAGGTCTGTCAAAAATGTCACAGGCTCATGCAGCGCTGTTAATAAAAGGGTTGTTTTGATAGATGCATGTCAGGGAGCGACACCTTGGGAGGCACAGCAGCAGCGGGGAGGGAGGTGGTACCATCGCTGGGGGCAGAAACCAACTCCCCCAGTTCAGCTGGGGTTGCAGGAACCCTTTGGGCCATGTCTTTGAGGCAGCAAAGAACCTGTGTTTTGGAAACTGAGAGTGGCATTTGTGGTTGCACGGAGTTATCCGTGCTGGAGAGGTTTTAGGATCCACCGGAGAATGGGAAGGGGCAATTTCAGTTACACTGTTGCCCCAGTTCATTTGATGTGCAGGGTCTCTGTAGAGGTTGTAGTAAGGTTGATGCCTGAAGTTCAGCTCCAGAAATGCAACACTTAGAAATCCACGAGCAATGAAGAGGTTTGCTTTAACAAGGTGAGGAGGGAATTCAGAAAAGGTAGGCTGAATTCTCCCCTGAAAAAAAGCTTTCTTTTAAATTTAAAGTTTATTGCTTTATCTTGACTTTCAAAAGGCTAACATGAAACTTTTTTTGCCTTTGGAAGCTTGGTAGACGGTTGAAGTACGTTGGCTGAAACAGAAAATTTAATAGTGAGGCATTTTGAACACGGAATGATGTTTGTGGGCGAGTAATTTAAACAGGTACTAATAAGAAGCGGTGTTGTACTTGAAAGGCTACAATCGGTAGACACACACAAACCAGGTAGAATATCACTGGGAGCAATAAAACATAGGAATTCTTCATACTGCTTTCATTGCAAACAATTTTTATGGTATGGCCTGTGAAGCAATTGAAATGCAGAGAGCTGGCACATCACTAGGCTGATAATTCCTCCTGCTACTTACAACTTATTCTCGGTACAGATGTCCCCAATTCTTTCTATCACATTAAAGTTTCTTGTCTGCTTCAATTTCATGCCTGCCTCAAACACGGCATTTTTTGAAATTGTCCCTCCAATTTTATTTTTTTTTTTCCCCTCTTTAAAAGTTTACATCAGATGAAATCTAGCTGCTGGTTTTTATCCTAAGGTTTGCACTTACACTTTTAACAAGCTCGTTTTTAAGAAGTCTTTCCTTGAGAGAGCGCTTGGCTGATCCATCAATAATTATGTTGTAATAAAGCAACTGTGTAAAAATGGCACCTCTGTGCCGAACAGATTGCTTTACAGAGCCACTGACAAAGACGAATGTTTATTACTTTTTACTACTTTTTGGTTCTGCAGATGCAATACAGCTATTTTCTTTTTGGCGTAAGCGTCAGGAGAAGTAATTTCCAATTGTGGAACGTTCATGATAATAAGAATGTATAACTAGGGGGAGCCCAGACTGACTTTCAAATACCAGCATGAGTTTGCAATGCTGGTAATTTAGGAAAAAAATAAACAAATAACATTTTTTATTGTATTTCTTTGCTTGGCAAATTTTTTAAACAAATCACTGTGACAGAACAGAGAGGGAACCCTAAAATGCCATGTAGTTACTCTTCTGGATGAATTGGTACTGTATTAATTGTTGATTCCCCAAAAGTTGGCACGCTTCCTCATTCTCCTTGCTGCATCCCAAGATCTCTTACTTCTAATTTTACTACAATATGGAGAAAATTGTATTGTCTAAAAATAACACGAAAGCCTGAAATTGTTCTTGTTTCCTCTCTTGGTTTTTTTTTTTGGTTTAAGTGCCAGTATAATTAAGGCTGTGATTTAGATGACTCTGTATTGTTCAAATCTGTACTCTGCTTTTCGGCAAGATGTGGAATAGTGTAGCCTATAAATTTTTATGGCCGGTAGATGCGCAGTCATTTCGGTCAGTTGACTGCAGTGGCACCACGGTGATGAAACCTTCTCTCGGGAGCAGCTGAGAAACACCTTGAGTATTAAACTCAAGGGGATGCAGGTGCTGGGATCCCTGCCTCCGTGGCCCACGGCCTGGCCTCCTGGTACTCCTACCTCGGTTTTGCCCACGGTGATGTTGGTGGGTATGGATGCCTTGGCATGGACACACTGGCTGCCCATCAGAGGTGTGCTAGCTAGAAGGTGTTTCCATTGACGTAATCTCACTAGTTCCATCAGTTAGATATATTAGATATACCCTATCCATGGAGGTGTTCAGGGAATCATGGAATTGTTGGAGTTGGAAGGGACCTTCTAGAGATCATCTAGTCCAACTCCCCTGCCAAAGCAGGGTTGCCCAGAGCACATCACTCAGGAGCATCCAGGTGGGGCTTGAAGATCTCCAGAGAAGGGGACTCCACACCCTCCCTGGGCAGCCTCTTCCAGGGCTCTGCCAGCCTCACCTGAAGGAAGTTCTTCCTCAGATTTGAGTGGAACTTCCCATGTTCCAGCTTGTGCCCGTTGCCCCTCGTCCTGTCCCTAGGACCCCCAGATCCTTCTCCTCAGAAGTGCAAACTTCTGCTTGACTTGAAAACCTCTACTGGGTGAAGTCCAAAAATCACGGGATCTCCACTGTTGCTGCCAGAAATAGTGATTTGCCCTTATTTTGGATCTGCTATGCTGAATTTAGAGCCAGGGGTGCAGTTGGTCCTGCTCCCGAAAGGCCCTCAAGTGGCACAGCTCCAGCTTCATCCCCATGTTCCCTGGGGACAATGGCAGGGTTGAGGTCCATGTGCCTGGTTTGTCTTCGCGGGTGATGAAAGTCTATTCCTCAGACCAGTTTGCTGCCATGGCCCTTTGTGACGGAACTGATAGCTCCGTCAGCAAACTCTTCCAACCCAGAGCATTTGTTTCGATTGGCAGTCGTGGACAGTAATGTTCCTTTACTTGGCTTTATTTTAATATTTAAAGATTTCTATGTTGATTTTGATGGCACGAAGAGAATTGCATGGAAGTGTTTTGTCTGGACTTCAGTATTCTCTGCTTTATCTTGCATGTAAGATTCAAAATCTTACTCTTTGAGGAGATAGGGCTTTTGGCTGTGCATCTTGCTGGATCTTCTCTCATCCATCCCTTATCCTAGCCCATTATCCCGGGCTTATTTCACTGCACAGTTAATGATGCTTAAGTCTGCTGTGGAAGGACTTTACCAGGTTAAAGGTAACATAAAGAACAACCCATCCTAGTCTTATCTAAAGAAGTAAAATATAATAAATATCTATTCCATAGGAAAGGATAGCGGGTCTGAATTGGAAACTGTGATTTGATGGGTTGGGTTTCGTTTTGTAATGAAATAGTTAACAGTTACCCAAAGTTTATTTTCAGAGCTAAAAACTTTGTTTTAGCTAATTCAAAATCAACGTACTGATTTCAAGGTGATCAATATTGCATTTCATGCTGAATGTGTTTAAGTGAGTTGGTACAGAAAATGCACATCCCTGTCTCCAAATGGGCCGTGGACACACAGTCATGTTTTGGAGAATTGGTGCCATAATGCAGTATGTTATGGTGAACTTGGATATTAAGCCTCATGGGAAAGCATTGTTATTCCGATTAAGAAGAACAACCTTGATATTACGCCATATGCTGTAAAATAAAATGGGTGCATGGCAGAAAGAGCCACGAATCCTCAGTCTTAGTGAGACTGAGCCGTGATTTGTGACTTTCTTCTTGCCTCTGAAATACCACGTTAAGTAGAGGCCTAATGTATTTAAATAAAGACCTAATTATATGTGGATGTGGGACCTTATCTTCTGCCGTGCTCTCTTTGAAAGGTGTTACCGCTCTACCTGCTTTTGCAGACTTAGTAAAATCTTTCCAAATTCACTTTGCTCTGCATCTAATCAACATTTAAACAGGGTCTTTTGTGTGCCCCATGCCCCGGAGGCCGGCAGATTGGTGAGAAGCTGTAAAATCAGCAATATGCAACCTAGCTAAAATGACATATTAAATGGAGTCCTGTTACTATATAAACTTTATATCCGACAGTCAGATGTTGAGATTAATCAGAATGACAGGTTGTGCAAGCATATGGCTGGCCTTTCTGATAGCCATTAGCTTGAAAGGCCGGCTTTGAAACCGGCTCCATTATTTATAGGTGAATCACGCTGCTGGGCTTTGTCGGGAAAAGGTTATTTCTCCAGCTCCACCGAAACCTCATGTGGACGGAAGCGCCTTTTTTTCCACCGTTCCTGGAGAATAAGACAAATTATTCTCCAGGAACTTCTCCACAGCTTTCTTCTTTTGGAAAGTTGTGGTGTCGGAGGGCATTCCGGCACTGTAATGATGGATCTCAAGCATATGGAGTACACATGCTAATTATGCTGTGCTTACGGTTCAGTTTATCCAAATGCCAAGACATTGGGGCCTCAGAGCTGCTGGAGGCAAAAATGTTAAAATCCTTCACTACTGTCTACTGCACATCTGGGAAAATGCTTGCTGCAGTCCATAAAACATCTGGGGAGAGGAGGAGCATGTCCTCTCGAGGACTTTGCTGCAGTACGTGTGCTGTCTGCGGCAGGATCGTACTGCATTTTGGCCCCATGACCAAGTGAGCTTGCCATGCTGCGCTGTCACCTGGAGCCACCCAAGCGATGCTTGGGCTTTGCAGAGATCCTTATATGCTTCATCTCGTTGCCCAAATGTGTGCAAAAATGCCCTAGTCCCTGGAGCTGGGCTTATATGTGAGCTCTGTTTGGATCCAGAGAAGTTTTTCACCACCTACCTGTTTCTCAGCCTTTGGGCATGGTGAGAGACAAAGTAATAGCACTTCATCTAACACGAAACGGTGCAACCTCCGTGATTTTTATTTCAGAGCACGGTCTGTGGTGGCTGCGGCCATCTGTTGCGTGATGCTGTTCACGTGGATTTGGATTTCTGTAGCTGTCTCCTTTTAAGAATTCAAATTTTAAGAATTTAAGAATTCTCCTACTTCCAGGTTTGTCAACGCCAGCTGGTGGTCCTGATGGCTGAGCCAGAGTCAGGATCTCTCTGCTCCGTGCCTCTGATAGTCCTGGCAGCGTAAAGCACTGCCCAGTAGCTGCTCTCTGAATCCAGCCCCGTCCATCACGGAGGCTTTCTTCTTTGGGCCAGGTTGCCACCAAACTGCTTCATTTACAAAGCTTTTTGCTTTTTTTCAGGGGAGCTTCTGCTCTTGCCTCTTATTCTACTATAGTAATAATAAAGAAGAATAAACTTTTACCTTCTCTTTCCTCTTCCCATCTCAATAATTCCCTGCTTGCTATTTCTTATTAGCATTCTTATTCTTCTACTCTTAGGAAGAAGCTGGGTAACAAAATGAGAAATTTCTTACCTGATAATTTTCTTGCAGTTCACAGCTTCTCACCGTTCAGCCCGGTAAGGGACACTGAGACAAATTGATTTTTTTTTTTCCCCTCTAAATAAAGACTCGGGTATATAATTTCAGCCATTATCTTGTGATGTTGTCTTAATGCTAATAATTGCCTGCTGAAGCATTTCTGTAGTCCAGGTGGCTTCTGGTGGCTGGTGCTGAGCTTGTCACCAGGTCTACCATAGAACCTCGAAAGAGGGGGTAGAAGAGAGATGGCTGAGAGATGGTAAGGGTGGATTAGAAGAAAATTAAAAGTGGAAAGTTCAACTCGCTCCTCTTTCTCGCTCGTCTGGGTGAGTTATTTTGCTAGGCTGTTTTTAACCTGGAGCAGCTCTTTGGTCCAGCCCACAGCGCTGGGAGCAGGAGGAAAGGTCCTTCTTTAAGGGAGAGGTTAACATGGATGTGGCTTTTGGATGGCCAGCCTGGCCTGTGGGCCTGTCCCAGGGTTGGGGAGCTGTGGGGTGGGAGTGCAAGGGTAAGTGTGGTAATTCTGATGTGACAAGAGATGTGTTGGAGTTAGGCTGGGCTCTGCTTTGCATTTCCTCATGACAGTCCAACCTTTTGTACTTCTACTAAAGGAAGTTTGCTCTATTTTTTGGGCCACCACCTGAACCAACCTTGCCCTAGCAACATAAGTTAGCTTTGCTTTTGAGTGCCAATCAGTCAAATTAGCGTTAAAATGTTGTACTGCAAGTGTCCTCATATTTTTCTGGTGTCTTTGTAGCTTAAAAACTGCTCTGGCAGGGGAGTTGGACTAGATGATCTCCAGAGGTCCCTTCCGGCCCTGTGTGATTCTGTGATTGATTCTGTGTGTGCATATATGGCCGTATACGTTTAGAATTTTCCTCGGTGTAACAGAAACAGAGATTCATGATTTAAAAAAATATGAAAATATTTTGAAGAGATGAAAATAATTCAAGCAAAATTCTAGTAGCGCAGAGCTCCCCAACTCATTTTATTAGGTGCAGGGAGGGAGGACACGTTAGATGAGTATATTTACTTCTCAATAAAACATATGCCCTTCAGCTGGGGTGACTTGAGAGCTGGCCAGGCAAGGATTCTGGGCTTGCAGGGATGGGACAACAGGGCATTTAGCGCCCACAGCAAGACCTGGCTACCTAACCGGCGAGCTGCAGTCGCAGAAATGATGCTTCAGCACTTAAACGTGAAACCAGCTGTTCCCTTTTGCGGCTGGCTCGGGTGTGAAGTGGTCTTGCTGTTTTACATAGCGGTCTGGCAGCACGGGGAAAGGGAGCTGGAGGCTGATGTGAGCCCGGCTGCCTTCGCTGTGGGTTCTCCAGGGGCGTTGGGCAGCCCTCACCCTCCCCAGGAGATAACGGCGGCGCTTTGGACTTTTGCAGGGGTTTGGAGAAGGGAACTGATTAAGATGCTGGTCCCTTCTTCCGCCTGGTCTCTCCCTTTATCTAAACTGTTAGTGTCGGATACCCCTGTGGAGATTGAAAAAAAAAAAAAAAAAAAATGCTGAAAATGCAGGCGAGGAGGCACCAAAAAGAAGGAAGAGTGGGGGAAGGAGCGAAAAAATGCCAAGAACAGCATAAAAGGGAAAGGAGGGAAAGATAGCGGGGAATGGGTCATTGGATGGAAAAGAGCAATAAATAGGGGAAATCTGTCTTTATAGTTTTCATTTTGATTGATGATTAAGGGATTGGAGCATCTCCCTGATGAGGAAAGGCTGAGAGAGCTGGGGTTCTTTAGCCTGGAGAAGAGAAGGCTGAGGGGAGACCTTAGTAATTCCTTCCTGAGTGATGTGCTCTGGGCAACCCTGCTTTGGCAGAGGAGTTGGAGTAGATGATCTCTAGAAGGTCCCTTCCAATTCCAACAATTCTGTGATTCCGTGATTTTAAAAACTTTCAAGTTCATAAGTACTCAGGCAGGACGGGGTGAATATGCGGACGAGTGCTGAGGTGTGAGCATGTTGCACCTTCAGTAGGAGGGCTGTGGTCAGTCTTGGCCTTGCTAGACCAAGAAGTTATGAGTTGGAGAACTGTGTCTGTGTGTGGGAGCTTCTACAATTTTGGGCTTTTGGAACTGAAAAATGTCATTGGTAGTAGCTAAGTCTAGTGGGAGATGTCCCTGCCCATGGCAGGGGGCTTGGAACTGGATGATCTTTAAGGTCCCTTCCAACTCTAACCATTCTGTGATTCTATGATAATTAGTTTGTTTTCAGGTGAGTATTTGTCAAGTTGACCACTTACTGGGTTCGTCAGAAAAAAAATAGCTTTGGCCATATTGATGCGAGCAGCCATCCTCTGAGCACTTGGTCGGGAGCTTAAAAAAGAACAATGAGTTGCATCAAGTAGGTTGCATAAAGGTTGCTCTTTTTCCCTGTTTTCAAAAGGCATTGGGGGGGGACATGAACATTATTGCAGAAGTGGAGCACCTGCTGCTGATTTTGAGGACCATGTCAAGATGTTCTTCAGTTCAAAAGCTTAACTTAGAGCTGTATTTATTTTGGGAGGTTGAAAGGATTTTTTTCTTAAGGGCTTTTCATATTGCTATGTAGTTCAATAAGCACGAGCTCACCTTTTCAAAGAATAAGCTTCAGAGCCGGAAAGTCATTGTTTATTGCTGGACAACTTTTGTATTACCTGCTTTAAAAAACATATATATCGAAGGGAGAATTTCTTGAAAGAATGGAGTGATTAGCTGGAGTGATTAAGGTGGTGAGGCACTGGAACAGGTTGCCCAGAGAAGCTGTGGCTGCCCCATCCCTGGAGGGGTCAGGGCCAGGCTGGATGGGGCTTTGAGCAACGTGGTCTGGTGGGAGGTGTCCCTGCCCGTGGCAGGGGGTTGGAACTGGATGATCTTTAAGGTCCCTTCCAACTCTAACCATTCTATGATTCTATGAACTTTAGTGCTTAGTTAACAAATTTCCATGTGTGTTAGACTAGTGGCATAAGCTTTAACTGGATGTAGAGTATGTGGATGTAGTTTGGTTGGATCCTTCATGGACTGTGAGGTGAAACCGCGTGGATGAGATGCCAGAGAAGCAGCAGGGCTGGCGGTTTGGAGGTTTTTTTCCTACACTGAAATTTAATTTATAAAAAAAGTGCCAGTAAAAGTTCTGTGAGAGATGACTGACTGTAGGAAAAGCTTTTCTCATCGTTCATTCCCATGTATCATTAAGCACGCCGATTTGAAATTCTGTTCCTGCCATGGGATAATTGTTCTGCCGCTGCCGTAGGAAGGCAGCTGATGGGGGAAGGCTGGCGGATGTCAGTCAGCTGCTGCAGGAGAGGCGCACCACCTGGAGCCTGGATCTCACTGCCAGGAGACAGAGATGCTGGCACACAGTAAAGGCAGGTTTGGAGTTCTGTGCCGGGTTAAGGCTGAATCTTGTAGGAAAGGCCAACAGCATCGTGACTTCTGTCAGGACCAACGTGGTGAGTAGGACTAGGGAAGTGATCATCCCCTGTACTGGGCGCTGGTGAGATCCCATCTTGAGTGCTGTGTCCAGTTTTGGGCCCCTCACCACAAAAAAAAAGACATGGAGGTGCTGGGGCGGGTCCAGAGAAGGGCAATGGAGCTGGTGAGGGGTCTGGAGAACAAGTCTTATGAGGAGAGGCTGAGGGAGCTTGGGGTGTTCAGCCTGGAGAAAAGGAGGCTGAGGGGAGACCTCCTCACTACTTCCCTACGCAGCCCAGGATCCCATTGGCCCTCTTGGCCACAAGGGCACATTGCTGGCTCATGGTTAGTTTACTATCCACCAGGACCCCCAGATCCTTCTCCTCTTCCCTCTTTGCCCTTCCTTTGCACTCTCCTGGGCTTTACCTCTGCAATTCTTCTAGCCCAAGTGTGAGGAGCTGGCCGGCGGGCCCTTTGCCGTGTGTCCTGGTGCTGCCAGCCATCCCTCGCCTGCAGGAACACGTCTCTGGGAAGAAGGGGCCTCACTGCGCCTGGCAGGGTTGTGTTTGCTTTCCCTGGAGCAGCCAGCAGGCTGGAAACTTGGCTTCGGCTGGAGAGGGACCCCTTAACCTTGCCTTGGCAGAAGGAAATAATAAAGTGACAGACTTCATTTATCTTGGTGCTGTACGCGTGGCCTCCTGTGCTCCGTACGCCGTCAGACCTAAATCCTGGTGTCGAATTGGCGCTACGAAGGAGGAGGCTGTAGCTTTCAAGGTGACTTCAGGTACGAGAAAATAAAAAACGCTTTCACTTAAATATGAGGATCCACGTCATGCGTTTTTGTGACCTTACTTTGTCAGTAAGCATGATTAGTTTTGCTCTGTCCTTACGCTCTTTTAGTTTTTGTGACGTGCTTGTGTCGTGATGGCACACGATGACACTGCTGAAGGTGACCAGGGAGAACCTGAGCCCTGGGCAGCCGTGAGGTGCGTGCTGTGGGATGTGGGGCACAGCGGGGCTGGCTGGGGCTGCACAAGGAGATGCCTTATCCAGAGCAATGAGATTGACAACGGCTTAAAACTGCCAAGATAACCTCCCAACCTGCTCTGGAGGCTCAGAGTAATAAACCTCATAATCACAGAATCACATGGGGTTGGAAGGGACCTCCGGAGATCATCTAGTCCAACCCCCCTGCCAAAGCAAGTCCACCCAGAGCAGGTTGCACAGGAGCGTGTCCAGGTGGGTTTGGAATGTCTCCAGAGAAGGAGACTCCACCACCTCCCCAGGCAGCCTCTTCTTCCAGGGCTCTGCCACCCTCCAAGTGAAGAAGTTCCTCCTCATGTTTAGGTGGAACTTCTTACATTCAAGTTTGTGCCCATTTCCTCTTGTCCTATCCCTGGGCTCCAACCTCACAGTGTAGCAGGCTTGTACAGCCCTTGATGTGGGGTGGGTTCGTTTGCCAGCCCTCATCAATCCTCATCACGCAGCGCTTTGTGCAGGGCTGCTGCTACTGCAGCATCTTCCCATCCATTTCTCTTCCCTACCTGATCCCTACGGCACTTTGCTGCCCTGCTGAATGACTCTTCTCTTCACGCCCCTCGGTAAATCAGTTACCTCCCCCTCCAGGTGGGTTCTTGTCCCATCTGATCACCTAATTGATTATGTTCTGGTGGGGTTGTGCTGCGACTTTTTTTTGATGCTTGAGCTACCACCTTCCCTTTGTGCTCCATGCAGCTCCCGGAGTGGCACCGGTGCTGTTTGTCGGATTTCTGCCCTGTCGGGTTCCTCTGACGGGCTGCGGGAGCTCTCAGTGCCTCCCCTTGGTTTCAAACCCTCCCCTGGAGAGCAAGAATCAATCCCACAATTTCTCATGCCCCAAGCTCACTTTGTTTGGTTTGTTGCTGAAGGATTTATTTAATTTTTTGTGTGTGCGAAAAAGCCTTTCCTGACTATTTTCAGGTTTTGCTGTGCTCTAGCCCTGGAGTATTTCTTAAATGCTGGGGGTGCTTAGGGTCTGGTGTTGTGCCGAATAGGTGGAAGGGGGCTTTGTTTAAATTCTTTTGGCTTTTTGACTGCCACGCAGCGGTGCGACAGAGGATGTATTTGCTGCGTGGGAGCGGAGCACCAAACGCCTTCTATCTGCTCCAGAGGATTTCCTGGGAAGCGCTCAGCCTCCATTTCTGTCTGTAAGGAAATCCTCTTATCTGGGCAGAGCAATAAATAGTGCTGCCTTCTGTAATAGAAACAGAAAAACACATTCTTCACATGGCTGTTTTTAAAAATGTGGGGTTTTTAAAATATATCGGCTGGAATGATTTTTCTGCAATAAATCCCCATAATAGCGTGCTATGTATACATTTAACTAGCTGCAGAGAGGCAGGGAGGGGGGGAGACGGTGTGTTTAAGAGAGGGTTTAGCGTGCATTTAGTAATGACAAGAACAGTAAATAATCCTCCAGGTTTACAAACCTAATCCCTAGTGTCTGATTGTGGCCCTCGCGTCTCCTAGAGTCAGTTGGCAAAGACGTTAAAAGGCTGTAAAGAAAAGGCTTTTGAGGGTTTTTCTTCTTAGATATTGGGGGAGCTGGCTGGGTGAGCGAGGATTTTTAGTGGCATGGATGTAGTTGATTCAGGACCTTGATGGAAAGCGCTAGAAGTGCACGTCATCCCCTGCTTGGCACGAACACGTTAGGACAGGATGGAGTAGGATACTCCTCTCTGCCTCACTCTGTGCCCTTCCCGATGGTACTTTCATTTTAGAACTGGATTTTGGGGAGTTTTGTTGGTTTTAACGCCCAACGTAATTTTTCCCCCATGTCCTGAAGTAAAGTCGTCGTTTTTCTTAACAAAAGAAATCTGTGATATCTAAGAGTCGTGCCACGTGATGCCATTTCTTTTAAATAAGCTTTTAAGAGGTTGGACCAGATGTTGGCCACATCTGTGTTTTTATTTCATTGAGCATTTCTTTTTTGACCCTTTTATTAAGGGAGAAAATGATGATTTAGAAATCGTTTTGAAAAGTTTAGCAGCTGGGAAGATCTTCCTGGTACATAAAAAGGCAAGGGGTTTACTTTCTGTGCCCTGGAGTGAGCCGTGTAACATCAAGCAGAGGGATATTTACGGCTGGTGGAGTCTACCCCTGTTGGAAATGATTGCCATGGAAATTTACGGATCAAAACGGATGTATTCTGTTTTGAAGCAGCATTCTGTAACGAAATGCCTTTTTTTTTTTCTCCTCAGTGAAAGTGTTAAAATAGAGGTTTGGAGGCACCCTTCTCTTCTGAAAAGCCCCTCACGTTTAATGAACGCCTGTCACCGTGGCAGGAAAAAGGACTTGCAGGCAGAGGGATATCCTGCAATTACTCCCTCCACTGCTGTTATGGGGTCTAGGAAATGCTTATTACCTACAACTTGCTTCTGGATCCTTCTCTGCAATTTACCAGTTGGAGAATGAGTTTTTTCCGTCCCCGTTGCTAATTGATCCAATGAGAAAAACTGGCACCTAATTCAGTAACAAGTTATATTTAAAATGACGTGTGAAATTGTTCGCGGTGCCTGAAATTACATCATTTTCAGTCTGGTGTATTAGGGTTGGATGAGGGAACAGACACCTACTGTACTGTGACATATTAAATTTTAAACCTCTGATCCAAAAATATAGCAGGGTATAGGAGGAGCGAGGTGTTTAATGACGATTAAAAGCAGTGGCAGCTTGATTTCCATGGGATATTTTTATTCTTCTGGAGATGCTGTGGCAGTTTTTGCAACATGTGATTTTGGGAGGCACGGAATTTGATATAAAGTTGAGCAGTGACTCGAGTCTGGAGTAGTTCTGTCACTGCTTCCAAGTTTTGATTCTCTATCCTGTGATTTTCAGAAATCAATAGTGATTTTTAAGATTGGCTCCCTTTTTCTTTGCCCCTTATTCCAAGCTGATATATCAGTTTATCTGGTGCTATGAATATGAAAACAATCAAAAATCCTCTCTTCACTCAGATAAACCAATTTGAAAATAGGGGTGCTTTTTTCCCCAAAAAAACCCTCAAGGAGACAAAAGGTAGATAACAGAAAGAAGGGGGAGACCATGCCCCCTTCTGTACTACAGTTTAGTGGTCAAAGCACTCAACTGGAATATGGGAGACCCAGTTTCGAGTCCTGTTTCTGAATGAAGTCCTTCCAACGCAGGGGACAGGTTATTCAGGCCTGGGCACACTCTTGGGCTCTGCTATCGAGCTATTTTATTTTACGTAACAAAACATTTCTTGGACCCAGGTGGACAATGATCACTATGATAAAGTGACCCGCTTGGTGGCTGAGGGAAAGGCTGTGGATGTTGTTTGCCTGGACTTTAGCAAGGCCTGTGATACAGTCTCCCACAGTGTCCTCCTGGAGAAACTGGCTGCCCGTGGCTTGGACGGGAGGACTCTCTGCTGGGTTAAAAAGTGGCCAGAGGCCGGGCCCAGAGAGTGGTGGGGAATGGAGTGAGATGCAGTTGGTGGCCGGTCCCCAGTGGTGTCCCCCAGGGCTGGGGACTGGGGCGGGTTCTCTGGAACATCTTTCTGAGTGATCTGGAGGAGGGGATGGAGTGCACCCTCAGTCAGTTGGCAGAGGACCCCAAGTTGGGTGGGAGTGTGGCCCTGCTGGAGGGCAGGAAGGCTTTGTAGAGGGGCCTGGACAGGCTGGATGGATGGGCCCAGGCCCATGGGATGAGGTTCCACAAGGCCTAGTGCCGGGTCCTGCCCTTGGGTCCCACCAACCCCCTGCAGCGCTCCAGGCTGGGGGCAGAGTGGCTGGAGCTGCCTGGTAGAAAAGGACCTGGGGGTGTTGGTGGCCTGTGGGCTGAACATGAGCCAGCAGTGTGCCCAGGTGGCCAAGAAGGCCACCAGCATCCTGGCCTGTGTCAGGAACAGCGTGGGGAGTAGGACTCGGGAGGTGATCGTACCCCTCTACTCAGGCACTGGTGAGGCCCCACCTCGAGGGCTGTGTCCAGTTTTGGGCCCCTTTACGAAAAAAATACCACAAAAAAGACAATTGAGGTGCTGGAGTGGGTCCGGAGAAGGGCAATGGAGCTGGTGAGGGGTCTGGAGAACAAGTCTTATCAGGAGAGGCTGATGGATCTGGGGGTATTCAGCCTGGAGGAGGCTGAGGGGAGACCTTCTCACTCTCTACAACTCCCTGAAAGGAGGGTCTAGAGAGGTGGGCGTCGGTCTCTTCTCCCAAGTCACAGGACAAGAGGAAATGGCCTCAAGTTGTGCCAGGGGAGGTTCAGATTGGATATTAGGAAAAATTTTTACACTGAAAGGGTTATCAAACATTGGAACGGGCTGCCCAGGGAAGTGGTTGAGGCACCATCTCTGGGGGTGTTCAAAAGACGGGTAGACATAGTGCATAGAGACATGGTTTAGTGATGGGATTTTTGTCAGTGTTAGGTTGATGGTTGGACTAGATGATCTTGAAGGTCCCTTCCACCCTAGATGATTCTATGATTCTATGACAACACTACAGTATTGGTGAATATTCAAGCATTTTGCTCACTGGAGTTTTCTATCTTAGTTCCAGCAGGAGAGACTTAATTTGCGATACACTCCAGACCTCCCATGGGTGATGTGACCTACAGTGATTCCTCTATGTGCTTTGTATAATTACCATTTGCTAAAATAAAGAAAAAATCCAGTGAGTTATATTAAAGAGGCAGCAAACCACTGGGATGTACTTTGTCACCTGGCTTTTCCAGAGGAAAAGCATGTATACGGAAAAATTATATAGTTATTATAAAATCTTTTACATTTTTAAAGTATTTTTGGGGGAAGAAGGTTGTGAGGTAAATCTGGTGTCTGGGACTAAAGTACAGTTAATTTCTGAAGGTAACAGCAATGAGATTATATTCCTTAGGGCCTTTTCAGTCATATGAGCATCAGATTTTCTGAATTGGTAAAGCTGATACTACGTTTCAGAAGACAAAGTGCAGTGTTATGTGGTTCCTTACAAAAGACCATTTTCTTTGGGATGAAACCTATTTTGTCTATGACCTGGTATGGGAAGAGTTTAAAACTTGCTGTTGGTTGTTTAAGGTGGAGTTTGAGAAGACGTTTGTAAGTGCTCGGTGTCTGATACCAATAAATGTTTGTTGAGTTGAGCATCCGGATCCTTTGCACCACCTCAGGAAGCGCCGCCTTTATTCCTGACCGGGTGTTTTGGTTGGATTCCCAACCCTGTGATTTCACGTACTTCGGGCAGCTGGTTTAAATGCTTGAGTTTTGCCAGTCTTCACCATTTGGTGCTCTTCAAGCCTCAAGGCTCTGCGTGGCCATAACCTGCCGTTGGATCAAAGAGCTGCCTCTCCTCTCCACTGGTCCATCACCATCCTGCTGGGGAGCTCTGCTCTGGGAGAAAGCACCAGACTGGAGCATCAAACCATTCAAAGGTCTTAGTTTGTGTGGAGGAGGCACATCCCCAGGACTAGGGAGCAGAACTGTTCTGCACCATTTCAATTTCAATTTGTTCTTGCAGATTGTTGAAACTTAGTTTGGTTGGGGTTTTTTTTGGGGGGGGGGAGTTGTGTTGGTTTTTTATTCTGAGTAAACTGGTTGGGTCATCTCTTTTCTAGTCTTGATTAGAGTTGATGGAGATGAGCAAGAAGATTGCTTCATTCCCCAGTATAAGTCTTTGAATAATTTATTTTCATCTCTACCTGGACTACATTAATAGTGTATCACTGCTGTACATTAATGTGATGTGGGAAATCAGTTTTTGCTGTTGTACGTTGTGCCAGTCCCAAATTTGGCCTCAGTTCTGTGCTATTATGTTTTTAAATGGGTAGAATATATAAAACTGTGTTTTCAGAAGAAGTCTTATTAAATACAAAATTAGAAAAATTAGTGAAATTATAATTACAGAAGCTCATTGTAGTTTAATATTTATCTAGACCCTTCCGTAGCTTTTAAAAGTTACTTTAAAATTCGGAAATGTTTTAATAATTCCCCTTTAACAGAGGGAAAAACTAATACACATCTTTTTACACAACTTGTATGTGGTAAGTGGTTCAAATGATGATAGATCAGAATCAAGATGAAAGCTATGGTATGACTGTCAGCATGATGTGTTATTCAGTGGTCCATGCTGCTTCCCTGAAAACAGAAAATATTTTATAAGTCAGAATTTACAGATGAATCATTGACCTATAGGCTCTGACATGAAATTCACGTTACAATGAAAGTGGTCATCTTCCTAAAATGGTTTCTCTAGCTTCCCGCTGAACATTTGTGGCTTTAAATTAAAATGGGGGGAAAAAGAAAGGCAACTGCAAGTGTCCAATGGATTTTTAACACTGAAGAGGACTGTAGCAATTCCTGAATTTTAAATTAATTCAGTGTGTTGAATTTGTGTGTGCGTGTGCCCCCATATTGAAAATACTCAGCAACATGTTAAACCTCCTGGATGAACGCAGAAGGATGCAAATCTCTGAGGAACGATCGTTAAATGTTACTTTACCGAAGTAAATTGCGATTGATTTTGAGCAAACATCCACTTAATTAAAATGTGTTCTCTGTAGGTGAGAATACAGGAGACGGTGAATTAGATCTGAGTGGGATCGACGACAGCGAAATAGATCGGGTAAGGTGCCCTTTTATCCTGGGTGTCTCTGCATTTGAGTGTCTGAGAAAGACGGGATGGTTCTTATCTGGTTTATTCTCTCCCTCTTCGCTCTGATCCATAGAGTGGTTCAAGTGATTTCAGTGATCTGAGATCAAAGCTAAGGTTCATGCAAGTCTGTGAATTTGGTCTTCCTTGCCCATTTTATCTGTCTGTGGCACTGCTGCTCCTGCGCAGTCCTACTATACTGGATTAATTATGTTTTACAATGTCTTTTATTCTGAAGAAGGACTTTTGAAAGTTTGGTGGAGCTCTGAATTCATTATTTAATTAAGATACAGTCAAGATAGGAGGCTGCCATGGAAACCAAACTGTGAAACCAGCATGTACAGCTTCTGTGTTCTTTCAAAGATTTCTGTAACGTTTTCTGGATTTATTATTATTTGTGTGGCAGTGACAGATACCCTTTACCTTACAACCTGAATATGAAAGAGAGGGCTGTGGGAAATGGCTTGTTGAAGGCCACGCAGCAGGTCAACGCTTGAACATGCAACCAAGTCTGTGTCTCCTGCCTCTGAGCCTGATGCCCTCTCCAGCTCCACGCTGGGTTAAAGTGCAATTTGAGCAGATAACAGCAATGCTAAAAACCCCTTTTGGGGTACAAAATCGTTGAGAGCGATGGGGTTATGTAGGGGTCACTGAGGTGCAGAACCACCTAAACAATCGCGGGGGAAGAAAAAGCACATTTTTTCCTTCTCCTAGGCTCCGTGGTGAGGTCATAACTCTGCTTTTATGACCTCGTGTTCATTTCTGCAGCAATAGACTGTAATATTGTAAGCCCAAGATTATGAACTCCCTAAAAGCGTAAGAAGGATGAATAACTGAGCTAGGAGGAAGCGAGTTTTACTATTAGGGCTTACCTTTAAGAGAAGCAGATGAAAGAGTGAAAATATTGGTCTGATAAACCAGCTTTTGCACAGCTGTTTGCTTGCCCTGTTTGGCCTTGGAGGAAGGGCTCCTTCCTGCATTAGTCTCATTGGACTGGAGTTATTTTTCTCATAAAATCCTATACGTGCGTTTCACCTCAGAGAAAATCTTGGACGCTCAAACCCATAAGATGGAGAAATCTCAAATTGTTTTTCTTGCACTTGAGCATCATTTTACAAGTCTTGGGTCCGCTTCTTAAAAATAAAATGTCTCGTTCATGAAGGATGACCCAATTTGTCTTCTCCATTCTGCGGAAGTTCTTCGCTCCCAAACAGCATCAGCTGTAAAGAACTTTTGTTTCACAGACAGTTGTGCTAAATACTGGGTTTATTTTTATATTTAAGTAATTGAAGAGGAGAAGGAGATCTATCTAGCAACCTGCCTGCTACCTACCTTCTTATTTATCTGTAATTCATCTGAATCCTTTTAAGTGTGTTTTACAGCTCCGCACCTACTAATGATGTTACCGAGACTAAGTGTAGTTAACTGAAAAAAGCCTAGATGTGGTTACTGAACCCAGCCCTCTAAAATCTAGGGTACTAAAATTCCAGCAATCTAAGCTTATTTCATTCACACAGGCGTGGCCATTGAACTAATAATCTTAGTAACTGGGCCTAAATTCTGTTTTGGTAGCGCAGGGTTCCCATACTGTTTTGAATTACAGACCACCGTCAACACGCTGAATTACTTGCAGACGACCACGTTTTCATGGTGCTCTCTCATATCGCCTGAAAAAGATCATAAAATCAGGATCATTTTAGGTTAATTACAGACCACATGCAATGGGTCCTGGATGGTTGTTGGTCACCCCGTCATAGTTTGGAAACCAAGCAGTGTTTTTTGAAAACATGCCGCTGTTTCTTGCAAGCTTTAGAAGTTACTGAAAATGCTTGCTGATTGTCACATCTTGCTCGAATTTTCTTTTATTAATGTAAAACATTTAAAAAGAGGATTGACCTTGCCAGTGTTTTTTTCAATTCAGTTTTGCTCTATGGTTTTCAAGTTGATTTCTGAAAGTAGGTAAACTTGTTTTGTCTTTTAGTATATACTTAACGAAACAGAAGCTCAAATAAAAGCAGAGCTGTGGATGAAAGAAAATGCAGATTATTTGAAGGAACAAAAAGGTAAGTATGTAGGACTGAAATTTTCCTTTTGGCCAGTGTTGCTGAAACATGCAGTCTGTGTAATCTTCATGCTGGTTACCCTTTTGTCATCTTTCAGAAAAAGAAGCAAGAATAGCAAAAGAGAAAGAACTTGGGATTTATAAAGAACACAAGGTATTAAAATGTGTGCTAATTGTGTCTGTTTGAAAATGTCATAGAAATTCATTATATTTGCTGGTCAACTCCAATATAGGACGTATGGGCATAATGGTACAAGTCACCACTAAACGAGCAAGAGCTGTTGTATCTCTACCTGTTACTGAAATACAAGGCTGTAATTTTTCAGATGGTGAATAAAACACTTTCTTGCCCAAACTTTTATTTTAAGTTGCTATTATGAGAAAATTTTGTGCATGGCGAAGTCAGAGCTGGGTCTTTGCATTTATGATTGCTCTCCTAATTGCTTGCTTATTTAAATACAGGTCTTAAGACATGCCTAATTTTTTTTTAATGTGCGCACGGGGAATTTGTTTGTACTTGCCATAACTTCAGTAGCTTTCTTTGCTCCTACAATAATGATTTCTTTATGAAGAACTGAACAGAACCTTGTTACAGTCACTTGAAGGAATATTTTGTTCTACCTTTCATAAAGAATGCGACAGTTAACGTTAACAAACGGCACGTCCTGTCTCCGTGTTTAGCAGTTTAAAGCAGCCTAATTGGCCGTATATTCACGATTTACAGCATTAGTATTTTGTGTAATTGAGCAAGTGACAAGTCAAATCTTCCACATGCAGCTACAATCCATGTTAGTTTTTAGTGCATATATCCTCTGTCTCTTTTTTTCTGACTAATGCAAAAGACAGAGTTTCCTACTTCCCCTAGGTATTTCGACAATAAAAACAAAACCAGACAATGAAACACTGTTTTATGCTTCAGAGTTTCTCATTCATCTTGCGCTTACGGAGACGTGGCAGTCTACCAGCAATTTTCAAAATTGTATAACTCCTTGGCACCGCCAAGTAGCCCAAACACCCACCTTTTTGTTCGGACAACACAGGGGTTTTTCTCTAACTCTGTATTGTTTCTGACAGCTCGAGTAGAACTTGATTAATATAGTGCTTTCCAATTTCAAGGTAACACTTGACCCATGTAGGTAAACACAGGGGCTGCTATCCATTAAAAAATAAATCTCCTGCAGAGCTTGGTGTTAAAACCTTCCTTTGAAAAGGAAAGTGCTGAATGAGAAACAGAGGTGTGTTGGGTTTTTTTTTTGTTCCTACCCAGGCATTGGACATGGGTAGAAATGTTCTCCCGTGTCATTTCTCTTTGCCTGGCTCTGCATAGCATCAGCCTCCCCAGTGCAACGCTGGGCTGGGGCTGGCAGCATTTCCCTGGAGAGGGCAGTTGCAGGTGACATTGTCTCCTGCTCCCCATCCATCAGCATTAATGCCAGCCCGTGCTTAGAAAGCTGCTGCTGATATTTCTTGGCCTTTTTCAGCATGGTGGGGGAGTTGGGTTAGATGCTCTCCCCCACCGCATTCGAACCTGATAGAAAATACCATTGCAGTTTCAATACTAAGTTGTCGATGCTTAGGGGAGTCATTGCCCAGCTTGAATCTAACTGTAAAGGCAATTTTAGCAGGGGGATTTCATTATTTACATGCTGGGTGATGTTATCAGGGTCCCTGTTCCTGTAACAGGAGCTTGCTCCCATGTTTTTCATGCCCACGTGAGAAATGGCCCACGTTTCTTCTCTGGCAGCATTACAAATAGAATCGTAGAATGGTTAGAGTTGGAAGGGACCTTAAAGAATTTGTGATAAACTCTGCGGGCACTTGGCAAAAAAGCAAACGCTTGTCTCTTGAAGAAAAGAGACCTCTTGGTCCCGGTGAGCGGCAGGAGAGGGAGCGCTGGTTTAGCCCGGCCGCGTCGCCTGCATCCCTGCATCAGCAGCACCTGAGCTGCAGCTTGCCCTTCTGCTTCACGGAAACTTTGTTTGTGTCTACATCACTAATTTTATATTTTAATTAAGCCAAAGAAATCTGCAAAGAAGCGGGAGCCAATTCAAGCCAGCACAGCAGGAGAGGCAATTGAAAAGATGTTAGAACAGAAGAAAATCTCGAGTAAAATTAATTATAATGTGCTAAGGGACCTGAACAGCAAAGGAAGTAACACACCAAAGAAAGAGGATGACAGCACTGATGACAGCACCAACACCAAGAAGCTGTCAAGAAGAAAATCTATTGCCAGTAGGAATATAGCCAACCCTGTAAACAGTGTGGGAAAAAGGTACTGCAATTGTTCATTTATATCTTTGTCTGTGAGACTGTCTATGTATCTTTCTGAGCCAGACAACGTAGGGACTGAAACATTTGTTTGAGGCTAAAATAATGTCGGGGCTCTGTTTTTATTTATTTTGCCTGCAGTGTTGCGGTGGCACCTTATTTATAGTTCACATATCAAAGGTCTGCTTTGGTGCGGGTTAATCATCCTGAAGCCAACAACAACAAAAAAAAAAGTCAATGGAAATTCAGAAACGTGAATCTTGCAGCTGGGGACACCTTTTCTTCATATACTCCTGACATTTTTTGTCCTTCCTATCTAAGTTGTCTGTATCAGCTGTCGTGACACTAAATGTTCGAAAGCTTTGGCTTTTTGCTTGATTTGAAAAATATAGTTCCCATCTGTTTTGACAGCTAACTGTTTTGATTAGCTTTTATTTTAGTTTTATTCCAAACTTTTGTTGTTAATTGGTGCCACAGATATAAAGCTTTACAGTAAATAGGCTTGTCGGTTTTCTGGTCTGCATTTGCAAATGTTTTATAGTGTGATGAAAGCTACTATTTTAATGAGTAAAATATTCGACTAACCGGGCAGATTTGTAGTGTGCTGTGAAGTGTATAAGGAGATTGATGTATCCTATCTGCAGCATTCAACTATTTTATTTGCCTTCAGGTTATGAAATCACGTCGGATGATCATTTGAATCATGTCTATGTATAGTGATTTCTTACTTAGATGTTGTATATTTATTTCCTGCCTTTAATTCTTAGTTTTTTGCTATGAAAGCTGATGCCACAAGGAAATGTAGGTATTTAATTCTGAAATATAAGCTATTAAGGTATAAGATATAAGAAATATAAGCCACTACTGGTGGCTTTGCTCCAGTAGTTCAGATTTAGGCACATGTTGCAGCTGAGAATAGGTGAAGGACTGGGGAGGGTGGGAGGACAGCGAGAAATCATCTATTTGTAGAAGAACAGGGAGGTATAGGATACCTGAAAACGTGAAGCTGGGAGGGTTAGTAAGTGCACGTCCCTCAGAAGCTAGGAAAAATAAGGATGACTAGACCCAAACCCAATATTTTGGTTTCATTTGACCGTGAGGACAGCGGGACAGTCTTTGATTCTTGGCTGAGGTGGCAAAGCTAAGGTAACCGGGATGCAGGTTTTTGCAATGTACCAGGCATCTTTTCTTTCCTTGCTATATCTTCTTTATTCTGTATTTTACCAAGATAGCTTCCTCCTCGTTCGACTTCTCACCCTTAATATCAACAGCTTTGCTTTCCAATTCTTTTTAGTCTCCTCTGTAAGTTGCTACTTCAGGTGATGTCTAATGCCCCGAGTGCGTAAGTTTTCCATTAGTGAAGGAAAGCGAAGATGCATTGAGGATGAACTAACAGAATTTAGCCTATGCTTTCTTTGGATTTAGCAGGTTTTAATGAGTCATATTTCTGGTATTTCTAGTAAAATATAGCTGGTTCAGTTGTCTGAAATGAAATGCTGCGATGGGAAGTAGGGGCTGGTCGGGATCCTGTTTGCATTCCGGAGCTCAGCAGTAACATCCACGCTGGAGCTGCTTTGCCGTAGCCAAACCTTGTCACTTCTGAGGTTTACAGAAATATTGGGCACTCGGAGCTCCTGTTGAAGTCAGCACGTTAAAACTCTTAACAGGTTTTTGAAACCCTTTGGAAAATCATGCCATAAATATTTGATTTGACAGTGGTGCAACTTGAAAAGGTTTCTAAATAAATACAAATCAGTATTTTCCAAAAGCAGCTAATAAAACGTGTTTATTTTTCTTCTTGAGAGCTTAAAGTACGTCCTTAAGATGCATAACAGAGTTGCCTGATGATGATTAGCAGATCTCGGATACAATGAATTTTTCAGCAGAACACTTCAGAAGAGGTTGAGGATACGTGTAGATACGTAAGTTAAGGAGATCTTGCACACCAGAAGCAGGCCACGTTCTTGCTTAAATAAAATCAAGGACTTGGCAAAACATTAGTTGGACTTTTCTTTATCTCACAGTTAGAGATTTATGACATAATTTTGATTTCTTTTGCTAGTAGTCTAAATGCCGTGCCTTTTAAATGGCATGCATAAATTTCTGTGTTCTGCATTGTTCTTATATGCCAGGCATTCATTGCCTTTGTTCAGCATTATTCCTCTGAGAGGTGAATGGCTAAACACTTTCCCAGCGATACAAAAATCATGGCAATTTATATGCAATTAATAATAATAAAACCCTGAACATTGCTCATTAGAAAATGAATGAAGCGCATAATGTATCTTTATCCAGGAAGCATTTGCAGAGATTTCACTAACCATTTGGGTTTGTCGTGACTCACAGTCCTCCGTGCTTACCTTTATATCTTAAATATTTAGTAAACTGCGTTTGACTGCAATAGCACCTTGCATAGCCATGCTTTGATGCTTTGATCCCCTCCTTTAACTTCATCGATGCTTTAAAGAGCGACTGGTTAGGCCTGATCTCAATTAGAAGGTAGGAAAGTAGATTCTTTTCTCCTTTTCCTTTTCCTTTTCTTGTAAAGGAATATCTTAATTGCTTTCCTTTTGCAAGGCAAGATTTTGCATACCTCACCTGACTTGGACAGATGATGGAGCTAAGTTGGTCATGTGTCTCAAGAATCATCTTCGCATACTGTATGTAGCACCCTGGAAATAGGAAGTTGATTTTTATCTCCATCTTTCTAATGATCCCTTGCTATGCAATACTCTGCACTGTTATGTCTGGATAGAGGACTTCAGATGATCTCCCAAAAAAATGGTTACCCCAGCCAGACATGGCGCAATCCCTGGGTAGTTTTTCTTTTTTTTTTAATGCGACATAAACTAGCAGTTAGTGTTAATCAGTTGAAATATTGGAAAAGCTTTAGTTTACTGACGTAGTAATGATAAGCAAATTTTACGGTCTTGTAAAAAGTTGTTGATTTGCAAGAAATGTATAAAAAGCTGGAATGCTAAGCATGGTCCCGGGAGCATGATTGAACGGGATATTCTTTCAGCTGGTGGCCCTTTTAATATAGCTTTGTTTCTACTGTAATCACTTAACGGTTACTTGGATTTCAAAGGTGATGTAGTTTATCTGTGTATTATTTCATGAAAAATCTTGATTTTGAAATCTCAGAAACGCTTGGTGTTTTCTGAAATTTTGCTAGGAAGGTACTTTCAAAGTATTCTTCCAAAGATCATGCAGATTTCTCCTTTTTAGATAGGTAGATAGGTAGACATTATGTACCTTAATATTTTCACAAGCAAACTGCACTTTTGAACAGATTTCTTTACTGTGAATGCTGTGCAGCTTTTTGAGTTTTAGAAAAAGACATGCTTTTCTCAGACACATCTCCCAGAATTACACTGGGCTTTTACTTATTGTACTTGTCAAGATGGTAGAAGACTGGTAATAACGATGCAAGTAATTTGGGGAAATTTTATATTGTATAAATGCATTTCATTGCATTTCTTAATGCATTTTTGTTCCAGCGGGCATCACGATTGGTGCTTTCATACGCAAAAGCCGTTTCATTCTCTGTGTGTTAGAGACATGGCACAGTGGATGTTACTATAATAGATGTTGCAACTTTAATTTCAATTACCAGTTGGACGGTTTATCTTCGGTAATGTCTTCTCTGCATATGAAGCATAAGAATAATATGTTGAATTCCTAGAAAAGAACAATTGCCACTTTGAGCTACTTAAAACTGCAGTTAGAGCTGTGCCTTGTGCTGGAGCTCCTCGAGTCCAATGAAGAGGGCTTTTAGGTCTGGAAGCTTTTGGTTAGAAGCTTAATAATTTATTTTATATTTACTTAAGCTGAATCTTACAACATTACTTGTAAAGTGAAATGTGTTGTACCAAGAAAATGTGGGAACAAGAAAGCTTTCAAGTCACTGCTTTTTAAAAATTTTAAGCCTATTTATTGCTACGCACTTGAAATTGGTAATGATATCAGAAAAGACAGGATAAATTATCGGGGGAATAAATGTGTCAGGTTAATCTCCTGAAGAATTTGCCTTGGAAGAAATGAGGCAGGACTGTGAAGCACAGCTGAACCCGTTGTAATGAAACAAGGTTGTTCTGAATGGAAGCGTATGAATATATAATAGAAAACCAAATCATGCTTGCTACGAGTATGACAAAAGCCCTTGGTAGAGATCTCAGATTTGATTAGATTTGGAAATTCACCTCCACATCTCTCCGTGGTCTCGATTGTATTTATTGATCATCCATTTTGCTTGTACTCGTCCGCACGTGGCTCCACTTGTGGTTCAGAGCCACGGGGTCAGGATATTACGAACCGTACTCTTGCAGATCCAGGGATTTGTTCTGCTGCTCAAGCTCCTGCCCTGGGATGCACACATCGAATTAGCATCTGCTCCAGCTACATTTTTGTTGACTTATCAATGGGTGGCACGGCCCCAGAAAAATCCCCTTTATTGTCCGGGCTGGGAATATTACTCCATAAGGTAGAAGTTTTTTGGGATCTCATTGGCTTTGCCAGATTATTTTTAGTAACTCTGTGGGAGGAAGGGGGCATGGGGTGCTATTTATCACACCCCACCTGAAATCCTTCTCTTCACTCATTGATACTGCAGATGTCCATCAGAACCTGTATTTCTTTGTCCTGGGGAATAAGGAGGGAGGAAGCCCCAAACTACCTCTTACCCTCACATCCGGGATCACCGATAACGATAAAACTTTTATTTGTAGTTTTATAGGTGGAGTTGGGCTGAACGTCATGCCATGTCCGGGCTGGGTGTTCCTAACTCAGCTGCAACTCCAAAGACCCTAAATGCTTATTCTAAGTTGGCCATTTGGTTTATAATTTATTTTTATAAACCCAAAGCAAACAGGTTTTTTTTAATGTACAATGTTTTTCGTTTATTTTACATGAGACTGGTATTTGTGGAGAGGAGGAGAGTGAGCTCGGTTTCCAGATCACTTAGATCAATCCAAAAGGGCATGAAACAAAGCTCAACTCAAGCTGTCTGGATTCACTGTGTCAAGAAGAGAGTTGTTGTTTCAAAACCTTTTTTATTAGGAAAAATGACATTGCAGTAATGGTTTAAAACAATAGGAATGGGTATTTCAGAAGTTGGTTCACTGCAGCTGATGCAGTAGAGCCTGGCGTGGTGATGGGTGTCTACGGCGAGCCCTACAGGCTAGCAGTTCATGATGAAGCAGAGCTTCTGAAGAGGGACAAGTCCCTGCATTTGGAAGCTTTTGAGAGAGAGACCTTTCCATGCTAATGCTGGTGGTATGCATTCTCTGTACAATTGGCCCTTTGAGATGGGATCTTAGGAGTATCTTTATATGCTTTAATTATTCCACCATATATTTTTATTTTTCAGAATTTCCTTCACTGTTCTGTCTAATTGACCTTTGATATCCTGCTTTTCTCTCTCTGCTTTGAAGTCTGTTACATGGCTTGGAACTCGTGTGTTTACTCAAAGTGAGATATTGAATTTTATTTCTTGCCTTGTGCTGCTTCAGGTCTTCTTTTTATTGGCAGCTAATGCGCTAGCAACAATTTCCCACCAGGAATAAAATTCCTTACAGAAGATAAGGTGGTGGAGTCTCCTTCTCTGGAGACATTCCAAACCCACCTGGACATGTTCCTGTGCAACCTGCTCTGGGTGGACCTGCTTTGGCAGGGGGGTTGGACTAGATGATCTCCAGAGGTCTCTTTCAACCCCATATCATTGTGTGATACTGGTCGTACTTGTTGACAATGATAGTTAGGAATTTCTTCTAGAGCTCACTCACTGTTTGGTTGGTATTTTTGGTGTTTCCTCTGGAAGCAGTCTTGTGTTGGCTACGGGATGAACTAGACGGTGATTCCCAGGTATGAATGCGCATGTGGGAGCTTTCCCATTGAGCGTGCAGAGTCAGCTTTTGGGTTGAATATTATGTACGTGGTAAATAAATGCTGTAACCACTTTGGCATAACCATTTTCTTATGTGATCTGCGCTTTGAGAATTTCTTTGGAGTGTAATTTTATGTATGTTTATGCTTTACTGTGGTATATAATCATTTAAATCAAAGGTTAATCAAAGTGATTCGTAATTTTGAACAGGAAAATGGTGACATTTGATAAGTACCTCCACTTAAAATAAATCTTACCAGTATTTTCCAGTCTTGTAACTTTTAGAGGGACAAGCTTATACAAATTATGTTTAGTATTTTATTTACAAAATGCAAAGCCAAGAAAATTGCACTCAAGACTTCCAAGGTTCTGCTTTTCATGTCATCCGTCTGCCTTATTAAAAGTGAGTTGTACTGGGGAGAGCTTTACAAATGACCTTGAAAGGAGCTGACACGTGCATTTATTTGCCCACAGTTGATTTGAGGAGTTGATCTAGTAAAGCCTGTAGTAATGTTGTAACCTGGCTAACGCTGCCAGGTTACTGCTCATCATATGAGCTGAGAAGCCTGGTGTATTAAGGAGATAAATCAGAGGCAAGAGCTGGAAAGAAACCCGTCTGCCCCAGCGTGTTTTAAAATGAGTGTGTGTTTTTAACTTCTGAACGCTATAATGTGATGACCAGCAGCTTTTCCCTCTTTATTAAGTGAGGGCAGAGGAGGAAAAAATGCCTTGCTTCTGTGTGTAGCACTGTGCTCCTGAGCTGATACAGCATGCTGCCTGGCGAACAGCATGCCAGGTTATATCCTTTACCCTCAAATTAATTTCTCTCATCACTGACATAGAACAGAAGGATGGGGAAAGATAATTTTTTTTATTTTAGAAATATTTATTTTTTTTCCCCCCCAGCAAAGGAAAAAAAAACCCAACCAGTTCCCCAAACCCATCATTCCGTAAGGAATTAGTCAGGATTTGACATTTATTCTGATTACACAGGCTGTTTTGAGTATTCCCTTGTCAGCCCCAGCAGCGGCGGCGGCAAGAACTGAGGTGAGCCCGAGGTGAGGGTTGGATGGCACTGTACAGAGGGGTCTCTGAGGTGCCTGAGGGCTAGAGAAAGTCAAACATCACTCCAGTCTACAAAAAGGGCTAGAAGGAGGACCCAGGGAGCTACAGGCCGATTAGTCTCACCTCCGTCCCTGGGAAGGTAATGGAGCGACTTGTTCTGAATGTCATCTCCAAACACATTGAAGATAAGTTATTGGAAGTGGTCAACAGATTTACCAAGGGTAAATCATGCTCGACCAATCTGATAGCCTTCTATGATGTTACAACTGGATGGCTGGCTGAGGGGTGAGCAACAGATGTCATCTAACTTGGCTTTTGACACTGTCTCCCATAACATCCTCCTTAGGAAATTAAGGAAGTGTGGGCTAGACGAGGAGGCAGTGAGGTGGATTGAGAACTGGCTGTGTGACAGAATTCAGAGGGTTGTAATTAATGGAGCAGGGTCAAGTTGGAAGCCTGTAACCAGTGGTGTCCCCCAGGGGTCAATACTTGGTCCAGTTTGGTTCAACCTATTCATCAATCACCTGGACAAGGCCACAGACTGTATCCTCGGCAAGTTCACTGATGATACCAAACTGGGAGGACTGGCTGACACTGCAGAGGGCTGTGCTGCCATCCAGCGTGACCTGAACAGGCTGGAGGTCTGAGCAGAGAAGAACCTCATGAGGTTCAACAAGGGAAAGTGTAGGGTCCTGCAGCTGGGGAGGAAGAATGCTAGGCACCAATATAGGTTAGGGGTGGACCTGCTGGAAAGCACTTCTGAGAAGGATCCGGGGGTCCTGGTGGACAGTAAACTATCCATGAGCCAGCAATGTGCACGTGTGGCCAAGGGGGCCAATGGGATCCTGGGCTGCGTAGGGAAGAGTGTGGCCAGTGGGTGGAGGGAGGTCATTCTCGCCCTCTGCTCTGCACTGGGGAGGCCACCACTGGAATCCTGCCTCCAGTTCTGGGCTCCCCAGTTCAAGAGAGACAGGGAACTGCTGGAGAGAATCCAGTGTAGGGCAACAAAGGTGATGGAGGAATTGGAGCATCTCCCTGATGAGGAAAGGCTGAGAGAGCTGGGACTCTTTAGCCTGGAGAAGAGAAGGCTGAGGAGAGACCTTATTCATGCTTCTAAGTATCTAAAGGGGGGTTTGAGGGAGGATGGAGCTGGACTCTTTTCAGTGGTTCCCAGTGACAGGACGAGGGGCAACAGGCACAAGCTGGAACATGGGAAGTTCCACTCCAATCTGAGGAAGAACTTCCTTCAGGTGAGGGTGGCAGAGCCCTGGAAGAGGCTGCCCAGGGAGGGTGTGGAGTCCCCTTCTCTGGAGATCTTCAAGCCCTGCCTGGATGCCGTCCTGAGTGATGTGCTGTGGGCAACCCTGCTTTGGCAGGGGAGTTGGACTGGATGGTCTCTAGAAGGTCCCTTCCAACTCTGACAATTCCCTGATTCTGTGAAAGAAATTCCACATGGTGCTGATCTCTTCTCCCAGGTAATTAGTGATAGAACAGGAGGGAATGGCTTCACGCTACAACAGGGTAGGTTTAAAGAACATTAGGAAAGATTTTTTCACAGAAAGAGTGGTCAGGCATTGGAATAGGCTGCCCAGGGAGGTGGTTGAGTCACCATCTTTGGATGTGTTTAAGAGTCATTTAGATGTGGTGGTGGGGGATATGGTGTAGGGGAGAACTTTGTAGAGTAAGGTTGATGGTTGGACTCAATGATCCCAAGGGTCTCTTCCAACCTGAATGATTCTATGATTCTAAAATGGAGTATTCTTCCTAAGAATCCCAGTTTTGGAGTCATTAATTTTTGAGTACTGGAATGAAATGCCAAAATTTCTTTATGGCAACTAACCCACCTGTATTTTAATTGGAGAAAAATGCCCCTGGATTAGCTTACTGGTTGGAGAAATCATGTAAAGAAGCCTTCTCGATGTGAACTATACCAATTTATGTGAGTTCAGTGGTGCTGTAAATCATCTCTACTTGTACATCATTCATTAAGAGCATTCAAATTTTATAGTACAGACATTTAATGTTGTCAAAATATGGTTTAGTGTACGGATAATCCCTTATGGTCTGCTGAGACTGCAGAGGAGTGTTCCTGAACTGTCATTCATTTGGACTTACGAGAACCTTTGAGCAATGTGTATAAATAAACCCTTCAGGATTGAGTGAGGGCACATCAAGACTCGTGCGAGTGTTTTAGCAATAAAAAGCGTCTGCCAAATCCAGTGCTCGGTTCCATTTACCCAAAATGACTAGCGCGCCTTCAATTTAAAACTAAAAAGGCATTGATCTGGCTCGACCTCGTGGCCCAGACCCAGGTCAAGTCGTCTTATTTTTACAGCAGCCTTCTTGTTTGTTTAATATAAATTGGATATTGCTTTTCCGCCTCCCACTCATGAAAATTGTCTCCTTGTCAGATTCCAGGGGAGGTCGGTTGGGCAGCGCAAAAATGCAGAGGGGGATTTTTTGTGACTGTCTGAAATAATTTCGTCTTGCCTTTTAAGACCAAATAGGAGCAATTTTAGCGCAGAAGATAATTTTGTGTGACAGTTGGATTGCGAGTGCCTTGTTTATCTATGTTCTCATTTTCAGGCTGGTTATAAGAAAATGCTCTGCGAGCTTTTTCCTTCCAAATTACGCTCAGTGGATCTAATGGGAGACTTAATATACATATGTATGCGCAGTCTCTTGAACTTTAATGGCGTGTTACCAAAATAGTTATATGTGATATGGGGGGTGAGGAGAGTGGGAAGAAATCAAAGAAATCTGAAGTGTTATGGCTCTTGTTATCATACCCTAGAGGTGCGTGTCCTGCTGTCAGGGATGGGAGTGCTTCAGCGCCGGGAAAAGTTCCTTCTCAGCCTATAGATTTTTCCGATTTATTTCTTCGTCTTTTCCCAGGTGGAAAATGATTGGATTCTGAATTGATTTTCCTTTGACCCTAGTCCAGCAGGGTCTGCTTGTTGATCTTCGCAGCATGTATCTGTTGATCTTTACAGTATATATTTAGCGTAAAGCAGGGGAAGTGTATGTATGATGTGTGTTAGATTTGCAAATGAAGTCGAGTCTTCAGTGAATATTTGTTCAATGATGAAGGCAGTGGAATGGAACAAACAAAAAATTAAATTTTTTTGCACTACAATATGGCATATGTTATTTTTACCAAGACTAATACCCAAAAACCAGGAGAGCAGTCACATGAAGCTTCTTGTTTCTTGCTGTTTGCACGCATTGCCAGAGCAGATAGCTGGCAATCATTATGTGGTTGTGACTGCAGTTCTTTCACCGTGGCTGGGTAGAGTGTTGGAAAGTTACAGCAGTTTGTTGCAAAACCTGAAACTATGCAAAACTGTGTTTGTTCACATAATATTTAACAGCATTTACATAATTAGCTTTAAATTGGCCAGTGTACTGAAACTTAGTCGTTTATGTAAGTGCTGTTCCATTGCCCAGTGATGTTTCTGGATTTACCTTGCTGCAGTTGTTACTAAATACGGGATGAAACATACTGAGATAACTTCTAAATGTGGTCTTGGAAGATACATGCAGCAAATTTAACATCTTCTTCGTGTTGTTGAATTTCCAGTTTATTGTGAGTCAGAAATTTCTGCCCAACATTTTCCCCTTTCTCCAACGCAACACAGCGTTAGATTGAACAAACCCATTGCCACGTTTAGGATATGCAGGAATGAAGGTAACCTCCCCACCCGCTCCAGAGCAGCCCATTTCCTTCGTCATACAGGCTCCTTCACAGAATCATGGAATCACAGAATTGTCAGAGTTGGAAGGGACCTTCTAGAGATCATCCAGTCCAACTCCCCTGCCAAAGCAGGGGTGCCCAGAGCACATCACTCAGGACGGCATCCAGGCAGGGCTTGAAGATCTCCAGAGAAGGGGATTCCACACCCTCCCTGGGCAGCCTCTTCCAGGGCTCTGCCACCCTCACCCCAAAGAAGTTCTTCCTCCGATTTGAGCAGAAACTCCCATGTTTCAGCTTGTGCCTGTTGCCCCTCGTCCTGTCCCTGGGAACCACTGAAAAGAGTCCGGCTCCATCCTCCCTCAAACCCCCCTTTAGATACTTGGAAGCATTAATAAGGTCTCCCCTCAGTCCCAGCTCTGCTAAGCCATTGGAGCATCATATGGGAGATGCTCCAATCCCTCCATCACCTTTGTTGCCCTACGCTGGACTCTCTCCAGCAGTTCCCTGTCTCTCTTGAACTGGGGAGCCCAGAACTGGACGCAGGATTCCAGTTGTGGCCTCCCCAGTGCAGAGTAGAGGGGGAGAATGACCTCCCTTCTTTGTGACCCAGAAAGAAGGGAGGAAACCACCATACATTTTATGTACATTTTTCTCTTCCCCTCCCCGTGTTTTACACTTGAAAAGAAACCTGTGCTGCTACAGAGGTGTGATGGGAAGGTTCAAAGCAGGGTATAGCATGTATGGACCTCAGGACCTGCAGTCCATCACGCAAGTGCACATGCAAGCAGAGAACCTCTCACCCTAAGTGCCCTTTCAAGGCACCTCCTGGCTCAGCAGCTGTCAAAACCAAGATGATTTGAAATGTTTCTATTCAAGCAGGACTGTGATAGCTGGCAGGGAAAGGATACAATGAGGCTGTTACAGCATGACATGGTGCCGTAGATTTGAAATCTGTGTTGATATTCAGGGTTGAGTGCAACCTTGCTCAGTTTTAGCCCTGGAAGATGCTTGGATATTGGGAGCACTCTCAGGTCCCATATAGAATGGCAGTGTTGGTCATGTATTTAATAGTCTGTTGTCTCTTTATTCAGAAATGGATTTAGATGTGGTATTTATGTGAAAGAAATATACGCTGCTTTACAGGATAGTGTTCTTTTAAGAAGTTATCAATGTATTTAATCTGAGTGTTTTGAGATCTGTGGTATGAAGGAGACGCAAACAAATTTGGAAGAGGAATGAAGTGGCTGGTGTATTTATTTTGTAAGGTTATCTTTGCCTGTCTAGAGCGGGGACATGGTAGTTTTAATAGAAAAATGGCTTTGTACAGTTCTGCACGGATTTTATCATGCAGCAATAAAGAAGCAAAATAATTTGGAGTCCTAACTAAAACTATTGTTGCTGAAGTTGAGCGAGACAATCATCAGATTAAAGCTGTAGTTGAATCAATCAGCCACCTGATGAATTAATAACGGAGAATAAAGCCAACAGTGAATCAAATGATTAGATGAAGAGAAACAAGACAGAAATCAGGGTGGGTTAAAGCATATGACTAGTTATTACAAGGCATAAGTAAGCCCAGATACCCAGTGGGCATTGCCTGTTCCCTGGCTCCTGGAGGCAAAGACAGGACCTTCCAGTTTGTGCTTTAGTAAGGCATTTCAAGGGTTAATTCTGTGCCTAAATGTGCTACTTAGATGAAGGTGGTTTAGATGACTGTTCTTTTTCCATTTCCTCCCAAATGAGCTGTGCACAAGCAATATTGGCTTAAAGAAATGATTGGCAAAAGATAGCACGTCTTAAACGTGTTTGCACTTTATTCATACCTTTTGAAATATTATAGAAAAAAAAATGATGGGAACAGAGTAGAAGAAAGGTGAACCCCTTTGTGTAGGTTGTTTGTGGAGTAAGATGGGTTGGAGAGCAGTTCAGATTGCTCATGTCACTGATGGTTGCCTTCTGTGAGCTTTCTCTGGGTATTCCTACATCAGGCTGTACCTTCTGGGGTCTCTCCTCTTCCTCCTCCTCTGGAGAGTGCCCAGGAGATTAGGATCATTGATGGCTCTCAGTGATGTGGCAGCACGAAAAAATCACCTCTTGCTGATGTGGTCATTTATGATGCCAGCTCTGCCACACCTCTTCAAATCTTCTAAACACTTTGGTGAAATAAGAGCTTTCTGTGCCTGTAGCCTGGTCCAGTCCAAGTGTGATTTTGACCTTTGGGCAATCTGGAATATAAAAAATTATTGGACCTTACTGTCAGATTTTATGCAACATATTTTTGTTTTTGAAGTCAGAATATATATACTCCAAAAATATAAGAGAGAAGCTTGCTGAAAAAGCTTCAGTCTCATAATGGGAAAAGTTCAGAGTACATATACCTTAGATTTCCTTAAATCCCTGTTGGAATAGAACTGCTTTTTATCCACGCATCCGTATTTTCATTTTCCTGTTATTTCTTAAAGTATTCTTGTTCCTTTTTCCCCAGGAAAGCATTGGGCTAATGAAATAATTTGGTTTAACCGAATTACATACGTGGATCTTGTATGGCGTAGATAAGAGTGTGTCATACATTTCATGAAAATAAACCTAAATACTGATTCATCAACTCTAAAAGCATGAAATAATTAATTCTTTTTTACTTATAAAAAAAACCACCAACAACATCACACAGAGAGGGGGAGCATGCAGGAAAGAAAAGACAAAAAAAGGGCTAATTAAGGCTTTAAAGCCACTGGGGGTTGGGGGTTTTTGCTGCTAGTGACCCGAGTCCGATGTAAAGTGGGGTATATGCGGGCCATAAAAAATGCTGAATTCTGTATAATGCAAAGTAACTTACTAGCAAGTGACTGACTAGCTAGAGAGGTCTTGGTTGGCAGGAAAAGGTTTCTGTAAAAATTAACCTCATCTCGCTGACCTTTGCTGACCCTGGCTGCCTCTCTCTTGCCTTGGAAAAACAGTGCACGGCTCCCAGTGTGATGGATGGGAAACCCGATTCCAGGATTCATTTGCCCAAACTTGTTTGAAAGATTTGCTGGTTTGTTGCGGGGGTTTTTTTTTCAGGTGCTTCCTGCATTTTATCCGGGAGTGAATAAATAACTCCTCTTTTGTTCAACTACAGAGAACATGGATGTAATTTAATCACATGGAAAGTTTGTCTTTCGGTACATGGTAATCTTCAGGTTCTGGGTTTGTTTTTTATATATGTGTGTATATATATAAAAACAAGTTTTACAGAAAACATTCTTTAAATAGCTGTTGGAGGAAAATTCAGCTTTTATGCACTTGTTTTTATCTCATTGGGAGAATCAACAGAGAATATTTCTAAGATCCAGTGATTGCTAGGCTGTAGTTTTCTATTAGTTTTGAGTTGCAATTTAAAATTACTCCTTAAAACATAAGGAGGTCTTAAATTACGAAGCAGTAGGAAATCCTGAGATGCAAGGCGCTGAGTGGGCGTGCAGTATAGTGTATATTCATTATTTTGTTGCTACTTCAGAAGCTCGCGGGTATTAAGCACAGTGTTATGTTAGCTTTTTGGTGAAGACCAGACACTAGAAAACTCAAGTTTACGGTTTGACATTTGCTGATAGGATTTGCAATTCGGGGAAGTCCAGATTTAAGATGGTTTTTGCAGAGAACTTGCGAGAGGCCAGCCTCAGTAACAGATGCATTTTTGTCTAAATTGCTTTCCCTCTCTTTTCAATTTCAATATCTGCTGATTTCATTTTAAAACCCATTTTAAAGCAAATGAAATAGCTAAGACTTTTTCTATTACAGTAATCAAGGCCTTTAATACCCTCCCCCTCTACAGGCCACAGTTTTAAGAGCTGATGTTTGCGCTGCTGTTGCCTGTGCTGGGCATACACTGTGGGAGACAGTGGAGCTGAGGGTATCCGTATTAGGCTCAAGTTTCGAGTAATAATAAGCACTGATCAAGATTTTCAGGCTCTTATTGGAAGACTTAATCTTTTACTAAAGCGCTCTCAGCAGCAGAGCTCCTCTTGCCTATGCACCATGCTCCACGTCACAGCTCCAGAGATATCTGGCCTGCTTCCAGTTTAAACTCACTTAATAGGGTAAATCTAAAATGATTTAAACGTTCTCAAAACCCTTTGACCAAAGGGTCAAAGCCAGGAGCTGCAGAAGCACTAATATTCAAGTTTTTAAAGGTGAATTTAAATGTAGCTGCTTTAAAAATGTCATTAAGATCAGGTAGGGAACACTTCAGGTAAGCTATTTCAATAACCCGAGTTTTCTATAAATGGTTCACCTTAAGATTTTCTGTACTGTAACATACCTAGGGCTGGATTTTGTCCCACTGACCTCGGTGGACTTTGGTTCATGTGGAGCAATGTGTATTTTGGTATGTGTGCAGGCACCACAAAGAATTGCTGGTCCCTAACGAGGCAGGTCATTTACTGAATAGATGTTCTTAGGCTTTCTGCTTTTGGAAGGAAATGGTAAAACAATCTACTTAAGAACATCTGAATTTTTGCCAAATTTGTGCTACAGCTTTCCCTGATCCGTTACCAAACATGCTGTCGATCGCTAGTGATGCAAATATTTGCCTTTCTTTTCTTTTATGAGATATGTTTTAGGATGGGCATCACCCTTTTTTTAATGATCTTCCTTTTTTTTAGCTCTTCGATTGTATCTTGGTATTATTTACTGTCTTTCTGTCTGTTCTTAGGCTCTTTCATGCTGTTTTGACTGCAGTCTGTCTCAAAATCTAGAAAAAGAGTCTTTCATTTTGCGTGGAAAGGATAAATAGCTGTGTTGGTTTTGTTTTCCTATGAACTTCAAAACCAAAAAAAAAAAAAAGATCAAATAGGAAAATGGAGAAAAAATAATTCAAAAACATAGAAAGGTGCTCGCTGATTAAACTGTAGGGAACATTCACATATCTGCCATTTGGTCTCCTGAAGATCAATACCATGAGACTAATCTATGATGCTGCAGGAGTCTATTATAACTCTAAAGTATTATCTTTCAGAGTATTATTACTGGAACAAAAATTGCTGGTTTTAAATTTTGAAGATATTGGGATACTTAGCCCGGCATTCATTATTTCATAAAATGGATCCAGAGTGTTCTCTGTGTGCACACACAGTTCGATATCCTTTCAAAATGATGCCGATGGGTGATCATGCTGTTCCAGTGATCCTGTTCCAGTGATCCTGGAGGGATGCAAAAAAAAACACAAGCAGAATGGGACTGCTTGGTGTCTGATGCTCAGGGTGACAAAGGTGTCATCTCACTGAGATGATGAAGGTGATGAAGGCAAAGGGCTGTCTGCACCAACATGATTTTGCCCACTGAGAGTTGCAAAACCAGCTTGAAAGTTTTTTTTGCAGTGACTTCTGGTCTTTGTAAGTGAGATACTGGGAGTTTGTAATTTGGTGAGGAGGGAGAAGCATGGACTTATTGCTGTACTGATAGATAAGTTATGAAGTTTGACCTAATTATAATTTCCTGTGTCTCCATAAATGGATTTGAAATGACTCGTTTGCTCTTGTGCTGTAGTAACTTTTGTCATTTATTCTTTTTTTCTTTCGAGCAACTGAATGCCATATTGTCTCTAAATTGGGAAAATATTAGATTTCCTTAGCCTAATCATAGAGTCTTGTTTTTGTAATTATATTTCAAAACATGCATGGACAACAGTCAGTGAGAGCAAAAAGACACGGTTCTCACCAAGGCTGGATTTGGAAGCCTCTGTTAAAAATGTGTCAGTCCGTACCATGAGCGGTGGAACTAGCAAAGTCTAGCCTTCTGCTGATTGGCATCTTGTTTCCCGTGGTCGTTGCCTTCTTCCCCTGGAGCAAGAACCCCAGCTCTCCTCTGTGAGCCTTTCCTGCAAGCAGAGAGGGGTTTTCTGGTTTGAGGCACATAGCTGTTAGTCAGCTAATGCCTGCGTGGGATGTGGTCAACTCATTCCCTTTCAGTGGTGGAACTCTTTTGGGTCTTTTCTTCCTACTTCTCAATTCCACAAAGAGCACAGGAACTTAGCTATTTTAGTGGCTTCTACCTGTGTTGGATTTTGTGGTCCCCAGATGTTTGGAGGGACTGGTGTGGAGTGAGAGAGAGATAGATGGATGGACTGTCAGTCATCCTTTCGCATAGTTATCCTTTTATAATTATCTTTTCCCTGCAGTGGAGAGTGTACATTGTGTGTGTAGGCTAAGACTTGAAAATGAGGAGTGAATTTCTATTATGCAGTAGCTTATTTTAAAGGATTTTTCTGTGTTTTGGGGGTAGGATTGGTGGCCTTTTTTTTTCCCAATGAGCTACTCTCTAAGTAGCTTCTAACATTGAACTGTTGTTCTTTTGAGCAATTTTCCAGAGTGAATCCAAAATAACAGCATTGCTAGGGAAAGAATAATTTTAACCCTCAAAATTGCCAGTTAAAGTTGCCCAATATTGGCAATGAATATGTAGGTGTGATGCCTTTTACCAACTTTGCTTGTAGCGAACCAAAGGGAGTTTGTCATAACACCAGTTGCTTATTGATGACACAGTTGTCTGTGATTGATTAAAAGTGGCAGATTTATTTCAGCTTCAGCTCTTTCCATTAGCATTCCTATCGACCATCTGGCAGTCGAAAAACCTCACTTGTGAGAGAGACTAGGACCTTGTTAAAAAAATTACAAGATTTCTTGGGGCCTTTTTTTTGCCAGTGTCCTGATGAGCCAGAAAATTGTCACTTTTAGTGACAGTTCTCATTGCCTGCAAGGGTTGAGGCTGATGCTGGGTCAGCCCGTGACTTGTTTTTAATGTTTTTTAATTATTGCCTTGATTGCAGCAAACTTTTATTGAGAAGTTATGCAAGTATCATTTTGTGGGCTTTATAGCTCTTCTGTAGCATTCAGTTGTTGGTTAGAATGAGAAGGAACACGTTGCTGTTTAAGTGGAAGGAACAGGACAAACAACTATTTTCAAACTGGTACCTACAGAAAGAAAGCTAGAACTTTCCCTGAATTACTCAATGATGAAGATGTCATATCGTGACCATGCTTAAGGTACCCTTACCAAGACCATCATGTACCAAGGGGCAAAAGACCATCATGTGCTTAAGGAGCAAAAAATGAATTCAAATTTAATTGTGACGTTCCCAAAATGTGGAGTTGCATGTATGTCTGTTAAATGGTAGATATATGCACCGATATGAGAGAAATATGGAGCTGGCGTGCAAGGGGTGATGAAACCTCAGGACATTAGTGGAGCTTCTGCAACAGGACCATGAATTACATCACGATCTGAAGTGCAGCAGCTGCTCTGGCCCTACCATTCCCTGGTGACTAATAGTGTATCAGGGCTGTCTTTGTTAAACAGCTTTATGGGGCTTCTCTGCTGCGGTGTTTAGCACTTGGAATTATAATGCTGCCTCTGGCTCCCCCACCTGCAGCATCCTCTGTTCCCCACAAATACAGTAATTCAAAATAAAGGCGTGAAATCTTGTGGTTAAGACCCCTTACATTTAGATTTTATAGGGGACATTATAAAACTTAATGTTATCTGTGTGTTGCAGAGAGGTGGGTTATGGACAGAGAAACCATATTCTCTATGAGTTTCCCCGTATCTGCAGGGTTTTCTTAAAACAATGCTTTGAAGTGTTTGTTAAAACTCCTTTTTTGAGAAGGGGGGGGGAGGAAATTGGAAAAAAATGTTTCCATTTCTCAGAGCATGATAGATTTCTGTCCAGGATCTCCAGGGCTTGACCTTGGTGGCCATAAATATTTCAAAACGGTTCTATGGATATTTCGAGCTTGTGGTTTGTCGAGGTGTAATGCACAAGGGACTTCTTCCTAAATGGGCTCCTCATTGCACTTCGACTCACACAAACATTGCAGCAAGAGAAGGTGTTAAAAAAATATGCATGAAGGTCAAAGTGACAGGTCTTATTAGGAGATTACTGGCAATAGTTCTCTTGAAGAGTAATCTTCTAACAATTTATTCTCAATTTTGTATTCGATTTTGGAAATTGTGTTGAGGCAGTGTTAAGATTACATAGATGGTAGCTGCTTGTGCAATATTTAGCATAGAAAGGAGATGGATCCCTTCTGGTTTTATCTTTCACATTAGTAATGTTTATGCTGGAGGAGTATGCAATTTCTGAAAATGAAATGGTTTTGGACAGTTAGCAGGGATTATCTGAAACACATACATAATGTATAGTGTAATGCATTTGAAGGTCTCCTATGTTATCTTTTTTTTCGGTCTTAAGTAGAATAATATTGGAGTAAAAATTTGGAAGAAGTTTTATTCGGCCACTTTGAAGGCGTTTTGTGAAGGATTAAGATTTGTTTGTTTTTATGTGTTTCTCAAGAAGTGCTTCTCTTGTCTGCTGTTTTAATTGTGCCATCACATCTGTGAAAGATCGTTATCATATTCTTTTGTGCGGACCCGTGTCAAAGCGTTACTCACTTCCAACCATCCGTAGACTATGTGATACAAACGCTTCAAAAACGGAACTGCTAATAGACCAGGCACCATCCCTCCATTGGAAAGTTTCTCGAGTTTCCTCACCTACAGGTTTATTTGTCCTACTTACTATGTTTTCCTACGGAAACAATGCCTTCTGGCAGCTGCTGTTGTATTCATACCGGTTTTTGGATAACTGGCCAGACTTAACGCACACCACCATCTCAGTGCGCTCTTCTAGATCCCTTGCCACTTGTCTGCTTGAACACCATCTGTTCCTGGCAGGAGTTACCTTCAAATACCTAACAAAACAGGTCATGGGAAAAAACTACAATCTTCCAGGAGCTAATGGTGTTAACATACCCTGCTTCTCGATACACTATTAGCATTTTCCTTGTAGCACTTCAGGAAACTTGGGACTATTCAGGCAGATTCTCTTACCCCAAGATCTTTCCTTTCGAGGAGTACCATGGCTGCCCAAGCAAACAGTGAGAACAGGGCTAACTTGCAAGAAATTATTTTGTGGAAAGCTCGAACAATGTGTGAAATCCAGTCCTGCTTCATAATGAGATGGAGAACTGTGCTAATGACATCTGCAGGAGACAATAAAATGAGTCATACAGCAAAGAAGACTGAAAACAGCCGTGCAAAGCAGGGCCCTAAGAAAAAAAAGAAATACATCTGAGAGCAGGAAATAAAAAAGAGCATCTTGGAAAAAATCCAGGCTAATGCATCCAAAGAAATATAATCTGAAATGCAGACATACACAGGAGCAGAAGCTGTAAAAGCCATAAGGCTGAAAGAGATAGAGAGATAGTGGACGGCAAATTAGATTGGAGGCTCTACAAAAGGACCAATTTGGGCCACGCTTTGGAGAAGCGGGTTAAGCCTGTCTTGGAGAACCATTCCCTTCTGGGGATGAGACAATTGGAGTCATTAGGGTGATTCCAGCAACAGAATGGTGATGGTCTGGAGGAAATGCTGAATCTCTGTAGTCTGGTGTTGGGAGCCTCCGCTTACGTGAGCCTGCGAGCATTTCGAGAGCATGGATGAGGGAAACAGCAGCATATGGCTTGGCAGAACTAGACTGCAACCGAGGAAAAGGCTAATTTGAGTGGGACAGCAGAAGGAAAGTCTCGGTGGCAGTAAGGTTGAAGTGCCATGCTTGAAGACATCACAGTCAAAATACAAGTTGAGGGCCAAATACTGAAGTGAACATAAGAAGATCTTCATCTGTTTTTGGAGCTGTATCTGATTAGACTGAGTCTGAATTTGTTCCTTAAGGCACTCATAGACCTGAAGAAAGAGGCAAATGGTGATGGTGAAGCATTTACTCACTCCTGTGGGTCCTCTGTAGCTAGAAGTGAACTTAAACCATGTCAAGCCAGAGGGTAATGGGTGAGAGAAGGGTGCTGGGCTGGCCCAGTTTCATCTCCATGCGTGGGGATCAGCACCCTCAGACTTTTTTTTCAACTAATAACACAAGCTGAAGCTCGTCAGGGTATGAAAACATCTTAAAAGAAGTTTGTAAATAATCAGGGCTGGTTTATTTCTCCTGTAGGAGTTTACCTGTCACAGGCTCCTTGGGGTGGGAGGCAGCCAAAAGCTCCAGGCTGTGGTGGGGGGGAAATACCTGGGAGCTGCAGCAGCCGCCCCAGTGGAAAGGGGAGTTGTCTTCACCTCTCTCCACCCTTCCTTCTGTTGACCCTGTTAAAGTGGGTTTAGTCTTAAAGAAACAAATCTTCAGCAAAGTATTGCCCCACTCCGGTTGCCGTTCTCATAGACGTTTTGCCGTTTGAAATAGGAATGGTTGCTTTGACCATTGGTTTTTTAGCTCAGCAAGCAGAAAGGGGAACTAAAATTTGATTTACTGCGATCCTGGATGCAAGTCAGTCGTTCATGTCAGAAAGGTTATATGAAAACAGGTTACTTGGTAATTTTGAAAGTGGTCCAGCTTAGAATCACAGAATGGTTAGAGTTGGAAGGGACCTCAAAGATTATCGAGTTTCAACCCCCCTGCCCTGGGCAGGGACACCTCCCACCAGACCAGGTTGCTCCAAGCCCCATCCAGCCTGGCCTTGAACCCCTCCAGGGATGGGGCAGCCATGGCTTCTCTGGGCAACCTGTTCCAGTGCCTCACCACCCTCACAGCAAAGAATTTCTTCCTAAAATCTAATCTAAATCTCCCCTCTTCTGATTTAAAACCATTACCCCTTGTCCTGTCATGACACTGTCACAAAGAGTCCCTCCCCAGCTCTCCTGTAGCTCCCTTCAGATATTGGAAGGCTGCTCTAAGGTCTCCCTGGGGCCTTCTCTTTTCCAGGCTGAACAACCCCAGCTCTCTCAGCCTGTCTTCACAGGAGAGGTGCTCCAGCCCTCTGAGCATCTTCGTGGCCCTCCGCTGGACCCGTTCCAACAGGTCCATGTCCTTTCTATGTTGAGGACCCCAGAGCTCAGGACACAGTGCTCCAGGTGGGGTCTCACCAGAGCAGAGCAGAGGGATAGCTACTAAGCTTGCTGCTTAGCGGGACTGTATTTTGCAGAGCCTGATTATTCAAACCTCTGGTCCTAATATTAGCATGAATTCCCTTATAGCTGCATTATAAAGTTGCTTATTTCTCAGTCCTTTTAAACGTGGAAGCCTGTCTGTAAGCACGGCAGACAGCTTATCAGCTCAGCACCAGTATCATACCTTTGGTAAATGCTTGCAGTCAACCTTGAGAGGTGACGCACACTGGCTTGCCTTTCCTTCGCTCTGTATTTCACTGCACCCTTTAAATCGGGACTATTAGAAATCCTGCTAAATTTAGAGAGGAGAGAGAATCTGCGAGTACACCAGCCCTGCCTCCTTCCACAAAACATACATCTCCTGGCCAGTGAGAGTTGGAGCCAGCCGAGGTGCGAGGGAACTCACGATTCTGGGGGATCTCTGCAGACTTACCCCCGAACAGCGGTTCTGTGGGTCTGAAGTGAGCCCAAAGGTGATTTATGACTTTGTCAAAGAAATGGAGAGGGAGTAAAAGAGCCTCCAAACCAGTGCTTTTGCTGTTTTGCAGATCAGGGTGGGTTTTCTCTCTCCTTTCAAATGTTTTTGGTTTATTATATCTGACACCAGTCACAGGGAGAGAAGCTCTTTAACCTTAATGCAAATAAAACAGTAGTGCTATAGAAAAGAAAAAAAAAAGTGTTGATTTTATATCTCTAGGCTGATGGTTCTGACTTCCAGATAATTTAAAAATAAAATTCCTCATTAGTTGGGGTTTTTTCTTAATCTGTTTAGCTGTATCAATCCATTTGAAGCCTGATTTTTGCTTAGGAGGACTAAGAAATTACCTATAGCAATAAATCTATCTGTCTGTCACGCTGTTTATCTGTCTATCTATCTATTCCCTGAAGACTTTAAAATGTTGTTTTTTATTTCTGTACCGTTGCTGAAAATCAATTTTGACATTTTCTGTTTAGGCTGCTAAAGGTTTTGGCAGATAGAACATGGATTTTGTCTTTTGATGGTGAATTGAATTTAGCATTTATTGCAAAGTCCTCAAGTGTTTAAACGCGTGGTGATAGACAACTAAAACTCCCGCTGTGCTAAACTCCACCAGGTCTCTTCAGTAGTTGTGCTATTCAAAAAGAATTGGGACTTGTTTCATCTGTTTTTAATAAATGTGAGGCTTGCACGCTATTCATGTCAGAACTGAAGCCAACTTTGTGTTGCAGTTTGACATGTTAGAGTCAAAGAGTTAGAGTTTTTAGCTCTTGCTCCTAAAGACACCTACTCAACTTACCGTTTTGTTAATCCTTTGAAAAATGGGGGAGGCTTGTGCATCATCTTATTTAAACAGTGGTGTCGAAGTGTGCACGTGAAAGGAAATCAAAAGTTGATGGGCAAAAATGCTGGTTGTGTGAAAGAGTGCACACCTGGACTTGCTTAGTGGCCAAGGTGAATATCGGTGCTTGGGAGCAGTCGGCTTTGGTTGGGTCTGTCATGACGGTGCTAAAGCTGGGGAGATTCCAACAGATTCCTCTTTTGAATACTGGAAGATGAGAGGAGGATGGAGTCAGGTTCAGTGGGTCAGGCATCAGCATCAGCCTGGCATCTCCTGCATCATTTTGAACAAGTTGTTTAAGTGATGCCTACAGGAAGGGTTTTGGTGGTACCAAGCTCCTGAGCTTCCTGGGAGCCGTAACACCCTGTAGGCATAATTTCGGCTCTGAGCTAATGTGCATTACATACTGTCAGCTGTTGATGGGGGCCATGGAGGTATGGCAGGGATCGATGTATGGCAGATGAGGGAGGGCTGTTCCAATGTGGTTTTGCCAAGGACGCTTGTTGTGCCACCAGGAGGACTGATGGGCCAGGAGCCCAGGGTGCGACGGCTGGGGCAGCGCTCGCTCAATGACTTCTCCCTATTTCTTTTGTCAAGAGATGAGAGAAATCTGCTCCAGGGCTCTCTGCGTGGTGCTGCCATTTGGTAAAACTACCACATCACTCCTATGCTGTTCCCAAAGCGTATTTTTTCACTTTTGTCCTGTGAGATGGATGGGGAATGTGAATGTGTGGATTGCTTGCATGGACATCATAATTCAGTGGGAAGATGCAGAGGCAGTTAATAAGTTTGATACCAGGTGGATCAGATTTTGCCATTATTGGTAATTGGTTTTAGCACCTTTGTGTATGGTGGAAGCATGGATTTTGTTTATGAAGAAATCAGAAGCTTGTGCTGCTTTCTTGTTCATCTTTTAAGATTTTCTAAGAAGTTATCGACACACGGAAACCTCGAGGTAACAAGAACTTTAGAGGAGCTTCAGCTGTAATTTCCCCACTGAGGCCAGGCAAAACCTTATGCTTCTGAACGAATACATTCTTGCTCTAAGAATAACTGGAAAAGTTCACGTCAAAGGGTCATAAATTGCTACCAAACTAGTTTCCAAATGTAAGTCTACCGTGCACGTGTTTAAATTTGATTCAGTTCCTTTAAAACAGTTTACTCTGAAAAGCTTTTTCCATAAAACTATGCGCAGTGAAAAGTGTTTACATTACCATATGGCACTTACATTGCATTAAAAAAAAATACTTTATGCGTCTATTTATTTTGCTGTAACATTTTACTAACCAACTGAGCGAAGTAGCATGGAGATCTGTGGTGTCATGCTAAAACCTCTAGTGTTAGGTTGCCAAGTATTGATGTTCCCACGATACTTTGTAGACACACACACACACACAAAAAAAAAAACCTAAGGCAAACTGGAATGATGCTGTAGTGCTGATAAAGGAAATACAGTGTATGGAGATTAAACAGCTGAAAGGCAGACATGTATTCCAAGTGAGTCTGTGCAGACTGTTGTCTCGCTGGGGCCAAGCACTTTGTAGGCATTTGCTGCATATTTTGACCAAGTACAGAATTTAAGAATCTAAACTTCATGCGTTCAAGTCTAATGATTCTTAAAAAAAAGGGGGAAGGGTGTCACTGGTTTTGGGTTTTTTTGATTTAGAGGTTTTTTTCTTAACTGATGCTTCAGAAATGCCTTTTCAGAGTTAGACAGCAAAAACGAGCGTGGTGATTAAAAAGAACAAAAGCAAAGTTTCTCGTTAGACTCCGTTAAAACTAAGTTGATCATCGATACGAATTTGCATTATTTTCCCAGCGTGGCGTTCAGTAACAACTTTTCCTTGGTGTGCTTTTGTTTCGGTTGACATTTGCTTGAATGGCCAAGTGAGTTGGCAAATTTTGTGCTACTGGTCTTTGAAGTTGTGACTTCAGCCCAAACAGCCTTCTCTTTGTGTTCGGCGGGGAGCCCCTTCGCTTTGGTGGGGCACAAAGCCTAGAAAGGGTCCCTACGTACCGAGTCTCACAATAGTTCTCAGTACTTAACTTTAAGTAGCTCAGGTCTCGTAGGAATATTGGTTAATTTTCTAGGAATTTTTAGTGGGAGGAGTTAAAGTTCAAAATAAATTTCAAAAGAAGATTAAGCAGAAAGTACATTTTTTTAAATGATCTTCGAACATAGGTTAGTATTTAGAAGGTTTTAAACTACAGTGGGAATTCACTGTCTTCAATACCTTTGTTATTTCACAACGGGGTTCGAGTGCAAGCTCTCCTAGGTACAAAGAAAGAAGTAGGGATTTACTTGAGATGAATAGTGTTTGTTTCATGTTTTACCCTTTCTTGCTAGAGTTATCCTTAAATCTGTTGTGTGTCAAAAATTGTCTGAAAAACTTGACAGAATACAGTGACGCAAGATGAATGATAGTATGGGAAGGAGGAATTTTGTATGAATAAGACAGGGCGTAAGTATCTATTTATTGTAATATTTGCACATTTCATGGTCAGTTGAGCTCCTTTTACTGTTCACAGTCCGTATCTTAATAATGGTGATAGGAATGTAGCTTGCACAGTGTGTGTGTGTGTGACTCCTTCTCAGGTGGCCTGATTTCATCCCTAGCTGTGTGTGTCCAAGGCAGCGCTGAAAGGCAACCGCAGCCCTTAGAGCTTTTCAATATTTTCGTGTACACAAAGTTGAGGATGTGCATGAGCAATTTTCGCGTGGAATCTTATAGCTGCAGTAATTTCCTTTTTAACACCTCTCCTGTAGCTGCTAGTGAAGCGGAGGAGAGGACATTGTTCAGCAATAGGAATGACTTGCCTGGCTTTTACACTGACCTTTCTCAGAAGCTGGATTTTTGATGGCCAAAGAATTAAGCCACAATTCCTTGGAAGGGATGAGTGAAAAAAAAAATATGAGGGGGAGTAAGGATTTTTAAACAGTTCTTGTCACGTGGGTTTGGCTGTGTTTTGCTCTGACGAGGAGCGACTAATTCCCAGTTACAGATGGTTTGGCCATCTGAATGTTTTAAGGTTGGGGTCAGCCTTCCACCCGTCCAGGTGGGGAGGAGGCATCAGGAGCCATCCGGGTGGGCTGTAAGCCAAGGTCCAGGAAACATCTTCCCAGCTGAACTCAGCCGCTTCTCACCGTCCCTCAGATCTGCCGACTTGACCTGCTTTTGCGAGCGCCCTTTTGACCCATTTCAAAAACTCCCAATAATTTCAAAGGCTAATAGTTAGCAAAGGTCTCCTTAGGCTGACCTGGCTTGTTTTGACTGAGCCAAATTAGGGACTGGTGGCCCCAAGCAGAGCTGCCCCATTTACCAGCCCCGTGCAGGTGGCTGTGGGCAGCATGGCTTCACCTGGAGAGGTTTGCTATTCGGTCCAAGTTAAACCAGGCATCTCCCCTGCAGTTAGAACGAGCTTTCTATTGGTTAATTTGCCTCTGTTAACACTAGCATTAAGCTGTGTTAAAGCAAACTGCTATTAAATACATCTGCTGTACGTGTAGGATCCCCTACGATAGCTAACCTAGTTTAATTATGGACATGCAACATGGAGCTAGCAGAAGCCATGGAAGAAGATGGTGCTCATCAGAAGCAGCGTCCACCTTTTTTCGAAAGGAGTTGCACATATCGTACACGGATTTTAAAACAGTAGTTAATTTTGTTTTCCTTCCTAACGTTTCCATTTGGAATTTGCTTTCCATAGGAAAACGTGGCTGCATTTTAACACTCATTTAGCTGTAACCAACTGCATGGCGAAGGAGATAGGCTTTTTATAACATGAAGGGCTTCTGCGACCCGATTCAGTGATTTGTTGGTACATAACAGTATGTGTGAGCAAAGGCCCATAGTGTGTAGCAATGCACCGTTTAACTTCTGTCATATTTGAGGGTAAGTGCCCATTTTCCCAGTGATTTGTACCATTTTTGCACTGTATTATCCATGCATGCTTATACCCGAGTAGAGATTGCCATGCAAGCAGCTTCCAAGGTTGGAGTAAAAGTTTACTTTCGGGACCTTTCTTATGTCAGTAGAAGTTGGATGCAAAGTTGTGAGAGACCTGTACGAACTTGCAGGTTTACATGAACTTTGACTTGGAGGGGTATTCTTCTAGCAGAGCATCCTGTTGGCTTTTTGTGATGGGATGTGGGATCAACTTTATTTTAACTGTGAAAAAAGGCTCTACAGATTGATGTATATGTTTTCACAGTGGATGCTGACATCTGACTGATTCATGCACTGGATACAGTCTGATCTGGGGTGCATCAGGTAGAGTGGGACCAGCAGGTCAAGAGAGGTCATCCTCCCACTCTGCTCTGCCCTGGGGAGGCCCCATCTGGAGCACTGGGTCCAGTTCTGGGCTCCCCAGTTCCAGAAGGACAGGGAACTGCTGGAGAGGGGACAGCAGAGGGCTACAAAGATGATGAGAAGCCTTGGGCATCTCCCTTACGAAGAGAGGCTGAAGGACTTGGGTCTCTTTAGTCTGGAGAAGAGAAGGCTGAGGGGGGATCTGATCAATGCCTATAAATAATTCAAGGCAGGATGTCAGGAGGATGGGGCCGGTCTTTTTTCAGTGGTGCCCAGGGACAGGACAAGAGGAAATGGGCACAAACTTGAATCTAATTAGTTCCACCTAAACATGAGGAGGAACTTCTTCACTTTGAGGGTGGCAGAGCCCTGGAAGAAGAGGCTGCCCAGGGAGGTGGTGGAGTCTCCTTCTCTGGAGACATTCAAACCCGCCTGGGCATGTTCCTGTGCAACCTGCTCTGGGTGGCCCTGCTTTGGCAGGGGGGTTGGACTAGATGATCTCCAGAGGTCCCTTCCAACCCCATGGGGTTCTGTGATCTGTTGCAGAAATGGCACAATTTCGGCTCTCTCTATCAGGTTCCCTAGTCCCTTTGGTATCAGCATCTCCTGATGAGGTGAGAACAGATATCCCACAATGTACTTGTAAGGAGCAGGGAAGCCAGATGCTGGTGTGCAGGGCGTCACAGCATACGTGGCTGGGAAGCCTGGCATACCCTGTATGGTAGCACTGGGAGGACGACCTGACAGACTGGTCCTACAGGCTCCATTAGGGAACCCAGTTTACACAAGACAGAAAGTGCTCGGCTGGTTACACAGCACTCAGATGCCAGCCTGACTTGAGCCATCAGGAGAGCATTGCTATGGTTATTAGCTAAGTATTTCCATAATGTGTGTCTCTACAAGTTATAATTAGAGCCAAGCCTGCCCCTAGCTAATTACAAGCTTGCTTAGAAGTATAGTTTATATAAAGCTTTTAAAACTTTATGTGGGGAAGATATACATCCACAAGCATAATAGGAATGACGCCTCATTTTCAAAATGAAATTTATAGGCTTAGCTGTCTGTTTCTTCCTCCCTTTACAGTTTTGTACGGGCTTTTTCGTTGCATCCTCATCCAAAGCTTTTGCCAGAAATATTGCCCAAGTTTCACCGGCATCAAGGCAGCGATTTTTTCGTTTTCTTCTGAGTGTTTTGTTTGCACTGCTGAGGGAGTAAACCAGATGTTCAGATGTCTTTGAGTTTTGTGTTTTAAGAAGACTAATAAATAATACTTAGGTCTCTCGGAAAAAGAAGATAGGGAATCTCCAAAGTGGTGAAACTTTTCATTGGGCACGTCACTGCCAGGTGCACGTAAACAATGATGCCTCTATGGAGACTTGGTGATGTGTTTGCTCTAAGGTGGGCTGGAATGGCTGTGGCTCTAACACGGCATTACCCACACCTCAGTGCTTGTTGCAGCACCGTGACAGCCAAGATGGAACTGACATGGTCTCCACTGCCCTTCCAAGGTGTCCCCTTTGGATTTTCTTGCTTACTTGCTATCTTCCATTCTGCCCCTCCAAGTGCTGCTCTCTCAAGAACGAATGGTATCTGAAAGGGCATGGGAACGCAGTGGAGCCCACAGTGCTCGTAGACTTGGCTTTTGACACCTTTGATAGAAGGAGATGCTCACAAAGCCTCCATCAGCACCACTCTTTGGGAAGAAAAAAAAGTGGGGTACATAACCCTCATGTATGGCTGAGGAAAGGAAACTCATGAGATAACTCCCACAGCTGATGAATTCCCGCTCCTTGCTTCTGTCTAGCCGTTTTTGAATTTGGTATTAGTTTGATTATTCAGGTCAGATCAGATTTAGGTCAGTTGTGATGGATTTTTTCCAAATCCAGTTCCCTTGATTCTTACTGTAAACGCTTACCAGATGACATGATGTGAAGCTGGAACAGACTCGAGCTGTGTGATGACCGAATAAAATCTCAGTGGGAACCACTTCCACGTTCCTGAGATCAGTTTCTCATGTAATAAATTCTGTATCCAAAATTGTATCAAATACTTTTCTGACAAGAGTGAGGTTTTTTTTTTCCTAACGGACAAATCCCAGCAGAGCTATTTATAAGAAGCCTCTCTCTCGTGTTTGCACACACATGCCTGTTATTCAGACCTACACTGAAGAACAAATATAAGTAAAAACTCCTCTGTGTCCTTGCCAGTGCTTTTGGACCCACCCTGTTTGGTCTCCTCTGACATCCTCTACTACATTTCTTTGCTATTCTTCTGTTGATATGAGTTGCCGTAGGAAGCCACCATTAAAGACTTCTCCCTGAAGGAATAGTCCGGGTTTATTTGGTGACACCTTTCCTTTGCAGACTTTCTCACTTCTTTGTTCTGCCTGATCCTCTCCTGAAATGAAATTAGAAAACCTCCAGAACTTCTTACTAGACCAGCCTACAACTTCTTTTCCTGTTACAGCCTCTTTATTAATTTCCTGATACGGTGAAGGGAAACCTTGATACCAGACTTCCCTGAGGTGTGCCCCGGCTCACGTATCACTACGTGCCAACCTCTTCTGTATTAAATCAGACAGATGAGACCTGTGCTTTTGGTTTTGAAAAGTTCTGGTGTACCTGGGGCACAGGGGAGAGCGGGTTCTTCCACATTTGCCTCCTCAGTGGCTGCAAAAGCCACGTTAAATCATCGTTCCACCATTCGGCTGCTTGATTAGATGTTCTGTGCATACCTCAAAATATGTGATGTTTTAAAGCTAGATTTGCTATTTAAATAAGAGGTTTGCCTTAATTGGCTGTTATAAATTACAAGCAAGAAGGAATGATTTATTGCTTATAATTAGAAATGAGTTACGAAGGGGAATGTTGGTAATCATAAAATAAAGCTTGGAATACATTGATTTCCAGATGGCTGGCAGTGAAATTGCTCTTTAATGTATAATAGACCAGACACAAGGGGAAAAAAAAAAATCTGTAATCCATCTTTATTCCTTGATGGATTACTTGTATGAATCTAAAGTTACCTGGATTTTGAAATATTAGTTTTGGCTGCATAATCGGATGAGAGAAACTTAATTTACACGGTGGTATATGCTATCAGAGGTGGTGGAAGAGGTGAGATGGTATTTTGCCTTGCGTGATTTTTGTCCTTGTAATGTCAATGGGGAAGATCACAGTGGATTGTTCTCAGAGTTTGCAGATTACTAAGATGATTTTCTTTTCATCTTTCGCTTATTAGCTGTTTTTGTGAGGTTAAGATTGATCAAAACACCTGTCCAGAAGCAAATACCTGTAATCCTCCTTGTCTGAGTCTTAGAAAAATATATTTGCACGAGAAACAGACAGCAGTGCTACTGCTGAGAACTTTTCAATAGCATAATCCTTCTGTTGAGATCATAATGTGTTCATTTAATTTTTTTAATTTCATTTCTGTTACTGTAGTTCCACGCATGATTTAAAAATTATTTATATTTGCCTTATCTGCTATTAATGGTGCTTCCTGCCATACCAGATGCATTCTGCACTGTTACCATTTGAAAGACTGCACTGCAAGATTCTTAGACGTATTTGGATTGTCACCACATGAGTTGTCTCACGCCCATGTTTTAAAAGTGACACTGCCATTAGACTTGCTTAGCTGAGACCATCATGATTACTCATTTACCTTCATTAAAATGCTTCATAGCTTCCTTATTTTAAGTAGCTTTTCCCAGCAAGGTGCAGATTTGCCTTGCTGCCATCATTTCATCTGGAAAAATTTCCATGGTGAAAGGAATAGCATATTTTCAACTAATATTTTTCTGACCTGTGGAGGGATGAGCTCATCAGTATCTTTATTGACAAACCCAGGAAGAAGGTGTGTCGACCAGAAATATTAGATCAGTCATCCTTTCTTGTCCTGGAGCAATTGTAATTTCCCATGGTCTGCAGCAATTTCCTTTAGAAGCAGATATCTGCAGAGATTGTTTTGGATCTGCTGCAGTAGCATAATTTCATTTGGCCCCAATAAGGTGGCCTTAGATTTCTTTCTTTTCATTTTTGCTGTTGAAAATCTTTTGGTTTAGTTGGTCGGAATGACAGCCAGTTGCTACTTCACAGCATCTAATGGAGGAATGAGTGCTGCAGCTATGCAAAAAAATACTGCCCGCTCCGAGTTGGGTTATTGAAGTCAGATATCACGGTCTCTGGCCTTCTCTGAAAAGCCTGAAATAGGTGTTTAGGTCACGATACATTAGCAAAGTTCCTGCTTTCCAAAAGCATACTGATGACTGATGTAGATACTTAATTCCTCACTGATAAATATATCCTTTAGTGAATGATAGAGATTCTTATCTTTTGCTAGTTTACCCCTGTAAGTTTTGGTCCCTAGATACTTAAGCCCGGGCGTTTGCTAGACGAAGGCCAGTCTCATTAGCTCTGAAGATGTTCTCAGCACTGCGTGGTCTGATGCTGCGCTGATGAAAGCAGAGCTCCTCTGATCCAGCATGAAAGAGGACAGAGTGGGAATCAGAAGTGGGAACAATTTCTCATTTCACTCTAGTTTTTGTTGTCATTTCATCTTTGCTTTTTTTTTTTTTCCTGCATGAAACGGCTCTTTCTGTAGCGTTGCTTGTTCAGAAGCAGAAGGAAAACGTTGACTGTGTTGGTGGAGTTGGTGGAGTTCACGCAGGCGTGTTGGAGCAGAGTTTGATGTAGGTGGTTCAGGCCCTGCTCAACTCATCCTGGTCTTTCTGCCCAGGTGTCTGGTAGCACCTACAGTCTGTAGATGCTCTAGAGTCTAGCATCTAGAGTCTGTAGGCTCTACAGAGGGACCTGGAGAGGTTGGATCAATGGGCCAAGGCCAATGGGATGAGGTTTAATAGGGCCAAGTGCACTTTGGTCACAACAACCCCAGGCAACGCTACAGGCTTGGGGAAGAGTGGCTGGAAAGCAGCCCAGCAGAGAAGGACCTGGGGCTGTTGGTGGAGAGCCGGCTGAACATGAGCCAGCAGTGTGCCCAGGTGGCCAAGAAGGCCAACAGCATCCTGGCCTGAACCAGGAACAGCGTGGCCAGCAGGAGCAGGACAGTGATGGTGCCTCTGTAATGGGCACTGGTGAGGCCTCACCTTGTGTGCTGTGTTCAGTTCTGGGCCCCTCACTACAAGAAGGGCATGGAGGTGCTGGAGCGTGTCCAGAGGAGAGCCACCAAGCTGGTGAGGGGTCTGGAGAACAAGTCACATGAGGAGAGGTGATCTCAAAGGTCCCTTCCAACCCATGAAGATTCTGTGATTCTGTGATCTAGTAGGGTTCAGACCCTGCTTGCTCCTCCATCAGTCACATTGCTGCAGCTGGCAGCACCGGGGTGAGCTGAGCTCATTGCAGTGTGGACATGCCCTTCAGTTGGTGTCTTTTGGGCATTGGTTGGGGTCTCTGCAGCCCTGTCACTGGGGAGGGTGGTTCAGGACAACGCACTGGAGCTTTCACTGTGTTGGTGAGCTGGGCTGGGCGAAAGGCTGGACAACCTGGCCTTCAGAAAGCCAAAAATAGCTGCCTGCCTCACATGTAGGTTTCAAGGTGTGAGCATCAGAGGTGCTTTGTCTTTTTGCAGAGTGTGATGTCGTCTGTGGTTGTATCTGGACTTCTTGTGGCATGCCACGGTGCACCCTTGCACCTCAGCCTTTTCCTCAGGGCATCAGGCAGCCATTTATTAGTGTCACAACCAGCCACGGCCTTGGCCACGTGCCTCAGTTTCCTTTCTATGGGAGGGAACGGCTCTTGTGGGCACCCAGCTCTCAGCCAGAAAGAGATGTAGGAAGTAGTGGGACCACAGCTGGATGTGCAAACCCCAAAGTGCTCCAGGGTCATGGTTGCAATTGCACTGCTCTGGAAATGAGCAGTGGTCCGAGTCTGGAAGGGTCACCCCTTTGTCCTGACCTAATGGCAGAAGGGTGGGTTGGTATCTCCTGATGCTGTTGTGTTTCCAACAAGAGCATTAAATCCTTGCAGAGAGGTAATTCCCAGCTTTCCGGTAAGGATAACATTGACAGTACCTAATTAAAGGGCACTTTTAGCTGGGGTAAACATTTATATTCATTTCCTTCTCACGCAGATGTCTGGTAAACTGACCTCCTGAGGCAAAACCATCTGGCCTCAGGTGGAAGGAGGATCTCAGCCAGCATGGAGAACATGACCTGTCTCTTGCCAAATTGTTTCTCAATAGCTTTTTCTGTCACTGAAGTGGCATACGTATGAAAGGCCTGTGGTACGGTTATATATATATATATATATATCTGTTTTATGGCCATTTGTCTTAGATATGACCTGCATAATTACACTGCAGGCTTGTGGCTGTGGTGGGCTCCGTGGTATCTCTGCTTTCCATCGTGTATTCCGTGTATAAAATTAGTATGGGCAGTAAGTGGCGGTAAGATGTTCCCTACTTGTATGGATTAAATTAAAATTCAGTCAGAAACAGAGCTTTGGGTGAGTTTCCAAATTACTTGCAGGATTACACTGAGGAGATTGTTATGGTATCGTAAACCTTTTTGGTGGGCGAACAGTCCGACGCGAGGGAGGTGGCTTCATTGCCTTGCTCTGCTCTTTCTGTTTTATGTACTGTGCTGTGTAATCTCTTGTTATTAAATAATAAGCAAACTAAGAAACAGTTGTTTGTCACAGCCAGCTTGTTTTTCAGAGAATTTGCTCACTTTGAAAGTTCAGTCTGTGTGATCTCCAGCCCTGTCAAGAGCTATTATGTTGAATCTTCTTTTAAATTGTTTAAGCTGGAGGACAAAAGTAGATGTTATCGTGCACATCTCAACTGAGAGCGGAGCAGATTCGGCAGGGAGCAGCCTCTGATGCCATGTACCGTGCCATTAGTTTTTGATGCAAACGTGTCAAGATTATCTCCTTCCAGTGTTACGTGTGTCGGCTGACGTGAGTGTTTGGAAATCTGCATAATTTCTGAAGCAGTTTGGAATGTGGATATAACACTTGGGGCTGTGTGAAATCTTTTTTCTTTTTTTTTTGTTTTTTTCCCTTTTTTACGAATCCCATTGCTGTTCAGAAAGTTGCTTGTTTTGTTACTCCCTCCCTCAAGGTACTGTATTAATTTGCAAAGTTCATAATGAAACTCACCCAAACTTGAAAACATAACAAATAGTGCACAACTGCTGAAACACTGGAGAAGACCACTTAGGACACTACTTTTTCGATAGAGGCTGTTGGTGCTTTAGCATATCCGGGGTTGTATCTTAACGCAGCATATTATTGGTATTTATGGGACTTGGCAACCCTGAATTCAAACTGGGCTTCGAGGGACAGGATTTTGCACATACCACGTGTGTGTGCCTTCGCTTCTCGATGGCCTTTTACAGATGAGGTTGATTAATGCACATTAAAAATTGGATACGATGCTTTAGTTACTTGGGTTTTTTTCAAGCTGTATTTTGATCATTAATATTCAGATCTCTCCCAGCCTCAAAAGCAGTCGTGCTCTTCCAGAAAGGCGCTTTTTTCCACCCTCTGTGGTGCAGCCAGACAGCAGAAGGAGCCCGTATCTGTAGCCATGGCAGCCAGTAAATTATTGCTCCATATGGCTGGTGTGGCAGCAGCTGCTCTGGTTTAAGGAGGTCAGGACATGGGGGCATTTAGGAAACAAAACAAAACCCCACCATAAAACCATCCTAAATGGTTTTGTACAGTAATAGTGGGGTTCTCCATAGGCATATGGAGAGCCAAGGGAGAGAAAATGACTTCTCTTTTTATATATTAATAACTTTCATGTAATTTTAATCAAAGACGTTATTTTGGTGGAGGGTGTGGGAAATAAGTTTTTTGTCTCTCTCTTTGTGATGGTTTTCCCATTTTTCAGTTTTCATTGCTGGTGTTTGGAGGTACCAAGGCACGGTGAGCTGGGCTCTTCAGCCCACGTGGGGAATGATCCCTCCAGGTCTGCGCTGCAGCAGGTACCTGGCAGCCAGAGCAGGAGCAGAATCCAACCCGCATTAGATATGATGCTGACAGGGAAACCGTATTGCCCAAATTGAATGGCAGCGCTGTATTTCCAGTAATGAAGTGAAGATGTATGTTTTGTGGGCGATTATCACCGAACAGAAATACAGCTTTAATTTCAGTTTGGGTGCGAGAATCACTTGCTGCTGAAAAATGGTATAGAAAGGCTCTTGGATTTAGCACTAAAGCTTGCAAATAGGCTTTTCAGAAGCGTGAATCTTTTTATTTTCGTTAGGGGACCATTTTAATTAAAATGGAACTGGAATGTTTACTCTTCGCTTCCTATAGCTGTGATTGTTTTCTTCACTGTGTGAGCACATGTATAATTTGCTCTAAAAGAAATGTCAGCAGTTTCTGATTACCTTGTGAGTCTTACTCAACAGCTTGATGTTAATTGGGGGGAGGAAGGATTTCAGGGTGCTCCAGGGAGCTCTGATGTCTTTTGGTAGCAGGAGGAAATAGGTGCTATCTTTGGTACAATGCTAATTGCAGTAATCACTACTACTGGTTTAAAATAAAAGTCCTTCATTTCTTACCCCTCTTGGGTGTTTTTTTTCAGTCATGTCAATGAAATGCAACCTGTTTGGTAATTAGCATCCTTCAGTTACATAACCTTTTGACATTGCTGCATCCGTACGTTTGCAAGCATCTAAACAGGTTGGCTTTTGAAAACGCTGATTGACAGTAGGTAGTCTCAAATCTTAGGAAATAAGGAAGAAATTTTTTTATGATGAGGGTGGTGAAACACTGGAATGGGTTGTACAGAGAGATGATAGGTGCCTCATCCCTGGAAACATTCAAGGTCAGATTGGATGGGACTTAGAGCAACCTGATCTAGTTGAAGATGTCCCTGCCCATGGCAGGGGGGTTGGACTAAATGACTTTTAAAGGCCCCTTCCAACCCAAACTGTTCTATGGTTCTATGAAAACTCTGCAATTCAGGTTAGATAAAGGAAAGAAAAGGCCAGACACAGAGGGAGGAGTGTGCCCATGTCTTCAGATACATTCTGTCTAAGTCCAGAAGTCCACCAGGATTAGCAAGTAATAGATAGTTTATGTGGGTCAAGAGTATCTCTTTCTTGACATTTTCGATAATTATGAAAAGTGACAAGAAGCATCTGTAGCAGAACGATGTGTTCCCAGTCCTTCAGCAGTACAGCTCCTGACGCATTCCCATGGCTTCTTTTTTGTTTACATCTACTGTAAGGACACACCTTGGACAACTTTGGTTGCCAAAATGCCTTTTGGGTCTTACAAAGCATTTCAGAGATGACCAATTTCTGAACCCTTTTGGAGCTTAGCCAATGTCTTGTATTTTAATAGTCTTCTCCATCAGAGATAATGATCTGAGTCTCCCGTGCTCATTCTCTGGGGTCTTGTTCCCTCCTGCTGATTATTTGAAATAAATAAATAAGTGGGAAAACAACCAGTATTTGTGTGTTAACAGGGAGGAATGACTAATAGAAAAATGAGAAGAAAGGTACTGCTTATCATAAAAGACTGTAGCTCTGGAGGCATAAATTGGTATTCATTAAGTTGTTTGCCTAGACTTAGTTAAAAGACATACTTGAGGAGCTGTCTGAGCAGTGTTTCAGTAGAAAGCAAGTCATCCTCTTCGTGACTAGATACTTCTGGATGAGGAGGAAAGCACCAGAAAGCAACACTAAGTGATGGATTGAGAACAGCCTTTGTGGCAGTAAGGAAACAACAGGCTATGAAATGTTTGTCAGGAAGAACAATATTTAGCCCTTAGCTGTAAAGTAATACTGACCCATCTTTTCTCCTGAAATTACGCAGGTCTTTTTCATATCTAATGCAGGATTTTAAAAAATGTTTACGTTCGAGTTCTGTCATTTCTCATTCAAGGTGTGCAGGGTCCCCTTGTTTTTGATGATGAAGTCTGTAGCTGGAGATTAGAATTTTGTCTGTGATGATTATGATATTCTGCATGTACAATGTTACTGGTATCCTCACTATATCATCAAACACAGGGCAGCAGTTGCGGAGAGGTGCTGGGTAATTCGGTGTGGCTCATTTTTGCCATCTCTCAATTCCTCCAAAAAATCAATCGAGTCTTTTGATTTTTGTAATATGTGACAAACCCACCTATTTCAAAGACCTTCAGGCTGAGCTGGAGCTGCAGACTTGAGATGAGATTTTGCTGCTCTGCTCGTTGACAGACATCGTTTGTTATTTTCCTGAACTGGGACAGACGCTTATGAGGGAATGTGTGTATTAATTAATGTGGAGTCTGTGGCTCTCTGCTCTTTATCTTACATCTTTAAAATAGTAGTTGCACGACATAACACTCGCAAAGTCCTTTCACTGTTTGGAGAGTGAATGCTCTGTGTCAAACCCTTGTGCGTGGTGGAACTTTTCTAATGTTCACCGTTTCTTCTTTCCTTCTTTGCAGATTAAGGCCCTTGATTTCAACTCAGCTTGCTAAAAAGGCTGCCACTGAAGAGGTAGGTAAAGTCCAGCGCTTCTCCTAGTGCAACAGTCTTGAGTTTGGAAATTCCCACAAGCCTTTCTCAGCCTGGCTCTGGTTATGTGGTAGACACAGGCAAAGGAAATTAGAGTCCTGTCTCTCTGATCAGACCTGGAGCTGGTTACTGCAAACACTGCAAAGCTGAGGTTGCCTGTTTTCTAACCAAGATATCACAGAATCACAGAATCTTCATGGTTGGAAGGGACCTCTGAGATCATCGAGTCCAACCACAAAAAAAACCCTAAACAAAACCAACAATCTCAGGCACTAGAGCATGCCCTGAGGTGCCACGTCTACATGTTTCTTAAATACCTTCAGGTATGGTGACTCCACCACCTCCCTGGGCAGGCTGTTCCAGTACCTGACCACCCTCTCAGGAAAGGAATTCTTCCTAATATCTAATCTAAACCTCCCCTGCCCCAACTTCAGACCATTTCCTCTGCTCCTGTTGTTATTCCCTTGGGAGAAGAGTGACAGCTTGGCTTACTCTCTGGTTGGTTGGTTGGTTTAGTTTGAAAATACGACTGTGCCATAGAAAAGTTAGTGGTAGTAACTGGCCACCACCAGAAACCCTCCTTGGGTGGCTTCGTGCACCTGCATTTTCTGATGAAGGGATCTTGGTAATGGCCTCAAGCTGCAACAGGGTAGGTTTAGACTGGACATTAGGAAACAATTCTTCACAGAAAGAGTGGTCAGACCCTGGAATAGGCTGCCCAGAGAGGTGGTTGAGTCACCATCCCTGACTGTGTTGAAGAGCCGTTTAGATGTGGGGTTGGGGGATATGGTGTAGGGGAGAACTTTGTAGAGTGGGATTGATAGTTGGACTCGATGATCCCAAGTGTCTTTTCCAACCTGAATGATTCCGTGATTATTATCAGAGTCACAGTGATAGCTGCTTTCTTCCACTAGTATTTTCACACTGCACAGAGTAGACACATGGTTTTGTGGATGATAACGTAACTGTCTACTGCGTATCTAAAAATTCTGTTCCATATATACCAAAAGTGTTTGCCCTTCTTCTTTTTCCCCTGAATGTGTGACACTGACACACACCCCTTTGAAAGTGAACCAGTTACCTTGAGTAGTTTAACATGCTTTGACAGTTGCCCACCCGTACATAAACAGATGCCAAGGTGCAGTCCAGGATGTCTGGAAGTGAATTCAGGAAGTTCTATTTAAAGGAGTTGTTTGGCTACCTTATTTTTAAAATGACTGAAACCCGTTGATTTTCCGAAACAGTTTGATATCCTGCCTGGGGAAATACATTTTCACTTCTTATGCTATGCTCATTAGAAAACTTTGCACATTTTCAGAAGTGTAGCAGTCTGGAAGTGGACATGATAATTAGAAGAAGGTCACATTTTAATTAGCATGGTGCAATTTTGAAAAATAATGACTCAATTGTAGCTCCTTTATAGTCACCCATTTTTTCAGAGCAGATGGATACTTTTAAGCATAGAAATTGATATATGTTATGATGCTGATTCATTTCAAACTGTTGTGTCTATTTCTGCTTATACCAAAAACCTAGATGGACTCAATTTCATCACTCTAGAGGCAAAAGCAGTAGGAAATATAAAATAAACTGGAGGGAAGTTCCTCTAAATAATACGATTAATTTGAGCATTAAAAAATCATGAAAACCTGTCTTTGAGTGATCCGAATACCAGAATACTTGATTTTCTGTTAAAATTAATGGGTGTCTTTTGCCCTATTAATGAGCTATTGGAGCAAACCCTTAGGTGACTGTGAAAAACTCAGGCAGATTCTTTATACCGTTGACTGGCACGGTATATAACAAGTTAAGGAACAGCTTTGATGTTTGAATAATTAGACTGTCAGCTTTCTGGTATGGGGGCTCTCTTGTGGTATATCGGTAGAGTGCCTGAAGTTACAGGGATCCTGGGAGTTATTCCATCGCAAGTAAATACATTTATAAATAAATAAATAAAAATAAATTAGCAATGCTGAATCAGAACTACTGCCAGTGGAATCGGAGAATACGCAGCAGTTACGTAGTTGCATATTGTAATTTAAAAGCTAAAGCACTGGAGGACTTTTCTTGTGGTCGGGACCAGAGGAGTTGAGGTTTCATGGTCTCCTTTGTACCGTTCATTGTTAGGAGGACCCTGCAGTCCCAGCCTTTTCCGTCTCTCCTAGTAGTGGAGATGACTCTCCGTGCTGATAACTGCTGGTACTGACAGCTACTGTTAAGCATTCCTGTCTCAAAATTGCTTGTATGACAAAACATTAATGGTTAATCTTTAATGTTCTTCAGGGTGCCACTGGTGGGAAGTCCTTTTGGTGCCACTAGTGGGAAGTCCTTTCTGTGCCTCGGGCTCTAGTGTACAAACCCCAAATAGTCCCAGTAGAGAATGGAAGGGAAAAGTAGGCTATTAGAAAGCTGGTGGAGATAAAGCTCTTGTGGTGTGTCTTCCTTGGATGAGAGTGGGAGATGGAGCCCTAGACTGAGCACATCGTGGAAGTGAGACCTCCAGGGTACCAGGAGGTCAGGCTGTGCAGGGACAAACCACGTTGCTGATTCCTGCCCCATTCCCAGATCAGTCATTAGTGAACTGAAGACAGTATTACCTCCAAATTCACCTGTCTCCTTGCGGTGTTGTCCTTTCTCTCCCTCCCTGCCTAACCTTGGAGCAACTGGGGAGGTGCATGTGTGGAACGGGTCCCGTCAGTGATCAATTCCCACGTTAGTGTTTGGGGATCATTATTCTGATGAATTTCATAGGTAATGTTGCAGCACTATCAGCCTAGTGCTCTGCCATCACATTAAGTGCTGTCTAAAGAATGCTATTTGTTCCGCAGCTCATTGTGCCTCCACATAAATCCAGCCAGAGCTGTCAAAACCAATACATGTTGGGTTTTTACAGATTTGAAGGGTACATTTTTGCTATCATTAAAGTGTCAATAACGTTGTTATTGTGTAATAGGCCTGATGTGAGTCGAGGACAGTGAGGAAAAGGTTGTTAAGTTTTCCCGCAGAGCTCTGCTGAGGAGCCTTCACTCCCAGATATCTCCTTACCTTGTGCTTGCAAGAGGATCCTTGTTCTGCTGTTACCATCTATGGGTATTTCACTTACCTGGAGAGGAATTATGTGAAAACTGTGGATGTTTGTGCCTGACGTTGATTCAGGCAACATTTCACTGAGCAACTTTCACGTCCCTTGGAAGAGCTAAGCCTGTAGCACTGGATGTGGCTTCTCTGTGTGGAAGCTGCTCATGTTTTGTACAAATATTCAACAAAAGGAAGGGCTGCTCTACTTCCCCCTCTTCTTTTTTGCAGTTGACCTTCCCAAATGCACAAGCAGAAGCTCCTGATGTAGAAAAACCAGCAGCTGTGTTAGTGGAGAGTGGCCCAGTAGCTTACAACCCTGATGAAGAGGTAGAAGAGGAAGAAATAGAAGAAGATGATGATCATTGCATGAGCGCCTTGCAGTTAATGGGAGGAAACGGTAAGCTGGGATGCTATCTGAATTGCCATCTACTGGTGCTGTGGGGTTTGTTGTTGCAGGGCTGAGGACAGACAGGGTTCCCCTGCTTGTCTCTGTCCTCTGGCAGCTTGTCCTGTGCAGAGCTCCTGCCACCTTTCTGGCATGGATGGAGTCACCCTTGTCCGAAACACAACCTTTGTAGAGACTGCTCCTCAGAAGACTTTGCATCTCAACCTTTAGGCTAAGAGGACTTCTCAGCCCAAATTGATGTTACACATCCCTCATAATTAGGTTTATTAATGTGGATCTGAGGAATTCCTGAGGGACCTGGAAGTCAGTAACCCTTCCATTAGCAGCACTTGGGGCTTGCTGCCTCCCAAGCTGAGCCACCCTGCTTCTGCCTGCCTCTCAGCAATGTCCAGATTGTCCTCTAGCCCTGGGGATATGCCCGTCCAGCTCCAAAAAAAAACCAATTATCACACTCTTATTTTCTGGGGAAAGTGGTAGGAGGAAAGAGTTCTTCACCAAGTACAGGAGTCGCATCGATAGCGTACGGCGTGCCGTATGGTACACAGATGTGTGCTAATTTCTTTGGGTTACCCAGCAAAGCCATTCATATAATTAGGTTTCTTAGCTGGCGGGAAAAGGCAGTATCCTCTCTGCTGCGGTTTTTCCTAGCTGGACACATCCACATGTATCCTGTATTAAAAACTTCCCCTTTAGAAGTTAAGCTTTGAAAATATACAAAAATATTTTTAAAATGAGAGCTGCTGATAATGGGTTGTGAAAAAGCAAGATGGGAATAACTTTTCCTACTGACACGTTATTTACTGCAAAAATCTTTCCAGTACTATTAATTTAGCTGTCCGGGACAATATGTATACATTTCACAAAAGTGTCTGTTGCTTTTAAATTGATTTCTCCACTGGAAAGAAATTGCTGAACCGTAGGAAAAACAGTTTGTTGCCTGCATTTATTATTAGAATAATGTTCCCAAGAAAAGGCACCCATGTTGGGGAGGGTGGGTCCATGTTTATTAATAAAGCCCCCCCCCCCAAAATAGAATAAAGGTCACTGAGCATTTTTTTTTCTTTGTAAATGTTACTATTTTTAAATCAGTCTGAGAACATTCCGCTACTCCCTGTCTCGTCTGGACAGCAGCTGAAAAATCAGAGTTTAAAAAAAAATAAATAAATAAAAGGAAAGGAATATTCCCAGAATTCAAACCCAGGTATGCAGAGCTGCTCAGCGGAACAAATAACTCCTTTCTAACTGCTTTCTTCGTGGGTTTTAGACCCGTCTGCCTGGAGTAACTGACGGAATTACAGATGGTGAACTTCACCCATTCTACCCAAATCGTTATAGATGACACTTAATTCTGCTTCTAAGCATTTGCTTGACTCTTGGGATGAAATGTTGCACTGTATTGAATTTGGAATATAAAGGTTAACTTTCCTGAATGCTCATATGTAATAACTATCCTTAGGTTTGACTGCGCAACAGAAAATGTGTTTTGTTCCATTCAGAAGCAGGCAGAAGAGAAATTTGTGCGTTAGAAACACACAGACATGCCTTCTGACACACACATCACACAGTCTTTGCACTCGGCATTGCTTAAGTAAACAAAACTGGGTAAAAAACAAAAAAGCTGGGCAAAATTTTAAGTTGTTCCTCTAGGAGTAAGTAGATACGAGTCAGATGCTTTGGTCAGGATTCGTTGCACGGCTCCTTTGATGTTGATGGGAACCCTGAGCTATCCCTGAACCCTTGCAGTTTCAGCTTATAAATCCATGAATAATATAAACACACCAGCTTTTTTCTTGGTGGCTCTGTGTAGTGAGAACCGTGCCTACTTGTAAGTGTGTGCTGCTGCTTATCAGCCACCGTGTTCCAAATTACACGTGACAATTGGGCTTGATCACCTTAACCACTAAATTAAACCAAGCACATATCCGTGTGCCAGGTATTCCTAAATGAGGCTCCAGTGACAAGTGAAAAGAGATATTTACACATGCATGCTTGCAAATAATTTTATTTCATTGAGGAAAGGACATGAAAGAATGTTTTATTTAGCCCTAAGAAAGAAAATGTATGATTTTTTTAAGTGCTTGCCTTTTTATTTAGCCCTAAGAAAATGTATGATTTTTTTAAGTGCTTGCTTATGGCGAAACTGACCATCTAGTTACACAGTGGGAAAGCAACCTGAAGGTAGCAATACTTCCCTTCTATCTTCCGTCTGCCTGAAATATTTGCATTTTTATATGTCTTTTGTGTGTTTCAGATTATGGCTGTGATATGGATGATGATGATGGCTATTAGTTCCATTACCTTCCAATGGACGTGGACTGTGTCTTGTTCCCAGCGAATCTTTCGTCTTCAAACTGTATGAATAGTGAAAGAAGCTGTCTGTGGTCAGCAAACGTAATTGAACAACCCTTACTTTTGTAAAACAAATTTTAGATTGGCACTGACTCTGGTCAGTTTACACTGACCCATAACCCAGCAATAAAGTTTGGGTTAGTACTTGAATTTATTATTTTTTTTTTAATTCTAGTGGATCATAGATTTTTTTATTTTTTTTTTAATTCTAGTGGATCATAGTTTGAGGATGAAATTAACGGGAGTAATGTTTCCGGAGAACAAAAGAAAAGAGACAAAATAGACTGTGTATAAAGCATGTGTTGGCTGAAAGCAACACATCTCTTATTTATGTGACTCTGCTTTTAGGCGTGCTGTTGCAAGGGAGCAGATTGAAGGACAGGTAGGAGGACAGGTAAAAATGAGAAGAGCACCTGTTGATTGTTTGAGCATAGTAGCATTAGTTCTCTCATAATGCTACAACTGGAAGAAATAAAACCTTTCCAACCTGTATTGTAAACCTGACCCCGTTACTGTATACAAGCTTTCTTACCCAAGCCTATCAAAAATTAATGACAAGCAGAGCAGTATCAGTTACTCTGAAATGAAGTAAATACTTCTTTATATTAATCAATTCATGGATTTCTTTTAAAAGATATGAGAAAAGAAGGCAATGTTGGCAGTGGAGAATCACCTTCCACTGCGAGTGGAAGGAGGGAGAAAACCTGGGTAAGGCAAAAAGTGTAGAGAGCAAGCAGGTGGAGAAGGTGTGCTCACTTGCCTTTGCTGGGCATCCCTAGGGACAGCCAGGTCGTGTTCCCACTGGTATTTCTTCAGGAGAGTCACTCTAGACATCTCTGTGGAGCTGCTCTTGTCTGACTGAGCTAAAGTCTGCTCCCAAGAGTTGCCTGTCTCAAAAACCAGTTGAAAGAAAGAGAAAGATGAGCTTTTTAATAAGTAAGCTGGCATCTACTTTGATTGAATTTATTTAATGTAATTTATTAACTTTCTATGGGTAAATTAAAGGTCACCATGCAGCAGTCAGACTTTCATGGCTCAAAGCCCACCCTTGAACAGTTGCTGCTGAGTGAATAATGGTGGGGCTCCAGCCTTCTGCACCCCAAAATGTCAGTAGGCGGGTCCTTCTCACCCAGATACATCAGCTCTTGCAATGCCGTGAGAGCAGGGCTCAGGGATGGAGCCTTCTAGCCAGATCCCACCCTGTTGCCTCTGACCTGCCTTTCCCTGGCACTGCTGGGTCCAATGCTCTCGGCTCAGTAGGAAATGCACTGCATTCCGGATCACCCTCTTGACGGCTGCAGCTGCAGCACCCAAGATGCTTTCATCTCTCTCCCTTGTCTCGTGACAATCATGAGAACTGTAGCACCACAGGCTTGTCTTATGCCAGGGAAAGATGGATATTTATCTTGCCGAAGTGGTTTCTGTTAAGCTGTCTCTCCTCTTAAACTATCTCTCCTGGTCAGCTCGTTGTTCCTACCCTTTCTGAGAAGTGCTCATCACTGAAGCACCATCCATCCTCCTGCTGCAGAGAGTGGCTTGTGGCAGGAAAAACAGCTGCCTTGGGAAGTTCTCTCAGTACTGCCAACCAGAGCAGCGATGATGCTCATACCTGTGGTCATCGCCAAAGAGGGGAAGGGGCCATGTGGCCTTCCATACCTCTTCTGCTCATCTCAGCAGCATGCGTAAGAGGGATCATGTAGCTAGAGCAAGAGCGAGTGCTTTTTCTAGGAGCAGACTTACTATTATATGGCTGGTAAACCTAGTTTGTTGGTTAGGCTGTATCTGCTAGGTATTGTTGAGCCCTATATAGGAGTATTTCTCCAGTGGCTTCTTAAAAGCAGAACTTCATAACAAAAATGATGTAGTGAGGCTAATGGGAAGAAGAGCTCTTCTGAACTAGATTTCAGTTACTTACTTTGCAGGACTTAAATGGAGAGAAGAGATTCCATATAATTCTTAGGATGAAAGCTGGCATTTTCACAAAAAAAAACTATAGATTTTTTTCTGATACTTTATAAATACTGCACAGAAAATTATACCGAGGAGATAAACCTTTCTACCTCTCTTTTACCTGCACCGTAAATTCAAAATCATGCCATGAGCAGTTTTTTAAAAAAGTAGTTTGTTTTGTCAAAGTTCATGCTCTGCAAGTCTTCGAGACAGATGAGTTTGAGCATTTGGCTTTGAATTAATCTGCCAATAGCACTATTAACACATACCCATACTCTCAGTATATTCTCAAAGCTTGGGTTTTATTCCAAGGTACACATTATTCTCTATGCAGGAAATAAACATGCATAAATAAACATCTGTATGACTCACGTAGGTCGAGTGCTTTTCTCAGATCTGTATTGTTGGCTCTTAAAGAAACTGCTAAGATGAGTTCTTTATAGCTAAGGGTCTTTCCTCCAGTCTTCTGTGTAGATTTTCATTGGTTTGTTCCCCCCAGAAGGGTACTAAACCTCCTGCCATGCACTGATGTTATGGGCGGGAGCCGAGGGTCCACCCAAATAACTGTTGCTAGTAAACTTGAATTTCAGTAGCACATTGCATTTCTGAGAACATTGCTTCCTGCACTGAAAGTAGAGGATTGCAGTTTTCAAATGCCCTTGTAAGATTTGATTAGGAAAGGCTGTCTTGTAGTCTGCCAGAGGGGTGCTTGGTGAGGAAAGGGAAAAAAAAACGAAAAAAAACAAAAGACAAAAGATTCCATAGTGTCTCAGTATTGCTGGTGAAGCTAATGGTGTGGCTTCTGTACAGAAATCCTAAAGGAAAGGCCGTGGTATGGGATGGGCAGACTTCACCGAGCGTTGTAAAGCTTCTTAAGCTACAGTGGTTATGTGCATTTTTAATTTATTGGTGACTTACCGGCATTTTTATAATGTTCATTCCTTCTTGATTTAACTAAGCTCAGGAAATGTAAACAGATTAGAACACGCTAGTTTCTGTTTTTATAGCTAGTCATTAAAATGTAAAAAGATTAACACTGCATTAACTCTGTTTACTACTGTTGATGTATCTGAACAATTTTGTTGTATATAAGTGAGCCTAAATTCACTTGGAGTAATTTGGACCCTGCTTTTCTCAGGATTCTGATTATAATGAAGAGAGCTTATAAGGCTTCAGCATTTGTTGTCCTTAGATCTTCTAACTTGAACCCACACAAGCTGTATATCGTTGGTTTTGTTGCATAAAGCATGTCTGTTGCTGCAAGTCACTTTGCTTGACAGACAAAACCCTCCAGCTGTTGCATCCAGCTTGTCTGCTCTACAGCCTTTTAACACTCTTGTGTTGTGGGAGTAAAAAATGAAAGAAATAAGGAAAATAATGTTATTCTTCACTATGGTGAGTGCATTTTCAGTGTCTTATCATCTGTGACGTTTCTTTAAAATCACTGTGTTCAGTATAGCAACTTTTAAATGGTGCCAGGAAGCCTTGTCTTGAGGGTTAAACATGTTTGTCGAAAAAGTTCTTGTCATCCCGATGGCTTGTTTGTGTTCTTTGGATTGCATTGAAACTCCAGTCGCAGATGTGTACAGTTAATGTAGAGTTTGCCTAATAAATGTTCTGTTTCTTATTTTTGCGTTGAATCCTCACATTTGGTTCAGTTAGTGCCAAGGAAATTAAACCTGTTTGATGTAAGCATATGTATCGTCCTTACACAACCACAATATGAGCCATGTTAAGCTTTTTTACTGTAATATATTTGCTGTAAATAAAAAGTAAAACCCTTGCATAACCCATATTTTATGATGCTGTCCTGCTAATTTCTGATTCTTCTGCCTTTGTTCTTACGAGCGTTCTTTTTTCATTGCTGCATGATTGGTTGATAGTAACCAAAATTTGTAATTCAGCTTTCTTTTGTCTCTAAAAGGGAAGACACATCTAATCAGGCAGGAGTTTTTTTACAAGACATTGTTCCACTCATAAATGTAGATACTTTCTGTAAACTGCATAATATTAACAAGGTTTTTCCACTAAGCTATATAATTAACTGACTGTGGGAACAATATAGTGTGTGTGTTTAGTGGAACTGTTCCAGTGCTTGTTTCTGAAAGTTGTATCTTGATAAATAAGGTGTGTGCTGAGTGAAAAATCACCTTATTTTAGCAACATCTGGTCACCACAGTTGGGAGGCCAAAATCCACATCTACTCTTGGTGCATATGGGTGTTTGCTGCTTTTATTTTTTTCTGGAAGTGGAGCTACCAATGGATCCTCAGGAGTCTCCTGCAAAGTTTTTAGCATATTGTAGGACAATTAATGGTAGTTTTGATAAGGCAGTAGGTCTGTCTCATTCCGGCCTTTCACTGGGCTCCCATACTCTCATGTAGGTGCCCTTCTACTCTCATTGGTGTCAGGATGTTTTTATCTTAGTTGCTTTTCAGCTCTTCCAAGCCTTTTAGATGGTAGTTGGGAACTTCTCCAGTGATGTCCATCACTGATGCTCTCTCACTCGGAACAGCTAAGCTGTTAAAAAGTACTGGTCACTTCGGCCTCGTATTTTTGCTCTTCCCAAGGTGTACAGTTTGTTGGCTTTGTCCTCAAATTTTTCTCTTCCCCACCACACCAGGCTTTCACAGGCAAAACAATTCTGCCCCCCTAAATGTGTTCATCAAATGCTCCTCCTTTAAGAGTCTGAGAAGTTAAACAATCTTAATAAAGCTGAAATCTTGCAAAGTTTTATATTAGCTTCATTTGTCACCAGTAGACCATAGCATACTCAATTCTTATGTTCATGATTTGTAATGCAGAAGAGGCTGTTGTAGTTTTCTGCTCTTGTCCTGTGTAAGAAGAATTGCAGCATATTATTTGGTATTTCTTATGCCCACCCCGGTATCTGGCAGCAGTCTTGGGGAGTGGTGGTTGTTCAGTGAAACAAACTAACTAACTAACTGACAGACTAACTCAGGTTAAGCACCTGAGAAAGGAGGCTGGGTGAAAATTAATGACTTAACAGCATAACAAATTTACTTGGTGAGTTTTCATCATAATTGTTTTTTTTCTTCTGGGACTGTTGTGCATTTTCATGGAAATGAGGGAGGCGCATACCTTTCATAAAAATGCAAAATGCAGTTCCCATCTTGACACGTGATTCTAGGAGTGCAGGGTTTAATGACTTCTAGTCTGAACCTTACATTTGTTATCGTATGGGTTGGTACTAAGTGGCACTGTACTGGATATCGGAATGGCAGTTGTTGTATTACCTCTTTTTATTGCAAAATTGCACCAAGAGTGCTTTCTTACTGCTCTTGGTGCTCTTAGTAAAGTTTCTCAGTTCTTCAAAAGCAGAAAAACACAGCGATTAAAAGAATTTGAATGAAGCAATGAAAAGAAATGGCACCAGCACTGTGCTTACCAGGTAATTTTTCTTCAGTGCTCTTCTGTGGGAAAGGTAAAAAGTATTTATATGCGGAGACTAAGAGGCACACAACTTGTATCTTGGCAGCAGCAGAGCTGAGGCGTTGCCCAATGGGCAGAGCGTTGCCCATTTTCCACACAAGAGTTCCAGACTCCTGTTTCGTGGTATATCCTGCACCGTCTTCATCGTTTGTAGACTGGGCAGTCCACTGGAGGACACTGAAGGAGGTAGGACACCTAGCCAGGTAAGGAAGAGGAGATGGCGAGGTGTCTTTGTTTCACATGAGTTAAAAAAAAAAAGAGAGATTAAGTATTTAGAGTGGTTTTAAGGGTTGTAGTTTGATGTTAAGGAGAAAAACAAGCTGCGTTAAGAAACCCAGAAAGATCAGGGAATATTTCTCTGCAGTGATGTGCATTAGACTGTGTAGGAATGTTCACGTCTCCGGAAACCCAACTGGTCACACAGCTGCATTAGAAATCGAGTTCTTTGGCTGTGTCACTGTTCCAGACATGCCTCTGCTTTTGTGGGTGTGATTTCCAGCTCTGCCCTGAGATGTCAGCTGCCCGCACGTGGGCTGGTGGACACATCCCTGGCTTGGTGCAGATGTTTCCTGTCCCCCCTGCCCGTAGCTGTTCAGTCCCAAAGAATAATCTGTGAGACTTCGGGGGGGAAAAAAGGCCACATGCTCATTTCTGAATTCTGCCTTTTTATAACCATGACAAGAAATAGGCTGAACTGCTGACCACGCAGTTCCCACCTTGGTGGGAGCAGTAGTGCCTGGTGGAGGGCAGCCCTCATGGCTGGTGCAGCCACCCATCCTCGAGCAGCTCGGTGGGTAGTGTAGCTGGCAAGTGTTTTCTGACTCCTCTCCTTTTTGATGAGGGTCTCCTCAGTCTGCCGTTCTTGCAGAGGTGCTAATCCTGGTCTTTGTTAAATACACTTGGGCACATAAGGATTTCAGAGCAAATATTTTTGAGGAAAAGTTCCACACGAAGAGAGTGATCTGTGCCCGAAGCAGATGTGTGTTGGCAGTCAGGGATCTCAAGTTCCTAAAAACACAAACGGCAAGTAGGAAGGTGACGTGAAAATACCCATGAGAGATATTTACAGTTGCTGTAAGTTGGTACAATTCCTGCGACTTCCCATCAGACAATAAGAGTTCTGCTGGCTTAGGGCAGTTGAGGATCTGTGCCATTAGGAACTGTCTCTAGAGGTGGTACCAGTATTGAAGGATGGGAGAAAAGTGCTCTGGGGTTTGGGATACTGTGGTATGTTGCCCAAAGCCACTTCCTATTCCATTTGTTAAGCACAACTTACTGCCTCGCCTAATTAACCAGCAAACTGGAGTTAACAATTCTGCTGATTTTAAAGTAAATGAGAAAAGGGAACTTCAGTGGTGATACAGCTGTAGTGTGCAGCTCATAACACATCCCTCTTCAGCTCTGCATGGGGATGGCTGTAAAACTCTCTCTCTCTAGGTGGTCATAGACTACTCTGACATGGACCTGTTGTAATTGAGTAATGGTTCTTCAGAGCAGCATCGTGTCTGGGAAACTGGCTGAATCCTTGTATCTGCTTGGATTCCTACCCATACTCTGAGAGCCCACCAAAGCAGAGTCTACACATACATACTGGAACATTTCAAAAAAGATTCGTGGGTTAGCACAGGGTAAAATACAGCTATAGCAAATGGTTTCAAAATTCTAGCCACTATTTTCAAGCAAACTTTGACACAAGGCCACTGGGAAATTGTTTGACACTGCTGAATGCTGCATTAAATCAGTGGGACCTACCGTAAGCTCTGAGGTCTCCAGCAGCAAATCAGTGCAATGTGAATCATCGTGTTTTCTTTCTGGACCGTTGGGCGCCACGAGGAAGAGCTGGAGTGGATTTTGCTGCTTGCAGTAAGATAAAGGATCTTTCATCTTGTTGATCTTCCCTGTATGTTTTGTATTGGTTCAGGGGAGCTAGCTGCATGGCATTAATAAAACGCCACCTGGAACAGTTGGCCAATGTTCTTGGCATACATGCAAGTGTAGATTTTGGGGTCTCCCCTGGCCACTTGGTACGCAAAAAGTCTCTATCACCAGGGGTGGTGCCAACCCTTGCAAAGCTGCCCAGCATAGACCCCAAGTATTGTCACTGCTTATGGGTATAATACCGATGTGAACGGGGCTACATCTCCTATGAGAGATGATGGTACACCACTTTGCAGTTGATATTTGTCCCAGTCTGCTGCACAACTGAGTGGGCAAAAAAGCAGGTGTACTAATATTGCTGTGCAGAGAACTAGGTTGGTGGTCCCAAGGGCTGTGTTCATCCACAGATCAGTCCTATCTGTTGATCCACCTTGACTACTGCAGCTCGTATGATGTTTAGAAGGAGATACACGATTGAAGCCATCTGTGACACCTCAAGTGAAGATCAGAAGTAGGCAGGATGAAGACATGGCTATCACTGGTCTTAGCTGAGGTTTGGAAGGAAGGCTATGGCTCTTCCAGTGTAATTTCAAGCCTACTTTCTCTGCCAAGCTTAGCTATCGTTAAATTCCTGGGTAGATCTTAAGTTGGCTGGGGCATCAGGTGGTTTGCCTTCAGGAAAGTGGTTTTGGGGGGGTTGGAGGTGGTGATGTGTTTTTAAGTTGCTCCCTTTATTGCCATAGATTACAAGGATCTTGCTGGGAATCGCAGCTTTCCTTCTAAGCAGAGTCCTTAGTGCTCAGCAGGAGTAAGCAATCACTACTGAGGAGCAGAGATGGTAAATGATATAAAAAGGGGAGAAACGCAGCACAGAGAGAGAACTGCGGTGAAACTTGGAGCGTGAAAACGTCAGTTGCTTCAGGCGTTGGAGCCAGGGATGTCCCACATTGGAGGTAGAGGAACAAGCTGCAAGCACAGTGGAGGAGACCTAGTCTGGTAAGCTGTGACTGAAATTCTTCCTCATTTCACCTCCAAGACAGGCTCTGTATTTCCTAATACTGCAAAGAGGGGGTGGCGAAACCATCTCAGATGGCTCCCTGTGACATCCCTTATTCTTCACCGTTAACTGCTCACATGAGCATGACACCCAACTTGTTCTTCTGCTAGTGATGATCACTGCCTGATCCTGCCCAGCTCTGCAGCTCAGCAGGTGAAGGGACTGGGACCTCATAGCAAATGGTCCTTTTGCTGGAAAGAGAGCGGTGCCATTACTCAGGGGTTTCACTCTTAGTCTGCCTGCTTTGCTCTTTCACGTGCCTTACCTGGACAATTTCTTGTTTCTTGTATAATTTCTTGTGAGTTGCTTAAGGAAATGAACCTGGAAGCTGAGGGAACCTAGAACCACCAAGGGCTTTTGGCAAATTGGCATGGGGCTGCTTCACATGTAGACCCTTAGCGCCCGTGTTGTCTGCCCTTCTCTGTAACGTACCAACCGCTGGAAATTTTGGAAGAGAAGGGCCTTTTGAAATAATTCCTGGAAGTGTTGCTCTCAGTTTCTGCGTGTTAGGCAGTGTGGTGAATAGTGTGAGGCCAGTGCAGAAGCAGCGACGCCCCGGCCACAGCAGCATTCCAAGAGTGCCAAAAAAAATAGAAGGCATAAGCAAGAAAACGGTATTTGTGTCTGAGGGTGCAATATGGGTGGTGGTGGTGGAAGGTGGTGAAGGGCCTGGAAAACAAATCATATGAGGAGTGGTTAAAGGAGCTGGGACTGTTTAGTTTGAGGAAGAGGAGGCTGAGGGGAGACCTCATCACTCTCTACAATTATTTGAAAGGACACTGTAGAGAGGTTGGTGCTGGTCTCTTCTCACAGGTAATTAATGACAGAACGAGAGGGAATGGCTTCAAGCTCCAATAGGGTAGGTTTAGAATGAACATTAGGAAAGAATTTTTCACAGAAAGAGTGGTCGAGCATTGGAATAGGCTGCCCAGGGAGGTGGTTGAGTCACCATCCCTGGCTGTGTTTAAGAGCCGTTTAGATGTGGTGTTGGGGGATATGGTGTAGGGGAGAACTGTGTAGAGTAGGGTAGATGGTTGGACTCGATGATCCCAAGGGTCTCTTCCAACCTAGACGATTCTATGATTCTATGGGAGAAAAGGCTGAGCTGGGAGCATCGCACAGACAGTCCGGTTTAACTGGAAAACAGGTGGTGACAGCTACTTCCCAACCAACACCAGAGGAGAGCTTTAGGGACAGGAGTGGGTTTTGCTTCTGGGTCGCAGCTCATCAAAACCTTGGGCTCCATCCTGGGCTGGTGCAGCCATCAGTGCTCAGTGAGGACTCAGTCTGGTGCCAGAGAGTCACCCTTATGGTTGGGTGGAAGTCCTACCTCGTGGTCATCCCATCTACCAGCAAAAAGGGAAAATGTCTCTAGAAGAAGGGAAAATTACCCACTGGAACCCCTGCCATCTGTGATAAATATTTGAGACGTAAAAAGCTAACCAAATGGAATGGACTCAGACGTGAAAGTGAAATCTGCCTTTTTTAACTTGAAGACAGTGTGATATCAGCAATGCTGCAGTGTCTGGGAGCAGTCTGAATAAAAATGTGGATGCATTTAGGAATTATGGTATTTGTACAAGAAATGTTCAAAGGGCTGAAGCCTTCAGTCTCTTTAATTAGTCATGGGAGTGAACATCATTGGCTTTCCGTGAAAGAACAGCAGATTGTTGCTGTTCCGTCTTTCTAAATACATGTCCTGTTTTCCCCTTAGTATATTTCATTATAAAATACAATATTAAAGCTTTAAAAAGTCTTTATTAGCTGGCAGATGGTTTTGCAAGTCATTTTAATGAGATGAAGAAAACTTTAATGGCAGACATTTAAAGTTGTGCTTAGGCAGACTATTGCCTTCGGAAAAATCTCGGGAATGTTTTCTCCTTGTTTTTGGCGGCGCTTGGCACCAGATTATGTACAAGGAAATAGAAGGGAATGATTTACGCCGGCTGGTTCCCTCCCAAGAGTGGTTTTACATCAGTGTAACATCGTTGAGTTCCACAGTCATGCCGTGATTTACAGAGGTGCAAAGGGAGAGGGAAATGTCATTAACTTGATGCGGTTCAGGAGAAATATTACATTTCTCGTATACTTGCCTCATTCCACTGCCACAGTCGAGAGATTTTTTGGGAAGTTTATAAGCAGCTCCCTTACAGGCAGGGCAGCTGTGTGCCAACTCCTTCTGGACATCTCTTTCTCGATGTCAGCCTCAGCACCATGTGAGGTTAAGATAAAGGAGATGGTAGAGCCCTGAGACCCTGTTTGTGAGGGACAGCCTTGCAAGTGCTGACTTTCTTCTTCTGCCCTTGCTAAATTTCCTGAGCTATAAGATGCTTGTGCTGAAAACAGGTAGGAACGTGGTTGTTCTCAAAAAAAAAAAACAAACCACCTTTCAAGGCCTCGATGGTTCTTCCAGGTCTGTATTTCTTGCTTGAGCGACCGATGCCATGTTCTTTGGGGGTGCGGGCTGTCTCATAACGCGTATGAGAACTCACATCTGGAACACCCAGTCCGTGACAAGGAGGGTTTATAGCCCTTTAAATAGGCGACTTCTTGTTTGTGGGTTTTGGTTTTTTTTTATGTGAGCGATCGCTGACTTTCAGACCTGCTTCCTCCGAGGGTTTGTTTTGGCTGTGCAGGGTCTTGGCCTCACGGGAGCAGGGAGTGGGGAGCGTGCGGTGATTCATTTGCACAGCCAGAGGATTGACTGTCCCTGCACATATTAAGAGATGAATCATGCTTCACAAAAGCAATAAAAAAAAATGCCTACTAAATGAGTAATTGCCTGGCTACCTTCTTAGTCTGTCCGACCCTTTGTTCCTCCCCTGGACTGCTGACCCTGTAACACCTGGCCAAGCTTCAGCGTCAGCTTTTTGCATGGTTGGAGACCTTTGTCCTTCTAGTTTTTCTAGATCTAGCTGATCTAATCTCAAAAGCCATTTTTCAGATTTGGAAAAGCCTTGCAGCTCTATGTGCTACAGAAGCCATTAAAGAAACTACACGCTTTCCAGACAGAGCATGTAGGATCATCTACACACCAGCAAGAAATAGCATGCTGTAATGTATCTAGGAACTACAGCGGTGGACTTGTCAGAAATGCCCTCACCAAGGTACAGAAGGGAAAACAAGAGCATTTGCTGAAACAGTAACATTCAGCGGAGGAAAGTTTCTCTACTTGTGAGCCTCAAGGACCTTAATAATTGCTCTGAAAAGCCCTGTGAGCTCCAAAGACTTGACGTGAAGAAGGTTCCTTCTTCTAATGGCAGTGTGTTTCCCTGCCCTACTGCTCAGGAGGAGCTGGGGAAGGAGGTGGGGGTGATCTGCTCTTCAGGATCCCATTAGCAAAGGTGCCTCTGTATCAAGGGAAGTACCAGCTCTTCATCTTCTCCCCTGTGTTGCAATGCAAATAGGGACCATCCGTTGACATGTTGTCACCATCCCTACAGTCATCGCCATTAGCTCCTGGCGATCAAGACCCTCGCCACATTCTGCTCTGTTCTCTGTCCAACAGAAGGTATTTTCTGTGGAGGCCTGTCCTGAAATAAAGGGCACTTGCCAAGAGAAAAACAATTCCTCCGTTTGCCAGGAGCAGAGAAGCATCTGTGCCCCCAGCAGCAGATGCGCTGCATGATGAGAACATCTCTTCGTGCCCTTCTCGGGGTCATGGGACTGATGGGGAGCAAATTGCCATCTGCAGTGCTGTGACTCTTGCAGAACGAAAGTCAGCCCACTCCTGCCAACTCTGCCAGGCTGGTAATTGCAGAGGTTGTGGTACCCAACCCCTCTCAGGCTACCACATCGACTTGTGTGGTGGCCAAGGGGACGAAGGGGCAAGGCGGACCTCTGCCATTTTAGGTGGGTGAAGAAAGGCCACGGTGGTTGGGCAGGTTTCCAGGCCAGGTTGTTCTGGTAACACAGAGGCTCTCCTCTCCATGGTCATGCATGGTCACTTATCTTCTTGCTCTGTTTCGACAACACATCTTGGCGGTGGCCTGTTTATCCCACTGACTCCCGGATCCACCACTCTCTGCTCTGTAGCCCTGCCCTCTTAAATATACATGGACATCTACTCTGGAGACCTGTAGACTCCCCAGGAACATTTTGCTTCATTTAAAGCCATTGCTTTTGCTTGGTGACTCCCTGGGCTGCCTGTTTCTCTCCCCTCAATATAAAGGAGCTGCTGATGAGTTGTTGGGACAGAGCTGTCTGCCTTGCAGGCACCAGGAGTGAGGTGAGGGAATCCCATTCCTATCTGCCTCAGCCTCCATTTAAAGTCCTAATTGTTTTAAAGAGCAAGAGGCTTGAGTGCCTCCTTTCTGCTATTAACCAGCCATCATGCGCCACAAAACAAGACAAAAGAGCTTTTAATATATAGCAAGGCTAAGTGGGCATTGTAAAATGTTGCACCATAAATATCTTAGATTAATAATTTGTTTATCTGCCACTTCACAATAGGCAGGGGGAGCATTTTTGAGGCTGCTAAGCAATGCTCGTTGCAGCTAAGTTTGGCATTTAAAACACGCTCCTAAGACAGGCATCACAAAAACTTTGTGAGGAATGAAGACAATTTAAAAAGCCTGAAGCACGGGCAGAGTAAATCGCAGCTGGGCTGTTTGCCCCACACATTAATTGCTGCTCGAGCTTCTTTCGCTGGCGATTCCCACACTGCAGTTTTATTACTGATGTTGTGTCACGTCCTGGTGCGTGTGCATGTTTAATTTGGGCTCCATCAATGAAAGCTGAAGTTCATGTGAACTGCGTGAGGCCACATCCCCAGTGCTATGGATCTCCTCCTGTCCCTGGCCCACTGCTGTGGTCCCTGTGTCCATGTGGGTTGGACTCATCAGAAACCCTCCAGGAGCAATCCCAGGGTGCCCTGATCCCTCCAAGAAGCAACTGCACTAACCACTTCTGGAGCTCTTTTGACCCAGAGTCACGGTCACCATGAACTTTCTCTACCCTCTAAAACTAAATCATAGAATCATAGAATTGTCTAGGTTGGAAGGGACCTTAAAGACCAACTAGTCCAACCATCAACCTAACTCTGACAAAAAGATAAATAAGAATTAAGCAATAAAAAAAAAAAAAATCACTAAACCATATTCTTGAGGACCATGTCAACCCGTCTTTTGAACACCTCCAGGTATGGTGCCTCAACCACTTCCCTGGGCAGCCTATTCCAATGCTGGATAACCCTTTCCGTGAAGAAAGCACATTTTAGATCCAGTCTCTTCCCAAGAGAGCACATGGGTTACAGTGTCATACGGAGCTGGAGATGAAACTCCTGCCTGCTACTGTCCCTGAAAGCTGCCTGCCCTCTGCACTTCTGACATCCACAATGGGACATCCCCAGCAGTGAAGGCACCCAGTGTTTCACCAAGGATGGAGACTCGAAGGGTGGAGGTGGGAAGGCAGGAGGCTCATTAAGCTGCCCTTGTACCTGGACTCAGTAGCTACATAGGTATGTCCGTGCAGATGTTTGTGCCAACCACAGTGTTGGAGAAACGCTGCATGGAGAAGGTCATACGTAAATGAAGTTTCACCAAAAGGGTCTCCCTGTTTTCAGACACATCAGTGAGATGGGGAAGGGAAAGGGGAAGGTGTGCCCTTCCCTGGGGCATGGAGTCATTGAGGGGCTGGGCAGATACGTGGGCTCTAGGAGATACGGAGGGCAAGCTCTCCTTATTTTCATTGAGCAAAATGGCGGGCTGTGTCCTGGGCAGCAGGAATAGGCTGAGTTTCTGGGCGAAAGACAAAATATGTCAGGTCCCCTGAAAGCCTTCAAAGGTGGACCGTGGGTGCACATGGAGGGTGCTCCTTCTCACTGGTGAGGTGTGCCATGGGACCAGCTGGCAGGGGTGGCTGGAGGCACAGGGTAGCTCTGTGGGTGGGAGCGAGGGAGACGGTTCCCATGCCACCCTAGGAATGCTAGATGCAAACATTTGTTTATTTAATGTCTCCCTGGCTTTTACAAACACTTGTAATGGTGGTGCTTATTTCGCAGGGTCTGAGCAATTAAGTGCTGCTATTGACGTTTTACCTTCACCTGGCTTTTATCAGCCAAGCATGATTGGAGGCACCTGTGTAACCCTATTGCTGTTCTCTCTCAGGAGCTGGGCAAGCCTCTGAGCAGGGCACTGGGGCATAAATCCCAGTGCAGCACCTCCCCACTGCCTGCTCTGGGGCCAGGGGTAATGGAAAGACCCTGGGGCTTGGGGCTGAGCTCTCACTGAAGGCTTGGGAGAGGCCATGGGCAAAGCCAAGGAAACCAAACAAAAAGAGTTCAATTCCTCCCAAAACCAGCTTTCTGGAAGAGCTGTATGCGTGATGGTGAGTTTGAGCTGCTGTTTTCTGTACCTGTGGGGAGTGGAGGCAGGTGTGATCTGCCCTGGGACGTGGCAGGGGGTTCACCTGGGGGAGTCATGGCTGGGGCTCCATGGGCGGCATCCAAGTTAGCCAAAGCATGGAAATCTGGGGGAGAGAGAGGAGGGGACGGGATGGGCTGGGATATGCACACATCCCAGATCTTTGAGTCACATGGGAGCTATCGTCACCTTGTGCTTTGTTTTTGCATGGCTGTCGGGGTTTGAGACATTTCCCTGTCTTTTATGACTGCTCAAAAACGCTCGTTTTCGTAGGGGGGAAACAGGAGTCTTTAGTCTTGTGGGAAATAAAAATGGTCCCGTCCAAGTTGTACAGTGTATTAATATTTAATTTAAAAATTCATGTGTGCATCTGCTCATGAAGTGAAGCGAACACATGTTAGAGCCTTCTCAGGACTGTCATCTGGGTCTCCCTTGACATGCAGCCCTGTAGCTTTGCCCCTGCAACCAGTGACCCTATTTCCAGCATCCTCTCTCCTCTCCTCACACCTCCATGTAGGGAATGTTTTTGCCTTTGCTTCCCCTCTGCCTATTTAAAATACGCTATACAGCACGCCAGGATGGAGCCTGGGGCTCATCACTGGTGCTGCAAAGCTGGTGTCATGGATGTGCCACCATGGGAGAAGAACCCCAATTTGCCAGGAGACTGCCCTGGGGAGGTGGCCAGGGAGAGATGCAGAAGCCTGGGGATGTTGCCTGCTGCTGGCTATGAAGGTGTGAGGAAAAGCAGCTGATGTCTTTGCTGCTCCCAGCTAAACTTGTTTGGATAGGCATGGGCTGCATTTCTAAATGGACTTCTTTTTTTTTTTTTATCTACGTTTTAACACTAAACTCAGGCCCAGGGTGATGCTGTGGTAGAAATTTCCCATAAGAATTAGCGCAGAGCCAGAATGGAAGAGCCTTAAAGCTCCTTGCACTGTTTTCCAGAGCAGCAGCACTGGAAAAGGATGGTTATGTCAGCCTTAAACTGGAATTTCCTGTAATTTGTCCGTTTTCACAATTCTACAATTATTAAAATGAGAATTCTCTCTTTTTTTTTTTTCTTTCTTTGCATGTGCTGGATGCCATGAATCAGAAAGTGGCTGGAACAGTTATCTTGCTCCATTGTAATTTGATTCTCTCTCCCCCCTCCGCTTAGTATTTGATGAGAAACCTTTGTATTTTCATGCTTTAATACAATCTGGCACATAATTACAAATGACTCATAGATAATCTTGGTCATGGAGCTCTCTGAAATTAGATGATAATTTAGCCTGGAATTTCTGTAGAAAGAACGAAGGAAAAGACAATTATAATTATTCTAATCAAGATATCTTTTTCTTTGCCTGGGGTATTGCTCTGTGAACTGCCAGAGGCCTGAAAGTATTTAGACCATTTCTGCCTCTCACGGTTTCCTGGGCAAACGCCGAGGAGCTTCATCGCCGTGAAATTCCCATAAGTGCTACTGACAGAGGAGCAGATGAAAGGCGCGGGGGCAGAAGCGCGGAGCTGCGTGCTGGTGGGGTGAGAGCGGAGCAGCCACCGAAATGAGAGGGATCTGGGAGCTTTGTGCAAACCTCCGGAGGCAGCAAAAAAAGAACGTTTTGTGGCATCCACCGCTGGTTCCCATGCAGTGAGTTGAAGACCTGGACAGGCTGGAGAGCTGGGCAGAGAGGAACCCAATGAACTTCAACAAAGGTAAGTGCAGGGTGCTGCACCCAGGGAGGAATAACCCCCTGCACCAGGACAGGTTGGGGGTGACCTGCTGGAGAGCAGCTCTGAGGTTTAAAACCTAGGAGTCCTGGTGGACAACAGGATGACCATGAGCCAGCAATGTGCCCTTGTGGCCAAGAAGGCCAATGGCATCCTGGGGGGCATTAAAAAGAGTGTGACCAGCAGGTGGAGAGAGGTCATCCTGCCCCTCTGCTCTGCCCTGGGGAGGCCCCACCTGGAGCACTGGGTCCAGTTCTGGGATCCCCAGTTCCAGAAGGACAGGGAACTGCTGGAGAGGGGACAGCAGAGGGCTACAGAGATGATGAGGGGCCTGGAGCATCTCCCTTATGAGGAGAGGCTGAGGGACTTGGGGCTTTTTAGTCTGAAGAAGAGAAGGCTGAGGGGGGATCTGACCAATGCTTATAAATACTTCAAGGGAGGGTGTCAAGAGGATGGGGCCGGTCTTTTTTCAGTGATGCCCAGGGATAGGACAAGGGGAAATGGGCACAAACTTGAATGTAAGAAGTTCCACCTAAACATGAGGAGGAACTTCTTTGCTGTGAGGGTGGCAGAGCCCTGGAAGAGGCTGCCCAGGGAGGTGGTGGAGTCTCCTTCTCTGGAGACATTCCAAACCCACCTGGACACGTTCCTGTGCAACCTGCTGTGGGTGGACCTGTTTTGGCAGGGGGTTTGGACTAGATGATCTCCAGAGGTCCCTTCCAACCCCATGTGAATCTGTGATTCTGTGAGGGCTGGATGCTCCCATTCACATCACTGGTCTTGTGCATCTTCCGTTCTGTGGTTTAGGTGCCTCCAGTGAAGTGCTGGTCTGCAGGGACAAGTGCCACCTCATGCAACTGAAACCATGGTCTTGTCCTCGCTGTCAGAGCCAGTGCTTTGGGCCCTTTTACAGAAGGGATCTCTGGACCATGGCATGTTGAGCAAGAGGGAGGTCACTGTGAGGTTTGGCCCTATGGGGAAAGAGTTAGCTGTGTGAGGCTGTTCCTGGCTTCCAGATCTCATGTCTTGGTCCTTCCTGAAAAGTGGTTGGAAATGCCAGCAGGTTGGTAGGAAAACAGAGCATTTTCCTTAGGAGAGATTTATAAGAGTATGGCTTGTCTCACCCAGGAAAGGCAAAGAGGGGATCTGAGTTCAATCTATAAATACTTCAAAGGGCCAAGCACCAGGGAAAGGAAAAAGCAAAGAAAACAAGGTTGCATAATAATAAATAAGAATAAATTAAGCATGAAGTAATCTAGGCTGAAAACAGGAAGAGTTTTCAGCATTCTGGGGAGTCTCTCCTGGTTCTATGTTCTGTTTATTCTGGAAAGATAAAGATAAAGAGATAAAGGCTGCTCCCTTCATCCCAGAGGATGAGTCTGAAATGTAATGACCTGACCAGGTCCAACACCAACATGGAGACCATCCTGCTGCGGATTGCCTCTGGCAGCAGCATAAAATGAATGTGCTTATGAATGGTCCTGGGCCCTGACCTGCACCCCTGGGGGGCAACACCTTCCTTCCCATCCCACCTCCTGGGGCTGGTTCCTGGCAGGGTCCTGAACAGGTTCAAGCACTGGTGGTGCAAAACGTCTCCTTGTTAGAAACCAAGAGATGTTAGGCAAGTATAAAAGTCAATTAGACTGAAAAGAAAAATGACACAGGGAAGAAGGATGGGGTTGCACTGATTTGCATGATCACTCTTGGCGTTTAATTGAATAAAATGCAGTTTGCAGCCTGTTGTGGGTACAGGTTTCTCAGCCTGCTGCCCTTGTGGTGCAGCAGCGTCTGGACTCCCCAGGACCCCGCACACCAGGGGAGTGGGACCCGAGGCAAGTATAAAAGTCAATTAGACTGAAAAGAAAAATGACACAGGGAAGAAGGATGGGGTTGCACTGATTTGCATGATCACTCTTGGCGTTTAATTGAGTAAAATGCAGTTTGCAGCCTATTGTGGGTACAGGTTTCTCAGCCTGTTGCCCCTGTGGTGCAGCAGCGTCTGGACTCCCCAGGACCCCGCACACCAGGGGAGTGGGACCCGAGATGGCTCCAGCCCTCTGGAAGATGAACGTTTCAGGCATACAGGTCCCTTGCAGCAACCCTCCTGCAGGTTATACGTGAGCTTTACCTTGGTTGCCAGCCTGACGTAGGGGGTGAGGGCTGGTGATGTGACCTGTGAATGCAATGAGCCCATCTCCCACCCCTCACGTGGTGGGTGCCAAGTGCTGCTTGCACAGATGAAGCCATGTGTTAACAGCTGAAATATCACCTCAGGTGTTCTTGGTTTTTTTTCTATCCTGCACCTTTACAGCTCCAGGCCTTTCCCTTTCCAGCTGTCGTCCCACTTCCTAGTACACATCACGTTGCAGGGTCACACCAATCACTTGGTGAATGGATGGGGACTGGGCAGAAGTCTCCGGTTTGCATTTGTTTCTTTTTTTAAGTAAAAACTTCCCCTTGCTTCCCCAGCTCCGGTGGCGTTTCCAGTGCAGAGAGTGCCAGGATGGTGTCTTGTCAGCAGAGCTGGGAAACAAAGGCAAGGTGAGATGTTGCGGCCGGGCAAGGATAGAAGTCAATGTTTATAAATACTTCAAGGGAGGGTGTCAAGAGGATGGGGCTGGTCTCTTTTCAGTGGTGCCCAGGGACAGGACAAGAGGAAATGGGCACAAACTTGAATGTAAGAAGTTCCCCCTAAACATGAGGAGGAACTTCTTTCCTGTGAGGGGGGGACTCCACACCCTCCCTGGGCAGCCTCTTCCCTGCCACCCTCACCAAACAAAGTTCTTCCTCAGATCTGAGTGGAACTTCCCATGTTCCAGCTTGTGCCCGTTGCCCCTCCTCCTGTCCCTGGGAACCACTGAAAAGAGTCCGGCTCCATCCTCCCTCAAACCACACTTTAGATACTTGTCAGCATTACTAAGGTCTCCCCTCAGCCTTCTCTTCTCCAGGCTAAAGAGTCCCAGCCCTCTCAGCCTTTCCTCATCAGGGAGATGCTCCAATCCCTTAATCATCTTTCTTGCCCTGTGGCAAATGGTTAGGCATGAATGGTTAGAGCGTGTTGCTGTAGGATTACTCAGGCAGCACTGTTATCCTGGCGGGGCTCATCCCTTCGTTACCCAGGAAAGCAGCCAGCAGAGGCTCAGATGGCCAGGAGAGGCATTTCATCCTTATTTTGCTATGATGCTGTGCCGTCGGCAGGCGGGACGCGGTAGCCTCAGGCTGGACTAGCACAGAGGCTGAAGGAAGCAAAACAGTGGCAGGTTGTGTGGGTCCCCCCCTCCCTCCCCGTATTTATTCATAGCACAAAGTGGGCAGGTTGCAAGGATGGAGAGTGATACCAGTGAACTGCAGCTGTGGGGCTGGGAAGGAGGAAGGCTGCTCTGCTGTGGGGTGATTTGCAGCATGGTGGGGCAGGGCTGCTGGGCGACGCTGCCACCCACACGATGCAAAATAAACACCTTTTCTATCCACAGTACCAAATAAACACCTTGTAGGAGATGCACAATGCAACAGGGCTGGGGGACTCCCCGGGGAAGTAGGCCCAGGTTCCCACCCTGTGGCCTCGCAAAACTCAAGGAGTTGGGGTTTCTTTGGTGCAGTTTTCATAGGTTGGGAGGGACCTTCAAGATCATCTAGTCCAACCATCAACCTAACTCTGACAAAAACCATTATTAAACCATGTCCCCCAGCACCGTGTCTATCCATCTTTTGAACACCTCCAGGGATGGTGCCTCAACCACTTCCCTGGGCAGCCCATTCCAGTGCTTGATAACCCTTTTAGTGTAAAAAGGCTCCCCGGGGCGGTAGGTCCAGGTTTCCACCCTGTGGCCTCACAAAACTCAAGGAGTTGGGGTTTCTTTGGTGCAGTTTTCATAGGTTGAAAGGGATCTTCAAGATCATCTAGTCCAACCATCAACCTAACTCTGACAAAAACCATCACTAAATTATTAAACCATGTCCCCCAGCACCGTGTCTATCCATCTTTTGAACACCTCCAGGGATGGTGCCTCAACCACTTCCCTGGGCAGCCCATTCCAGTGCTTGATAACCCTTTTAGTGTAAAAATTTTTCCTAATATCCAATCTGAACCTTCCCTGGTGCAACTGGAGGCCGTTTCCTCTTGTCCTATCACCTGTGACTTGGGAGAGGAGACTGACCTTTCCCTGGCTTCACCCTCCTTTCAGGGAGTTGTAGAGAGCGAGAAGATCAGCCTCCTCTTCTCCAGGGTGAACACCCCCAGCTCCCTCAGCCTCTCCTCATGAGACTTGTTCTCCAGACCCCTCACCAGCTCTGTTGCCGTTCTCTGGACATGCTCCAGCTTCTCAATGTCCTTTTTGTGGTGAGGGGCCCAGTAGAAGCAGGCGAGAGCACCCTGTTCCTCCTTGCCCGAGTCCTAGACAGGGGTGCTGCTGATGCCACGTGGAGGGATGCTGACCCTCTGCTGTGGGGAGGAGAAGGATGGGCAAAACTGGAAACCTTGGTTTCCATCTCAGCCACCTGGGCTTCTTTTTGTGGCGAGGGGCCCAGTAGAAGCAGGTGAGAGCACCCTGTTCCTCCTTGCCCGAGCCCTAGGCAAGGGTGCTGCTGATGCCACGTGGAGGGATGCTGACCCTCTGCTGTGGGGAGGAGAAGGATGGGCAAAACTGGAAACCTTGGTTTCCATCTCAGCCACCTGGGCTTGGCTGAACCATGCCAAACCCCAGCGATCTCTGCTCTCCGGGAAATGATGTACCATCTATTTTTTTTTATTTTTTTTTTTTAACGTGCCTGCAAAGCCTCGTTATCTCAGCAATAGTGTGAACAAACTGCTTTGCAGGGAAAGCCCTTTGCGAGGGGAGGGTCTGCTTTGCTGGGAGTTTCCCAGGGCTGCCCCGTTTCCCTCAGCCTGTCAGAGTTGGGTTTCAAGATGCTGCAGAAGTAGCAGGAGACTAAAGTCTCTGATAGACTCAAAAAAAAAAAAAATCCAGCGAGATCAGAGAGAAATGAGGCTGGATTCAGAGCAGCTGCCGGGAAGCAGGCTCTTCGCCGTAAACTGAAATGTTCTTAGCACTTGGATGTTTGTGTGCTACAACGAAAACATCTCTGGTACAGTAGGTTTATTTTAACTACAGAGGACAGAACCTGTCAAATGAATGCGCAGCCCCTCATTTGATCTGGTTCATGTTCACGTGTCTGGTTTGTGGTTTCTTTGGGTTTTTTTCCTGCTCCTTGTCAGCTGTTGCAGGGCTTGTTGAGGCTGAATTACTCGTGCTACTTGGAAGGTGGGCGTTATGGGAAGCCGCCGCCTCTTATCCCCCTGTGGAGATGCGTTGTCTGTGAGCTCAGACAGGATGGAAGAATAAGCAGGGTGAGGATGGATGTTTAGATTTGCCAGCTGAACTGAAACACTGAAGGGGGAAAAAAAAAATGCACTTCTAAGCATTTTGCTTGATCTAAATCCAGCTACCTTATTTCACTTCAGATAAATTGTCTATTTTGTAGTATTTACTGGCTTCCCTCCCCTTAAATGTAAGTTATAGTTAATGTACGTTTGCCCTAACGTTTACAGTAAGGGGCTGTATGTAAACTTTTGAAAGACTGTTTCAAAAAGAAAAGCCCATTGAAAAAAAAAAATATTGTAATCAAGCTTTTCCCTGTGGGACAATCCTGCAGGCTCCCTTTTGCTTGAACCAATCTGACATTGACCTGTGAGTTCTCAGGTCCATCTGAATCTGCATATTTTTTTTTTCAGTTGAATAAGCTCTGACCAAAGAGGTTTCCTTGCTGTGTTGGAGAAAGCTGCTCTGCTTCCTCTGCCCCCAGCTCCATCACCTGCTCCTCTCCTGCCTTTTTGCTCTTGCCTGGGAATTGTCCACCTCGCTCCTCTGGTCCAGCCGCGATTTCAGAGCGTGAAATAAGAAAGGTGCTGTTCTGTATTGATGCCCTTGGCATTTCCAGGGATGCAGCCGGGCCTTACAGTTCCCCCTGCTCCTGGCTGTGCCCTCATCTCTGCAGGGATAGCTTCTGCCCGTCCTCCTGCTGATTTCTGAAGGAGAAAATTAACAGGCACAAAGCCAGCAGCTTTACAGAGGTGGGACTTCGTGACAGAAAGGGCCTGTGGTGGCACTGTGAAAGGAAAATTATTTCTGTACAATTTAACATGAATGAATGTCTCTTGAAGATTAAAAAAAAAAAAAAAACCAAAACAAAACCAAAACTAACCACCACCTGAGGAACAAAAAAGAAAATGCATTTGCTTTTAGCACCATGGTGGTTGTGCTGCTCAGTAGGGCATGCTGGAGACTGCTGTCTTCTTTGCCCAGGCAGCAAGGACAGCAGAGCTGGAAGCATCTTACAGAATCACAGAACGACATGGGGTTGGAAGGGACCTCTGGAGATCATCTAGTCCAACCCCCCTGCCAAAGCAGGTCCACCCAGAGCAGGTTGCACAGGAACGTGTCGAGGAGGGTTTGGAATGTCTCCAGAGATGGAGACTCCACCACCTCCCTGGGCAACCTCCTCTTCCAGGGCTCTGCCGCCCTCAAAGTGAAGAAGTTCCTCCTCATGTTTAGGTGGAAGTTTGTACATCTTTGCTGGTGGAGTGATCTCAGCAGGAACAAGGCTAGCAGGTCTTCTGTAGACAGGGTTGAGGTAGTTGTAAGGTCCAGTTGGACCCAGACTGGCTGCCCCATACTTGCGTGGTCTGGTTTGAGATGCTTTCTAGAGCGCTAACGGCCATGATGATGTGGAAAAATGGCTGAAGAGGGGCGTAGGCAGTCAAATGGTTCTTCTTCATCTGAATGCAGCACCAACTCTTCTTCAGGTGCCCCAAGAAACCTTGTCTCACGTGCAACTCTTTCCTCTGTGGCACCTCAGGATAAAACGTACAGAGATGTGCATCAGCACAGATTTGGGGATAAACCTCAGCAGATTGTTGGCAGGGAAAAATTTTTGCAGCACTGTGGACCCAACTCCATAATATGCAGTGGGCAGATCCACCAGGTGGTGTCCATCTTGCTCGGCCCTTCTGATGTTACCTTCAGATTCCTGTAATTAATCAGCTTTTCCTATGGAAAACCTACCCAGAGCATTGCAAGCCAGGAATGAGAAAGTGATTGCTCATAGATATGTATCTAAATTGCTGAACTGGTACCAACTGAATAACAAACGTGATTTTGACAAATGTTCCTACCGCACACGGACGCCACAATGCTTTGAGGAGCAGAATAACTCAGCCAGCAGGTACCTGACTGCAAAATTAATGTTTGGCTCTCAATTCTGTATTTATTTTGAGGCATCACCTTCATTCTGCTTTCCCTTGTGCCTACCTGCTTGGGGAGGATCAGGCACAGAAGAGCTGGCTCTCGCTCAGCGCACAAAAGCCTAACAGCATCATCCGTGGACCTGGGGAAGAGCCAGGGTGACACGTGGTCCTCGGACGCTGGGACCAGCTGCTGAGGGGCGAATTTCAGAGGGAAGAGATCGCAGCTGGGCAGGCACAGTATGGTCACAGACAGGGAAAGATTTTCTTTTAAATTTGATTTATGATAAGTGGAGGAAGGGTGGGACTTCCCAAAGCAGCAAAGGGAATTAGGTGCCTGATTCCCATTGATTTCCCTCTGACAGAGATTAATGGACTGTTTTCCACTCTGCGATGTGCCCAGATGCGTTGGCAGGGGAGGATAATATATCAATCAGTGACTAATACGTCTGCTTGCTGACTTCAATGAACGGCGGGAGGACATTTTACATTAGGCTCCGAATCAGGCTTTTGGCTGCTTATCCTATTTTGGGTAGAGTTGGTTAGTTGTTGGGATGATTTTGTTTTTTGTGGGTTTTCTTTGGGTGATTGCAAGATGCGTTTGGAGGAGTTTATGGGATAGTGCACCACCAGTGGGTAAGGCTGAACTGTGGAGTGTGCTGAGTTGGTTGGTTTTGTGGTGGTTTTTTTTTTTTCATAGTGTGGGGCAGCAGCAGGTTTTAGAGAAGGGGAAAAGTTCTGGTTTGTTTTCGTTCCCCCAGATTCGCAAGCAAACGCAGGAAGAACAATTTGACTAAATGATATTTTCCAACCACCTTAGGCATTCTGCTGAGGCTGCATTTGCATGACAGAGCTTCTTATTTTCCACCTCCTGATACTCAGCAGGAGAGGGACATTATTGTCACTAGAATATTCCCGATTCAGTGAAATTTGAGTGGGCTAATTAAATAATGTAAAAACCTTGCCAAAGCCCAACAGTTTTGTGTGAAAGGAAACGGCACGGCATCCCCTCTCTTTATTTAAACGGGAGGAGAGGAAATATGTGAGTCTAATGAACTCTATAAGTTCCTGTGGCTTATTCTGAGCAAAGCAACCTTTAGCACTATTTGCATTATTAATATCCCAGATGGGCAAACTGGCTGACACTTGACACCAGATAAAATATCACATGGAAAAAATTTATTGACTTCTTCCTGCTGTCTTCTTGGGATTCCTCCTCAATCTTGGGGAGCTAAACCACTCCTTGGACATGTGCTGGAAATAGTGAGCGCCTTCTGTCTGCTCTCTATATTAATTTCTTATACTGTTTATTTAAGGACTGGAAGGTTTGGCCTTGGAAGTCAATACCAGGCTCCCATTCATGACAGTTGACTTTGGATGAGGCACGCGCTGCTCCAGGTCTTTCTAGAAAAGGATGTGAGCTTCCATCTTGGCAGAAGGAAGCAGCCAGGCTTCTCTCAGCTCCCACTGGAGAGCCACACAATTGTGGTTTGGGGGAAATTCAAAGCATTTGCACACCCCTTGGTGCCTCCACCTTCTCTGCAAGCCCTTTTTGCTTACCCGGTGCCTCTACGGGACCGATGGGTGTAAGCAGGGTCCCAGGGGGCTCAGCAGCACTGCTGGGTCACATCTGGATGCGGGAAAAAGATGGACATGTCAGGGACAGGTCACCGTGCCCTTCTCTGCCCCTGCGATGGTTGACGGTTTTTTGAGGCCCTGAATACTGAACCCCTGAAATGATCCGGGTTAAAATTACCCTTCTTTGATACATACATTTTTTTAACCACAGGCTAAAACTGAAACCAAACCCAGGATCACTTCAGTGGTCCCATTTACAACGGGGGTTGCAGGGTCAGTTGGGGAGGAGGAATTCTGGAAACTGGATTTGCTGCTAAAACTGGGGTCTCCTGAATCTCAACCCCTTCGGCTGTAGCAGAGCTGCCTCCTTGGCAGAGCAGACAAGGGAGGACTGAAGCACACCTCGTCCAGGAGCTCCACTTCAAGGTTCCATCACCTGAGGCTGCTGCCACTTCCCATCCCACATCTCCCCAGGTGACCAAGCTGGTAAAACCCGAGGGCATTTTTGGTGTACCGTACCACACAAGGTGCTTACAGACTCCTGTGGAGCATCCAGGAGCACTGTGTTATGTCCAGGCAGGAACTATATGAGAAACCTCAAACAAAAACTTGCAGACAGCTAAGAGGGATATCAGACTTTCCAGGAAGGGAGGCGTGGGAGGATCCCACCTCCTGGTGTGTCAGGGAAGCCTACGGAGAAATTATGTCTCTTGCTCTCCAGAGCTTTGGATTAGGAGCCCGACACGTTAGAATTGCACTGGGAAGATGTCTCATGGTGAGGTTTTTTTTTTCCCCTGTATAACATCTGAGATGTGGTAAGAAAAAATGCTCAATTTTTTTTTTTTTGTGCCCAGACTGCTGTTACAAGTGAGCGCCTAAAGCTAAATGTTTCTGAATGATTTCACTGCCCAGTCAGGACTGCTGATTCTACTCCATCAGGTGCTGGGAGCTTGCTGGATGTGTTGAGAATCGATGGGCTTCTTATAAAAGGCCTTTAATATATAGTCCGCCCTTGCCAGCGCTCTGAGAAACTTTGTAAGGTTCCCAAAAGATCAGACAGACCCTGGAAATGTCCCGAAAATGTTTGTCCCAAAATGTTTGCTGGAATAAGAGCTGCTTCTCTGGTTTTGCTGTCCTGTTCGAGAAGGCAAGGTCACCCATCTGCCAGCCTTAGAGCAGCCTTCCAGTATCTGAAGGGAGCTCCAGGAGAGCTGGGGAGGGACTCTTTGTCAGGGAGTGGAGTGACAGGACAAGGGGTAATGGTTTTAAATTGGAAGAGGGGAGATTTAGATTAGATACCAGAAAGAAATTCTTTGCTGTGAGGGTGGTGAGACACTGGAACAGGTTGCCCAGAAAAGCTGTGGCTGCCCCATCCCTGGAGGGGTTCAAGGCCAGGCCTAAAAAAGAAAAAATAGAGCACCAAATGCCGCAGTAAAGGTGCAGAGGAGGCTGAGATCAGCAATGCCAAAGTCCCTGCAGTAACATTTTGATTTCTTGCATAACCCCCCTGGGAAGCTGCCTGTGCTCCCGCGCTACAGAAGGGACAAGAAAGTCCTTGCAGCCCCTGCCGGTCTGATCGCTTGACTCTGGTGACAGGTTTAACTCCAACACATTTGGAGGCTGAATGAAGGAGAACTTTGTGTCCTAAAGCTGCCTCCTCTGGCTGGGCTGGTTCTCGTCCTCCCATTTTATGAGCTTTCTGCTTTCTATTTTTATCTGTGTGCGCAGGTTTGCTAAGCCTCAGTCACTCCTCATCAGCTGCCTCCCCAGTCGTGGCTGGATAAATAGAAGCGTAACGTATGCCCCCGATGGCAGAAGAACTGAAAAACTTCAGTGACTAATCGCTGCAAAAGGGTGCGTCGCAGCCACCAGAGCCCATTTCTGCCGAGCATCGGCTAAAAATCCCAGGGCAGATGCTATTTATGTTGTACAGCACTTCAGAGGCAGCGTTGCAAGAAAGCAGATAGACAGAGATGAAGGTCAGTCCAGGCCTTTTAAACACGACATTACTTAAATGGCTTTTCCTGCCTCAGCTGTCTTGCTCTGAGATTAGTCCAGCTCCAAATGAGGAGGTTTTGGTTTTTTGCAGTGGATCACGTGCGTATTCCTGTGCTGGGTCTGAGGCTGGGCGATGCGGAGCCATCCCACGCATTTGCAAACAGTGGCTCAAACTGAATGCCTGGCTGGGAGATCCCTTCTAAAATAGTTAACAATTACCAACACATCCCCAAATTGCATCAAACCTTTGATCTGCTCGGTGTTTAAAAAAAAAAAAAAAACAAAACCAGCAACTCGTTTTCCAAATTGCTGTTGAGTATTTAATTTTTTTAGACGCATAAAGCTGACATGTGAACACACCTATGGCTGTAGCATAACCTCGGCTTCTCCGACTTCATGAGAAGCCTGGCAAAATTTGAATGATTGAGTTACTAAAATAACTCTCGCTGTAATTAACATGCGTTGCCTTTCCAGGTACGGGGGAAATTGGATAATTGAAGTTCAGGTGGCAGAGGTTGCGCAGCTCTTTGTAAAAGCACAGAGGGGTCTGCTCTACTCCCTTGAAACAACCTCATCAAAATCAATAGAGCAGCACACTAAAACGCCACCAAGCTTACGTTTTGGGGAGTAGCTTCTGCTCTTCTGGGGGTGTTATTTTCTGATAAACTGGCTGGAAAATGGTTTGGGTGAACGGGGGTTTGGCTGTGGAAGATGCTGCATTCAGGGAGCCCTGGAGATGCTGCAATGAGTGGCTGAAGTCTTTGCGCCTTCTGAGACTTTGCAGGGGCAAAGGCCGGGCTCTGCATTTTCAAAGCCAAGTGCAAATCCAGATTTAGCACCCTGAGTCTTACGGATTTAATCCAGTATAACAGAGAGCAGCATGTGGCCCATAGCTCGGAGCTATGGGTGCTTCTCGAGTAATAGAGCAGTGGGGCAGATCTGAATGCCTCAGAAACCGTCTTTTCCTGCCCGTGACCCCACCCTGACAACTGCAGGCTGCAGGAATGCCCCGTGCCCTGGATTAAAATTGCATTTACCAACATAGAATTTAACTCGGCACTTCTGTAGCGTTTGTAATTTGAGTGGCTTGTAAAGGGCCTCCCTGTACCAAAACGAGCGTGTCCTTGACCTATTGCTATTTAGGTAGAGTGCCAGATTATAAATGTAGTTGGTTGGGTTGGGTTTTTTTTTCTCTCTTGCCTTGAAGACCTGTAAAACCATGCAGCTGCCCTACAAAGCATCTCTCGATCAGCTGAGCCAGGCACCCTGGAGACCTTTGTCCCAGGCTCTCGGCAAACTCAAGAAAATCTCTCTGCATCAGCTGCATTTGTTCCACACTTTGTAGTTTTTGCCTTAGAAACAGCATTTCTAAGGCTTTTTAAGGCGTTTGAGATACCTCCCTGTCTGTGCCCAGCTTCCACATCCTGAGCGGAGCTGGGGAAGGCGGGAGATACCGGTGCTCCTTTCCACCAGGTATCAGAGGAGTGAAAGATATTTTTGGGTCATAACAAAACAGAACGTCCATCTGAACACAAGGGAACTGTGCAAACACTGCATTCCCTTTTTCTGTTCATTGACCAAACTGAAAAGGAAGCTCAGGTTAGATGGATTCAAGCTAGATTTTTAAAAGTGTATTTGCAAGGTTGAGGTATTAAGCAAAATGTTTTGTTTTACTGAGAACATGAAGTCTAACTGCTCGGATACTTAACTTTGTTATTTTTTCATTATGAAGTTTGAAACAAAGCCATATATTTCATGCCTGAATTTCCAAGAATTCCACTCCCCTATTTATTTATTTTTATTTTTTTTTTATTTGGAACATACCCAAGAAGTGCAGTCCAAGCTAATAAAATCTGACCATCTTGAAAACTTAATTTCTTAGTAAATTCTTGTTTCACCTTAATATTTCTGGCTTGTTTTCCTGCGCAGAGCACCCGATCCAATGCCCCCAAGCCTTGCCTCTGGCACCGTGCCCCGTGTGAAAGCTCTGGGTGAGCTGACATCTGGGTTTTTGAGCGTGACTCTGGCTTGAAGCGGGATGGGTCTTTCAGGATGGTCTCCAGTGACAACTCGGGGCAGTTTCCCAGAGATGGGGAGATTTCTGAGCAACAGGAGGACTAAAAAATGTTGGGAGGAACAAACTTTTAGGCTCTTATCTACATAACCATCATAGTGAAGAATCTCTGTGCTGTATGGCATCCCAGCTGCGGCAGGGCATCTTGCTTTGCTAGCCAAGTGTGATATGAGACCTAATTTAAAATAAAATAAAATAAAAGACCTAATTTAAAATAAAAGAATAAAAATAAAAGAGCTTAAGCCCTGGCTCAGCAAACAGTTAAGATGTTGATTCAACTCAGCTCTAGTTAGGAGAGCACTTAAACGTGTTTCCAGCCCTAAGCGTGTACATAACTTACTTAAACTGGACCTAAGCATGCATTTGAAAATGCTTAAATGCTTTCCAGAGCTCAGTTCATTGCTGTCCAAAATATCCCCGTGGAAGCTGTTGCCCCCTTGGGTAAAGAGAATGAGCCTAGTGCGCAGTTTCCAGAAACGTAAAAACTGTAATTAGATAAAAGGACAATAATTGGCTTTACCTCATCTGGTGTGAAATCTCCTGTCTGTATGTGGCTGAAAGGATTTCTCTCATCTTTGAATAAAAACCAAGAAGTTAGAAGAAAAGTGAGAAGGTATAAACATACCCTTCAGCTGCAAGTGTTGTACTGAATTGGCAATTCATCTGCAGCTGAAGTGAAAAGATGTTGAATATTACTGTATTGTAGAGTTCACATTAGTAGAATATTATACAAAAACAGCGCTCGCTGCTCTCCATTAAACAGGGGTATATACGCATTTAAATAGGCACATCATGACTCGGATTTATTGCACCAATATTTTATTTATTTCTTGCAAGCTTATTTTTACTGCTGACAAATATTTTCTGTGTAGTTGAAAATTCAAAAGAAATAGTCACAAACAGTCATTAATGTTTAAAGTCACAGGTTATTATTTAGTGTAGTGCCAGTTATATTATACATTATGCATTAAATACTTTTCGGTGGTACGCTTATTAAATACAAATTGAGGCAAACCAATCCCTTGGTGGGAACAGACCTGCCAAACAACTATTTTCTTTTTAACTTTCAATCTGACATACAAATGAAGATCTTTTGGATTTCAAAGCTGGTGCTGTTCCCCCCACCCCCCCCCTCTCTTTTCAGTGTGGATTTCCAGGGCTACAGGGACTTGTTAAGGAAAGATCAAACATAATATATATATGTATTAATGCATGAAACAGATATATTTACCTCACAGGGGCATTGAGAATTAATTAGTTGCTGATGAGAAAGCAGTGGAAAATTGAAAACCACTATCTAAGCACTTGATGCTACTTTTCCTTTGAATCTGCAGCTGAAAATGAAGCTGGTCCTGGCCACGCAGGTGCTGCGGGGAAGGGGTAAGAGCAGAGAATATATATGGGATAATGGTTCCCCTCAGCAACCCCCAGCCCCTACTAGTGTTTGGCTCAGGGACATCCCAAGCCTGATGCGGTGTCGGTATGCTTAACCCTCCCCAGAAGATTCATTTTCTGTGGTTGGGCTTATTCTTTCCTCCAAGCTGGGGAAAAGCCTCCGAACCCCCAGGCCACCTTCTGTGGGATGAGGTGCTGGGAAGGGAGCCCAGGAGAGGTGGGTATGCTGTGCCAGCTCCCAATTAAAACGTTGCTGCTGATCACTCCAGCATCAGTGGGAGCAGCAGCACACCCAGCTGCTTGTGATGGATCGGGTGGTGGGGCAGAGAGGGCTGGTGCCATCTTCTCTCCTGGGAGAGGTCTCCACAGTGTATGGACAGGGGGCTGGAGAACCAAAATCCAGTCTCTGGTTGTCCGTTGGGAAGAAACCATGAGAAAACCACAGTATGTTGTGAGTCAGAAGAGAGCCTGCCTACATTTTTGGTAGAGTGGATGATAGCATCCGACCGGCTCTGTTTACTTTAACAAACGTTTTATGGATCGTCAGGAATTTTCATTAAAGGGTTATTTTTAGTTTTTCTTTTTGTCCTTCTGAATCAGGGGAGAGTGCAAAGCCAAGGAGACCCTCCTGAGACCTGGCGCCGAGTGCCTGACAGGGTAATTAATTCACGTTCTCCAAGAAACTCTCCTTCAAGTCTCACAACTTCAAAGAAAAAAAAAAAAAAAAACCCACAGTACCTCTGGCTGCAGGGTGTCCGTGTCTTGCTGTCTGACATTTGATGCAAAGGGGATTCATTCTCCCAAATCCGAGCTGAAATTCCCCAGGTACTAATCAGCATTTTCATGTTTTCAGCTTGAAACGATTTGTGTGAAAGCCATTAGATGGTAGGAAGTGGGGTGGATGAGAGATGCTCTCGCTCGATCTTTCCAGAGAGGAAGTAATTTTTTATTTGCATTCCTTGACTGGTGGCATTTCAGATGTTTGCCCCCAAATTTTAAGCCGTAGAAGGAACTGGACTACTCCATGCTTCAGCATTGTTAGAAACAAAATCAGGCTGTTGAGTATTTGTGTGTTGTCTTAAACCTGAGCTTCCTTGCTGAGATGTCTTCTTTAGTGGAAATTAAATAACATACAGTTGCCCCTGTCTACAAGGCTCATTACTGTCTGTCAGTTCTGACCATTATATCCACTTAAAATACCACAGGGAGAGCTTATTGGGATTCTTCTGATATACTGTTCCTCCAAAAGTCAATCAAAAACCAATCTAGTGCACTTAAGGCTTTTACTGTTTTGCTGAAGACAATCTCCCCTTTGCTAATCTGCACAGTCTGCTCCGATAGCACAAAGTATCGGCTAATCTGCACAGTCTGCTCCGATAGCACAATGATTTTTAAGGGCATGTGAGAAGAGATTACCTACCTGTTTGTAAATGAGAATAATGGCTCACTTTCAGCGGGTTATGGGCGTGCGATCAGAGGTGACAAATGCAATTACTCCTCCTTCTCCCACTGGAGGAAGGGGGTAGGGGAAAAAAAAACCCACCCTCGAGCGCAACCTGCTTGTTTGGATTGTGTCATAAAATCAGCAGAGAGTGGCTGGGTGGGAGGAAATCATCAGCGGGGTCGCTGGTCGGGGAGGTGAACTGCAAGGGAGCTGAGTTATTTCCCCAAGGTGCTGGTGGGCAAAGCAGGCTCCAGCGTGGGAGGGGAAAGGTTTGTTTTCGGAGCAGCTCATAGTCCCAAAGGGTGGCAGGGCTTTCTGCGTCGCTTTGCTCTGCGGCACGGGCAGGGCAACGGGGAAACAGAGGCACCGCTGTGCAGCAGTGTTTATGGAGAGTCACAGCCTGCAAGGGCAGGGGTGGAGGGGGGAAGGTTAGGGATGGACCTGCTGGAAAGCACTTCTGAGGAGAAGGGTCTGGGGGTCCTGGTGGAGAGTAAACTATCCATGAGCCAGCCACCATCTGAAGCTAAAATGCTGCAGACTTGCCTGTGGCCTCCTTCAGAGCCCTTCCTTCTTTGCTTGCAGAGACAGGGTGCATGAGACCACGTGATATTCTGGTACCAGAGAGGGATGGACTCACCCACTCCTTGCTTTCCCTAGAGGTTTGTTGAGTAATATTTCTTTTTTATGCTTTAACTATCAGTCTGAACATTATTCTACTTGTTTTTCTAATTCCATTCGGGAGATACTCTGGTCAAGTCTTGTACATCATGTTACAAAGGTATTAAATACACAATCTTTTGTGATATTTACATGGCATACTATCCTGGAAGCACAAGAAAGGGGTCATTGTACTACAGATGGTTAATAAGGGACGTGGTTCTTAATTTGAATAGCATCTTTCAGCCCTTGTAGAGATTTGCCCTTACAGGTGTGTGCTCTGGGATGACCCACCACAGCAGGCCTGACAGCAATTGTGGGTGACGAGATGCAGCCCAGTCTGCACTAGCAGCTCGTTGCTGGGGGTCTGTTGCCTTCAGTGGAGAAAACAGAGCAATGGTGGGTCCTCCCTTTCTCCCCAGCCTGGAGGAAGGAGTCTGTTTCTGAAGCTAGCAAAGGGGGAGACCTAATCCCTCCTGTCCCGCCAATTACTCAAAAGCAGAGGCTTTCTAAGCTTGTGGTTTTGCATGTCCCTGCACATCTACAGCATCTGACAGCACGTCGGAGCTTGATCTGTTTATCCTCAGCTCCCTGGGACACAGAGGACTGTGTTCCCCTTTTGTTTTATGGATGAGGAGTGGAGAAGAGATGCTAAAGCTCGGCCTGACTGTCTTGCCCACATCCATCAAAGAAAGTCACAGAGGGGAAAGGAGCCTGTCACCAAGTATTTCTCCTCCGCGCAGAGGATCTCTGTGGCATTGGCCAACAGGGCCACTGTAGGCACCAGGGAGACACGGGCTGGGTCTGGGGGAATATCCCCCTGCCTGGGCAGCCCCAGACAGGGAGATTCCCTGGAGCAAGCCCGCTCCATAGCCATGCTCACAGGTCACCAGCCTGTGTTGTCCCTAAAAAGAAGGGTTCTTCAGCTGGTATGCGAGAGCATATCAACACACTGAGTCGAGATAACTTGGTTTTGTTTCAGTGCTGAGGAATTAGGGGCTAGGAAACTAACGCAGCCAGCACACCTTTAAGGAAACACCTAGGGTCTTTTTATACAAAACTGTAACAAAGAAGGAATCACGTAGAAACAGCTGATTGGTCACTTGTACTTTATATCACAAAAGGTTGTTTGTGCGCATCCTAATTTCTGTCCAGCTCATTATAGTAAGGTGGTCCTACATTTACATATAAAATCTCCTCCTAGATGTGTTTTTTAGTATTATAATTAGCTAAGGCAATTAGAAGTTACACCTTCATCCTATCAGCTTTCACTAAGTTACTGTTTCACTATAGATTCTGTTGCAGGTCCTGCTTAGACAATGTCCAAGGTAGTCTCAAGGGAGGTGATTGCAGACATTAGTCCTAGAGACTTTCCATTCTCCTTGTCATGGTCTCAGAACCATCACGGTTGCACAATTCTGTAGATTTTTTAGTGCCTTTTGACTTTGTCGATCTTTAACTCTTTCCAGCATCATCTGGAGTTCATGTTCCCATTGCCCCCATGCTGGTCCCTCCATCTGGTGTAGACAATGACCTCGTTACCTCCTTTCTGGCGTCTTAGGCACATGCTGCAGAGAAAAGCATTCCCACTGCTCTGCGTGCACGATGTAGCGAAGTCCTGTAAGTGCTTAACTAGGCTTGATTGGGTGGTTACATGTTGGATATGAACTGCTAAGCCTGCATTTGCAGTGGGAAGCTCAAATAGTGTAAAAATTGTAAAGTGACTCATGAAATGACTAACATGACATCTATATAGACTTCAGGAGACATTTTCTACCCTTTTCATACCCAATCACAGATTAATTCATCAGTTTGATAAAATAAAAAGTAATTAATATATTTCTGTCATGTATCTCCTTGCAGTCAGAATGATAAAATATTCACAAGAGAGGTGGCTTGGAAACATGAATTTGATGAAGATGATTCAAAAAGAAAGAAACTTTAATTATCTAGAAAGGTCATTGAGTCCTACCATCAGATAATGGTGAAATTATAAAACAGATGGCAAATGTCCCCAAGAAGAAGAGAAGCAGTGGTTTGGAAAAAGAGAAAGAGATACCATTAACAAAGTAAGATGCCACTTAGCAGAGGCATTGCTCTAACAGCCTGGAGAGCAGGGAGAAATGGTCAGACAATATGGACCTGCAGAACTAGACCTTTCGACTGCTATTAAAAAAATTAAACTTTTGGAGAAGAACGTTGTATTTAGGTTTGTCCCAGTCATTCCACTCATTTCTTTTTTTCAGATGCACTGTGGTAGAGGAAGTCCCTCCGCTGTCTCCAGAGAGAGTAAGTCTGAATTGATTTGAAACCTTGTTCTTGAGGCAAGCTAAAGGTGAGGACCAACTGACCCTGCTATTCATGGATAACCGTGCAGAGCTGAAACTTGGAGTCAAAAGGTCTTGTTGGCAACAAACATCTGTGTGTCTTAATCCCACTGGTTGAATGAGCTGTGTGTGCTTGGGAAGGGCTGTGGAGTGGATTGTGGTACGGTCATCCCAGGGTTGGACCCCCATTGTGTTAGAAGCTGTAGACACACATGAAAGACTTCTGCGCTTTTGCCACAACTGTTCAATCCAGCTACAACTGGAAATGCAAGCAGTAAAGATGCAGTGGCAGAATTTTTTTATCAAGCTGGCAATCTGGCTGCGTATTTTGGTGGACCTGCACTGTTTTCTGGCCTAGCCTGCCGTGTCATTGTCAATGGGGAAGAGCATAAAAGCTGGCAGCGTCATTCTGCGGTGGTGTCAATACGTTGCAGCAGCTGTGACTGGACCCGCATCAAAAAAGATACCCAGGTCTAGAGACATTGCCGAAATGAGGGGAGGTCTGGAGTGACTTCCTTGTGACATGCCCCCGGCTAGAGAGGCTTCTTCAGCTTGCATGAGAGTCTGGCAGACAGAGGCCATCAGATGATCTCCAAGGATGGGACAGAGTGCTTACCGCATCGGGAGCAGATGAATAAGGAATAATTCATCACTCAGCCACTATTTTTTTCTCTCTGATTCTTTAGAAGAAACTATGGGACTTCACTAGAGGCGTGAAGGTTCAAAACAAACCACAGGACGTGGTTTGTCACATGGCTAATAGATCCACTGGAACTCATCACTAATGTTTCCAAAAGGGACAGAGAAACACTCGGAAGAGAGTCTGTTGGAGTTTATTAATATCAAAGATGCTGGTTTTGGCTCGGGAGGTTTTCAAATTGCAAAGCTTGGGAGCTAGGAGAGCTTTCCAAGGAGGTATTACTATATATACTATACACTTGCCCCTTATCCTACTCTTCCCTGGTGTCTGCTTTTGGTTGGCTGATGTTGGAGACAGAACACCAGGTTGGTTTAACTCAACGAGGCTATTCTTATAATCTTAGTGATGTTTTCAGCTGGGTTAACGCTACCTATGTCCCCACTTCTGTGATTCCTCTCTGACCCCAAGGCCTTAATGGCCACAAATCACAGGAGTGAAGGCTAGAAGGAACTGCAGGAGCTCATCTGTCCACTTCCTTGCTCCTTGTCATGGTCACTTTGGCCTGACCTGTTCCTGGCAGATGTGTCTGTCCATCCTGAGAAATGAGGAGCATCTCTCTGAGGGCTCTCATTACTGCTGTGTTGTCCTGAGCATTAGAAAGTGTTTCATACTGTCAGGCCTACACCCATCATGCTACTGTCTTAATCTGGTCTCTATATTCTGTCCCCAGAGGGCATGAAGACCAGGGCATGACATTTCCAACTGACCTTCACCTATAACCAGAAGCTTTTACTTTTCTGGAAGACCATGGTCAGTGACCAGAATAGGAAAATCAAGCAGATGAGGAAGCCATGAGATCGTAGTGAATGCATCATTTTTGGTCCAAGAAGCAGAGGCGTACCCAGCTTGTCCCGTGGCTTAGCTGTTATCTTCCATGTTGTAGGACTATGTCAGCTGTTGTAATACAATATTTGTGGGGAGGAATTGTGTAGCACCTTCACCACTGCAGTGAAATGGGTCTGTGAACCTCAGCTGGGGTCTACTTCATAAAATGGCCTTCAAATGTCACCCATCGAGTTCTGCATCCTCTGACCTGGCACCTGCTTTCCAGTCATCTCTGTGCTTCAACGCGGCTTCTTCATCCTAGTGAACCCAAAGACCAGTCAGTTTTCATGTGCAGTGTTTTATTTGTACAGCTTGCATATGAAAGATCAAAGGTGGGCTAATGGGGCTGCTCTTTTCCTTGACATCCTCAGCATCCCTTTGGCTAGTTGAGATATTAAAGATGGATGACAGCGTAGACCAAACTCTCTTGGTTATCTTTTGGGCACACGTTGGATGAACTGAGGCAGACAGAAACCAGACCTACATGCCTCTTTCTTTTTTCTTTCTGAAGGAAAATCCAGTGCCCAGGAGCCAGGGATCTAACACACCAAAATTTGACCTTTTTTTTGTTGTTGTTTTCTACAGAAATTAGTTGAGTTTCTTTTGTTTTGTCTTTTATCTGTTATTGCATGTCTGCTATGTTTTTCAGAAAGTGTCTTTGATTTACAGTGCATTATGGATTCTAAAGGAAATAACTCCCCTTATTTTTGCCTATTTAAATTGCTTAATGTTTTTCTCCTCCTGCCAAAGGCAGTGTGAAAGAAGGGCTTTCGGAATGACTCACTGCTTTCCCGTATGTACTCAAGTTTACAGTTTCCCTCAATCACTGAAAACATTCCATCAACAGAAATGGGGTGATGTGGGTAAACTTCTTTGCAAAGAGAAAATTTGAAGGCCATTGCTCAAGTGATCCTTTGGTCATTTTAATCCATGGCTAATGCTCTTAAAACAAAACTTACTGTTATATTGCTGAAATGTAAAATCAAACTCTTACTTCAGAATTAGATCTAAAGAAGGTGTACCAAAATTTTCAAGGAAGAAAAGTTGAAGGTAAGCACATTTTTGCAAATTGACCCCCTTCATCTTACCAGGGAAATGGAAACATAATTTGGGTATTTTAGAACACTCCAAGTGGATTTTAACTTTTAGAAAGTTTAAAACAATTGTTTCACTGGAAATGAAAGACCAATGTGGTTTATGATAGATACCCAAAGAAAATATAAGGGGGACACCCTCCCGCAGGTGTTCACACCTGCAGCTCGTTTCTCAGTGGTGTTGTCACAGTATTTCTCCCAGATAGGAGGGGGGGAGGGGGGGTCATTAATGCAAAGGTCATTTGCATCCTAAAGTGACTGATTTCAGGTGGGTCCGGTCTCAATCAAGAAGCATCTCTGAGCACCCTGCATTAGCATATGTGCATGCCTGGGGGACAGAGTGGAGCCGGTAATTTGCACGTCCATGTGACAAAGTCTGCAAAAGACTTCACACTGAGGGCTGCAGGGCACCTGCCCAGGTAGAAAAGATCAGCTTTAGTGGCTGAATGATCTGCTAATGGCTCTCAAGCACAGGAGATGACTCCACCTGGCCACCCTACTGGATATTTGCATTTCCAAAGAGAGGAGACCTCTCCCTACCCCAAAGGGAAAATTGGTGAAATTGCCTCCTGTTGGAGGGGGATCAATGCATACTTGATGCAACGACTAAAGGGAAATTTGAATTTAAGAAGGAGAAGCAACAGGCTGCTCCAACCTTGATTTTATTTTATTATTTTTTTTTTTTTCCTTGTGAATGCAAACTGCGAATGAAGAAAGCACATCCTATGAGCAATCCCCTGAGACATGAGCAATCCCCTGGTGAGGTGTCTCCGGGCTATGGACTCATCACGGGTGAGTAAGTTTCCTATTGTTTTTGACCTTACAACAACCGTATGAAATGCCATTTTATTTTCCTTTCTGTGATGGATGTCTTCATGAACCTATAAAATGTTTTGGTCTGCTTTGGACTTTTTTTTTTTTGCCTGTGTGTTGGGCTTTAGTTTTATCTGGCTTTGCGTTAAGTGTGATTTCAAAGCGATGGACTGAAATCTGGTCCACAGTATTCTTTTCTGTGGTGTGGTGAACTCTCATGTTGTGCACCAACTCGGTCTGGCAGGGCTCTGAACCCAACGTATTTGGAGAAATGTGCCGGTGAGCTTTTAGGCAGCAGGAGCAGGGCATGTTTGGATGCTAAAAGGTTTGAGGAACTCTGTAAGAAGAGGAGACTGAGGGGAGATCTCATTGCTCTCTACAACTCCCTGAAAGGAGGGTGTAGAGAGGTGGGGGTTGGCCTCTTCTCCCAAGGGAATGATGACAGGAGCAGAGGAAATGGTCTGAAGTTGGGGCAGGGGAGGTTTAGATGAGATATCAGGAGGAATTACTTTACTGAGAGGGTGGTCAGGCACTGGAACAGCCTGCCCAGGGAGGTGGTGGAGTCACCATCCCTGGAGGTATTTAGGAACCGTGTAGACGTGGCACCTCAGGGCATGCTCTAGTGCCTGAGATTTTTTGGTGTGGTGATTGTTGTGGTGATGGGGTGTTGGGTTTTTTTGGTGGGTTTTTTTTGTTGTTTGTTTTTTTTTTAATGGTTGGACTCGATGATCTCAGAGGTCCCTTCCAACCATGAAGATTCTGTGATTCTGTAACAGGGGTACAAATACATGCATACAAACAGAGAAAAGTCGGTGAAATGTAAGCATTGTCACACGCATAGTGTATGCTCAATAAATACCGAGTACATACACTTAAGTCCAGAAACAGTCTAGTGTATTGCCAAAAGAAGCAATGCATTTATATCTGCTTATGTGGGATGTATAGTTATGTCATTACAATGTACTTATCGCCAGCTGGATGTGATAGATAGCCATATAAGTACATCTTTTTTATTAACTCATACTTACAGTATAAGGCCATATAAACACCATATATTCATAGCCAAATAAAATCTCTCCTACTTATCAGCTCATCATCTCGCTTCCTATCTCAGCAGAAAATGTCTTCTCTCTTACTGAATCTTCTTGGCTCACGCTTCTTGTTTAGATGAATGATTCTGCCCTTTAGCTTCCCAGATGCAATGTGGGGATAGAGCGCGTACGAAAACGCTTGAGCATAAAACAGATCACGGGAAAACAAGTCTGGGAGAGTCCTTGGGAAGTTCTGTTGTTGATTTCCCCGGCTGTGAGCAAGGACTGGCATCGCTTGTGTCGTACTTGTGGAAAGTTTCCTTCCTACCCTGACAAACCGCTCCATAAGAGAAGAGGAGCAGAGCTGAGCTAGCTCCCAGCCGTCCCACCACCCCCAGTGATGGAGCAGGGCAGGCTGGGGGCAAGAGGTGGGAGGACAACCCCAACCCCAGGGCATCAGCCACCTCCGTGCCTGCAACTGCAAGACAGCAGTGTTAAGGTGTGGATGGCAGTCCATTTTTGCTCTGTATTTTGTTCTCTCCTTGCTTCTGGTAGTGCCCGCAGGACAGCTTGTCTACATCTGTACGTGGAGATGTTATTTTTTTATTGCAACAGCAAGTCAAGAAAGCGCTAACACTGAAGGCTGTGTGAGAGCAGGAGATTTTATGTAGCTCACAGTAACCTTTTAATATCCTTTGCTGTTTTGTAGCCCTTTCTGAAGGGATCAGGCTAACATCCCCATTTTGTAGGGGGGGAAACTGAGGCACAGGAGCTTGCTGAGGTCTCGAACCAGATAACAGAATTAGAATTAAGGTTTCTGAGTCACTGTGTTACCAAATAAACAGCATGCAGAATAGCTGATTCAGATGAAAGATGCTTGTCTACTTTATTGATTTACACAATTGTCTGTGACCCTGATGCTGCAGGACAGATGATGCTATTACTACCTCATAGTAAGGAGATATTACAAAGGCTTTGCAGACTTATTTTGGTCTGATCCCCTACTCAGGAGCATCTAAACCAGAAGCAATTCATAACTTGTTCCTCCTAGGCAAATTACCGTTAAAATCTTAACTATCTTGTTCTTGCCTGTAAGGAGTTGTGGATATGCAGTATGTTTCTTAGAAAAACTGTTCTGAAGCATTTTCAGAGAATTTCATCCCTTCAACCCCACATTTAACCTGCTTTCCTAAAACAACAAGGCATATACATTTGCAGGAGCCATCCACCAGCAGTCTCTTCGTCTTCCTGTTGACCTTTAGTAAGGGTGAGGCCCTCAGTTGATGCCAACTATAGCTGGCAGAGGGATAGAGATCTCAATGACACTCTGGTCTTGGGAGTTTTGTGAAACTGGCAGCAGGAGGGGAGGAAAAAAAAAACCAAAAAGCCCTTGAGGGCTACCACCAGAGACTCCAGCATGACCTTCCCAGGTGTGGGAAGTTGGGTGGTAGATAGGGGAGCACCTGAAGTATGATGGGTGTGGGCTGCTGCGAAGGGATATATCAAAATTCGGAGCATACTAAGAAAACTAACCAGCAGTAGCTCTGCTCTCTTGGATTACCTTGTTCCCTCTCTAAACTCTCCTGTAGTACCTCTGGGAATCATGAAATACAGTTGTCTGAGGAAGGGCATGGGGAATGCCCAACAAACCAGAAACTTGCTGTAAGTTACTCAACATTTTGAGACAGTACCATACTGGAGGTATGAGAACGTGGATCAAAAACTGCATGCCTTGGGGACTCAGGGTTTTCTTTCACAATGATGTCATGTCTCTTCCATGATGCAAGTCACTGGGTCTTTGTTGGTTTCAACAGAGCCATGCCAGCTTCCTGTGGGCGCAGAGGCCTTCTATCTTCAGCCCAGAGGGCTTATGTGGTACTGGTGTTTTATTATCTCACTGGTCCAGGACTGATTGCAGCTCCTGGGAAGGGGCCACCTGGAGAAGTGATATAACATGCCACACACTCCAGCTACATGGTCCCAAATGAGATGCTCTGGTGTTGCAAATGTCTGTCTTGTCCCTCTTGAACTCTATGTTCATCTCCTTGCTTTTCTGTGAGCTGCTGAAGTGTAGCTAACCCTTGGCACAGGCGGGTTATTCACTCCTGGATGGAAGTGGACAGTCACTTGAGGGTCAGTGCTTGGTTTTGTTTTAAAAATAGGAGGAGCAGCAGGGAAAGTCTTTCAGTCAGAAAGTCTTCAGTCTTTCAGTCCTCTGCTGTTCCTTGAGTGGTGTAAGAAGGCAGCTGTCTTTCCCTAAAGAAAACCCTAGGAAGGAGCATGGTGCAGCTGAGATGACCTGGTCATAAGGAAAGGTCGGGGAGCTTGCGGCTCACCCCATGGTTGCTACAGCACGTGTGTGGTGCATTACTCAGAGTTGAGGAGATAATGCTCCCAGGGAGAGAAGATGATACGTCTGCTAAACAAAGCTGCAGTGCTCTTAGATGACTGGTAAAGCAGTGAGGTGCTTCTTGAATTACACCAACTCAGACTCCCAGTTTTGCCATCTTTTATCTGTGTTTTTTTAGTTGTTTTTTTTTTAAACCAGTGCACTACCACAACGTGAAAGCCCAGCAAGTGACACTCAGCTGCTATCAACTCTGTTTTAATATGGACTTTTCTGAGGGATGGGAAGGGGGGGGGGGGGAGCTTTTGCCAGGGGACTTGGCGACAAATTGCAGCCC